>NC_057796.1:398054746-398416605 GCF_018294505.1 Triticum aestivum | reverse complement strand
ACCCCGACACAGCACCCCGACCCCGACACACCACCCCGACACCCCGGCAAGACACCCTGACCTCCGACACCCTGACATCATATATTTTTTGATTTTGTTATGAGAAACATCATATATAATTGTGTTGATCGGGTAGATTTAAACATCATATATATTTTTTGATTTTGTTATGAAAAACATCATATATTATTATTCATGTCGGTAGTTTTTTTATGTTGTACTAATTTCGTTTACTCTTTGTCATGGCAGGTGTTGAAAGATGGTGGGTGCTGGTCGGGAGCGCTCCGAGGCCCCTTCTTCGTCGGCGCGTGGTGGGAGGTCTTCCATTCCACACGCACCTCTTCGCCGAGCGTTGCTGGACAGTATGGCGACACCGCCGGGCCCTTCATCGTCGACAGCGGTGCCCAGCAGGGGACGAGGTAAGGGAGGGAAGAAGAGAGGAGCACGTGGTCGCGGGAGAGGAGGTAGGGTGACTGCTAGGGCGCCTTCCTCGCCGCCACCCCCAGCTGTTTCACCCGAGCACATGACTGCTATGGTGGACTCGTCCGAGGAGGAGGCCACACGGACTCCGGTCCACGAGCCTTCGGCCCACGAGCCTCGGGTCGACGGGCCTTCGGCCCACGAGACCCCGGAGGAGCACACGTCTGGATGGGGTACCTGGCCGGATGAGCCTGAGGGGCTGAGTGGCCATGCTGATGATGGCGGGGAGCCGACTGATATTGAGGAGGAGGGGGGCACCGTCTACCAGCGTGGTTGTACACGGCTCCCGTCCGTGCCGGCGACCCGCAAGCAGAGGTGGTTGATTTACCCTGATGGGGAGAGGTAAGTGCATTTAATCTTTTTGTACCTTCTGCATTCACGTTTCTTCAAATATCTAATGCGTTGGCCTTGTCATGTTGTAGGGGTTGGGACCACCATCATAGTGTCCGCCGGCCCAACTCCCACCTTGGAGTGCTTTGCCGGCAAAACTTCCCGGGGTTTGTCACGTTGCCTGGTGAGGGTCGGCTTCTAGAGCTTGGATTGAGCTGGGAGCACTACTTGGCTGCCCCGGCCCCGCCGGGTGAGATTATCGACGGTGTCTTGTGCAACACGAGGTCAGACGTGGTGATCAGAAAGTTCTGGGTAATTTCTCCTTTACACATTTAAAAATCTTCAACTAGCTAGTTATTAATTGTACTAATCAATATTGTCTCATTTGATTGCAGACATTCTACAGGTGTGAGGAGGGATACGAGGAGGAGGCGGCAAATGTTATCGAGAACGTCTGCAAGCGCCTACTACAGAACTTACGACACGAGGCTCGGGTGCAGGCTGTTCAAGACTACTACGCCTTGCGTGGTATCAAGAAGCCCAAGCCGGTGTGCCGCGATAAGTTCCTAAGTAAGGAGCAGTACATGAAGGTAATTCTTAAGGCCTTGTACTTACTTCCTTCATTTAGTAATTCATAGCCGTAGCGCTCAAGTTTCTATTTGCTAACTTAGGCGCCTCCGAGATGGTGTGCGGATCGGATGGATAGTTGGGAGGTGTTGGTCAATGAGTGGTGCTCAAAAGAATGGCTAGCCGTCCACAACGCGGCCAAGGACAAACGTGCCCAAATGGAAGCTGTGCCACACCATCAAGGCAGCTCCAACTTATATCAGTTCGGGCGGAACTGGGTATGTGGTTTGCTTCATAATTCATGCAATTCATTCATCATGCTAGCTTGAGCCCTTTAATTACTAATTTACTTTGTTTCTCTCTTTCAGGCACGCTACAATAAGGCGGATAAGGTGCCAGAGGTGTACGACCTGTATGCCATGGCCCACACTGCCTCTTTCAAGAAAGTCAAGGCATTCTCTCCGTCTGACCTCGATGATGCAAACAACTTCACCAACATCTCCTCCCACGACAAGCTCATGAAATATAGAGATGAGGGGAAGGCGAGGAAAGGGGAGGACTTTAACCCGAGCCAGGGTCCCATTGATCCAGAGCTGGTGATGATATCTGGTGGCGGGAGGTCCCATGGCTCCATAGCCATTGGAGATGGACTTATCCGTTGTCCTAGCACTCTCCCGGAGATCAAGGCGCGCCAGTCGAGCTCCGCTCCTGAGATAAGGCCTCGTGAACAGCCAGTCCAACTCGCCATCAAGGTTAGTTATACGTACTCAGCTATCTTTCTCCATTACATTGTGTGTGCTTCCATCAATGATTACAAATGGTAACAAGGAGTGGTGTTGCAGGCTGCTATACAGAGTGAGAGAGATAGAACGGAGAATCTTCTGGCGGAGGCGGCGGAGAGGCAGCAGGAGTTGGAGGAGAGGACGAGAAAGATGTTGGAGGAGGAGAGGGCACGGAATGACATGCAGGCAAGGGCCATGTATGAGCTCCTTGTGGTAAGTTTCTTCTGCAGATTAGCCAAAACATTCATGTAGTGTTTGTCTCATTACTAACTAGTATGACTGAGTCGTCAAAACCAAATGTGCAGTCTGTGTGCGAGAAGACCGGTCAGACCGCTCCGCCGATGCCAGTGATTGCTCCTGGGACCACGGTGAGTTTAATTTGAATGGACATTACTTGCTAGTCTTAACATTTGAGTGTCATCATGCTAACGAGACATTGGAAATGATCTTTGGTGCAGCGTAACTCCAGACAAGCATCGCACGATCCTTCTCCAGCTACCGGCACGAGCCAGCCCGCTCCTACACCTCCATGATCATGGTAAGTTTCTCTAGTGTTTTTCTTAACAAATGCATAAAGACCTAGACTTAGCCTTATTTCCTCCAATATGCTTACCACAATGACCTAGACTTAGCATAATTAGCTTAGTTAGCTCATAAACAATCCATTTTACCCAAGTTAGCTCTAAAATGACCCATTTTACCTTAGTTAGCTCATAAATGATCAATTTTACCCAAGTTAGCTCTAAAATGACCCATTTTACCTAGACTAGCTCCAAAATGATCCATTTTACCTATGTTAGCTCTAAAATGACCCATTTTACCTAGGTTAGCTCCAAAATTACCCATCTTACCTAGGTTAGCTCCAAAATGATGCATTTTACCCAAGTTAGCTCTAAAATGACCCATTTTACCTAGATTAGCTCATAAACGATCCATTTCACCTAGGTTAGCTCACAAACAATCAATTTCACCTAAATTAGCTCATAAATGTCATATATTCTTCTTCTTCTTCTTCTTCATTTTCTTCTTCTTCTTCTTCTTCTTCTTCTTCTCCAAAATGACATAATTTAGCTATAAGTTAGCTCTAATATGCTTAGTTCACTCAAAGATGGCATAATTAGGTAGGTTGGCTCCATTTTACCTAAGTTAGCTCTAATATGCTAAGTTATCTCTACTATGCTTAGTTTCCTATAGGTTAGCTCCAAAATTACTTATGTTAGCACAAAATGACCAAGTTTACATAATAAGCTTAATTATAGTCGTCTTCTTCTTCTTCATCTTCTTCTAGTATTCTTCTAGTCTTCTTCTAGTCTTCTTCTAGTCTTCTTCTTCTTCTTCTTCTTCTTCATTTTCTTCTAGGTTAGCTCCATTTTACTTAAGTATGCTTACTTCTTATAGTCTTCTTCTTCTTCTTCTTCTTCTTCTTCATTTTCTTCTTCTTTTTCTAACATCTTGTTTATCATTTTGCAGATTTGATTTAATTCACGGAAGCTTGCATGGATGGAGTGCTTCTTTTCCATTTGTGCTTTTATAGATGGAGTGCTTGTTTGGATGAACTATGTTTCTTTTGTATCGATGAACTATGCATGTATGGTAGGATGACACTATCGTAATATGTATGGTTGGATGCATGTATGTGGAACTTGCTATGTATGGTTGATGGAACTATGCATGTATGATGAAATTATATGTGTTGGATATCTCATATGTTTGCTGTGAACTTGCCATGTGAAAAATATATATGTATCATCTATTTGCTGTGAAAATGGTTGGGTATAAGAAAAAACAGAAAAAGAGGCAATGCAGGCTCTTTGCCGTCTGCCACCGACGGCAACGGGCTCTTTGCCGTCCACCACGGACGGCAAAGAAGCCATGTGGCAACCACCTCTGCTTCCTGGCAGCTGACCCATTTGGTCAGTTTGCCTATAGTGGCAGACGGCAAAGGCTTGATGCTCTTTGCCATCAGCGGCGGACGGCAAAGGCTGCCGTTAGACGCCTAACGGACTAACAGGGAATTTATTGCCGTCGGCTTTATTTGCCGTCCGCTGCTGATGGCAAAGGCCCCTTTGCCGTCCACTTCAGAAAGCAGACAGCAAAGAAGCTCTTTACCGTAGCCTACTTTGCCGGAGCCTTTTGCCGTCTGCGGCAGACGGCAAAGGCCTTTGCTGTCCGCCATCCTTGGCAGACGGCAAAGTAGCTGATTCCTGTAGTGGTAGAGGGATAAATTCATGCAATATGATAAAAAACCCATCTTGTTATCCTCGATGGCAACAATACTATACGTGCCTTGCTGCCCCTACTGTCACTGGGAAAGGACACCGCAAGATTGAACCCAAAGCTAAGCACTTCTCCCATTGCAAGAAAGATCAATCTAGTAGGCCAAACCAAACTGATAATTCGAAGAGACTTGCAAACATAACCAATCATACATAAAAGAATTCAGAGAAGAGTCAAATATTGTTCATAGATAAACTTGATCATAAACCCACAATTCATCGGTCTCAACAAACACACCGCAAAAGAAGATTACATCGAATAGATCTCCACGAGAGAGGGGGAGAACATTGTATTGAGATCCAAAAAGACAGAAGAAGCCATCTAGCTAATAACTATGGACCCGAAGGTCTGAGGTAAACTACTCACACTTCATCGGAGAGGCTATGGTGTTGATGTAGAAGCCCTCCGTGATGGATGCCCCCTCCGGCGGAGCTCCGGAACAGGCCCCAAGATGGGATCTCGTGGGTACAGAAGGTTGCGGCGGTGGAATTAGGTTTTTGGCTCCGTATCTGATCGTTTGGGGGTACGTAGGTATATATAGGAGGAAGGAGTACATCGGTGGAGCAACAGGGGGCCCACGAGGGTGGAGGGCGCGCCTGGGGGGGGGGGGTAGGCACGCCCCCTACCTCGTGCCTTCCTGCTTTGTTTCTTGACGTACGGTCCAAGTCTCGTGGACCATGTTCGTTCCAAAAATCACGTTCCCGAAGGTTTCATTCCGTTTGGACTCCGTTTGATATTCTTTTTCTGTGAAACTCTGAAATAGGCAAAAAACATCAATTCTGGGCTGGGCCTCCGGTTAATAGGTTAGTCCCAAAAATAATATAGAAGTGAATAATAAAGTCCAATAATGTCCAAAACAGAAGATAATATAGCGTGGAGCAATCAAAAATTATAGATACGTTGGAGACGTATCAAGCATCCCCAAGCTTAATTCCTGCTCGTCCTCGAGTAGGTAAATGATAAAAACAGAATTTTTGATGCGGAGTGCTACTTGGCATAATTTCAATGTAATTCTTCTTAATTGTGATATGAATATTCGGATCCGAAAGATTCAAGATAAAAGTTCATATTGACATAAAAATAATAATACTTCAAGCACACTAACTAAGCAATTATGTCTTCTCAAAATAACATGGCCAAAGAAAGTTATCCCTACAAAATCATATAGTCTGGCTATGCTCTATCTTCACCACACAAAATATTTAAATCATGCACAACCCCGATGACAAGCCAAGCAATTGTTTCATACTTTTGACATTTTCAAACTTTTTCAATCTTCACGCAATACATGAGCGTGAGCCATGGACATAGCACTATATGTGGAATAGAATGGTGGTTGTGGAGAAGACAAAAAGGAGAAGATAGTCTCACATCAACTAGGCGTATCAATGGGCTATGGAGATGCCCATCAATACATATCAATGTGAGTGAGTAGGGATTGCCATGCAACGGATGCACTAGAGCTATAAGTATATGAAAGCTCAAAAATAAACTAAGTGGGTGTGCATCCAACTCGCTTGCTCACGAAGACCTAGGGCATTTTGAGGAAGCCCATCATTGGAATATACAAACCAAGTTCTATAATGAAAAATTCCCACTAGTATATGAAAGTGATATCATAGGAGACTCTCTATCATGAAGATCATGGTGCTACTTTGAAGCACAAGTGTGGTAGAAGGATAGTAACATTGTCCCTTTTCTCTTTTTCTCTCATTTTTTTATTTGGGCCTTTTCTCTTTTTTTATGGCCTCTTTTTTTTCATTTAGTCCGGAGTCTCATCCTGACTTGGGGGGGAATCATAGTCTCCATCATCCTTTCCTCACTTGGGACAATGCTCTAAAAATGATGATCATCACACTTTTATTTTCTTACAACTCAATACTTAGAACAAAATATGACTCTATGTGAATGCCTCCGGCGGTGTACCGGGATATGCAATGAATCAAGAGTGACATGTATGAAAGAATTATGAATGGTGGCTTTGCCACAAATACAATGTCAACTACATGATCATGCAAAGCAATATGACAATGATGGAGCGTGTCATAATAAACGGAATGGTGGAAAGTTGCATGGCAATATATCTCAGAATGGCTATGGAAATTCCATGATAGGTAGGTATGGTGGCTGTTTTGAGGAAGGTATATGGTGGGTGTATGGTACCGGCGAAAAGTGCGTGGTATTAGAGAGGCTAGCAATGGTGGAAGGAGGAAAAGTGCGTATACTCCATGGACTCAACATTAGTCATAAAGAAATCATATACTTATTGCAAAAATCTACAAGTTATCAAAGCAAAGTATTACGCGCATGCTCCTAGGGGGATAGATTGGTAGGAAAAGACCATCGCTCGTCCCCGACCGCCACTCATAAGGAAGACAATCAATAAATAAATCATGCTCCGACTTCATCACATAACGGTTCACCATACGTGCATGCTACGGGAATCACAAACTTTAACACAAGTATTTCTCAAATTCACAACTACCCAACTAGCATGACTCTAATATTACTACCTCCATATCTCAAAACAATTATCAAGTATCAAACTTCTCATAGTATTCAATGCACTCATAAGAAAGTTTTTATTATTCTTGAATACCTAGCATATTAGGATTATTTAAGCAAATTACCATGCTATTTAATACTGTCAAAATAATCTAAGTGAAGCATGAGAGATCAATAGTTTCTATAAAACAAATCCACCACCGTGCTCTAAAAGATATAAGTGAAGTACTAGAGCAAAAACTATATAACTCAAAAGATATAAGTGAAGCACATAGAGTATTCTAATAATTTCCGAATCATGTGTGTCTCTCTAAAAAGGTGTGTACAGAAAGGATGATTGTGGTAAACTAAAAAGCAAAGACTCAAATCATACAAGACGCTCCAAGCAAAACACATATCATGTGGTGAATAAAAATATAGCTCCAAGTAAAGTTACCGATGGAAGTAGACGAAAGAGGGGATGCCTTCCGGGGCATCCCCAAGCTTTGGCTTTTTGGTGTCCTTAAATTATCTTGGGGGTGCCATGGGCATTCCCAACTTAGGCTCTTGCCACTCCTTGTTCCATAATCCATCAAATCTTTCACCCAAAACTTGAAAACTTCACAACACAAAACTCAACAGAAAATCTCATGAGCGCCGTTAGCGAAAGAAAACATAAGACCACTTCAAGGTACTGTAATGAACTCATTATTTATTTATATTGGTGTTAAACCTACTGTATTCCAACTTCTCTATGGTTTATAAACTATTTTACTAGCCATAGATTCAGCAAAATAAGCAAACAACACACGAAAAACAGAATCTGTCAAAAACAGAACAGTCTGTAGTAATCTGTAACTAACGCAAACTTCTGGAAAATCAGCCAAAATGGGATGACCTAGACAATTTGTTTATTGATCAGCAGCAATTGGAATCAATATTTTATCACGTTCTGGTGATTTTTAACAATTATTTTCGTGAACAGAAAGTTTCTGGAAATTACAGCAAGATCAAATAACTATCATCCATGAAGATCCTATAGGTTTAACTAGGCACAAACACTAATTAAAACATAGAAACACATCTAACCAGAGGCTAGATCAAAGATTTATTCCTAAACAGAAGCAAAAAGCAAAAAACTAAAAATAAAATTGGGTTGCCTCCCAACAAGCGCTATCGTTTAACGCCCCTAGCTAGGCATAATAGCAAGGATAGATCTAGGTATTGCCATCTTTGGTTGGAAATTCTTCGATAAGACATCTATCGTCCTTTAGAGTTTCTTTATTTTTATTAATTATCAAGCTTTTAGGAACAAGATCGAAAAACTCATTTGTAGCAAATGGTTCCTTAATGATAGCAAAAAGATTGGGATGAATACTTATAGATTTAAGATCCGCAGTTTCCTTACTAGAGGATTCACCCTTATTTTTAGGAACATACATAAGCTTGGCAATTTTAGTTGGAGGACTTGGAGTATTCTTTACGGAAGAAAAAGCGGTTCCCAAGTTGGTAATGATACCCTCAAGTTTATCGATTCTAGTGGAATCTTGATTTATTCTTTCATTAACTATGGGTTCCTTCTCCTTAATATTTTTCAAAGTGACTCCTACCTTAGATCCATATTGGGTAATTTGGTTGTGGATCTTTTTATCCAGATTTTCAATTAACTCTACGGTAGCAACTTTATTTTCAATGATTTCAAGTCTTTGCATTACATGCTCCAAAGTTAACATAGTTCCATTAACCAAGAGGGGTGGTGAGCCAAATAAATCTATCATAGCATTATAAGAGTCAAAAGTATGGCTACCCAAGAAATTCCCTCCGGTAATGGTATCAAGAATATATCTATACCAAGGATTAGCGCCTACATAAAAATTTCGGAGAAGAACGGAAGTAGATTGCTTCCTGGTAGATCTATTTTGAGCATTGCAAATTCTATAGCAAGCGTCTTTTAGATTTTCTCCCTCCCTTTGTTTAAAATTGAGAACTTCATTTTTGGGAGACAACGGAGAAGATAAAGGACTAGCCATGAGGACAAGGCAAGCAAAAGAAAAGGTGGCGAACGAAAAAGGAGAGGGCGAATAAAACGGCAAGGGTGAAGTGGGGGAGAGGAAAACGAGAGGCAAATGGCAAATAATGTAATGCGGGAGATAAGGGTTTATGATGGGTACTTGGTATGTTGACTTTTGCGTAGACCTCCCCGGCAACGGCGCGAGAAATCCTTCTTGCTACCTCTTGAAGAGGAAAGGGTGATTCAGCAAAGTAGCGTAAGTATTTCCCTCAGTTTTTAAGAACCAAGGTATCAATCCAGTAGAAGGCTACGCGCGAGTCCCTCGCACCTACACAAAACAAATAAATCCTCGCAACCAACGTGATTAGGGGTTGTCAATCCCTACACGGTCACTTATGAGAGTGAGATCTGATAGATATGATAAGATAATATTTTTGGTATTTTTGTTATAGAGATGCAAAGTAAAATAAAAGCAAAGTAAAAGGCAACGGAAATAACTAAGTGTTGGAAGATTAATATGATGAAGATAGACCCGGGGGCCATAGGTTTCACTAGTGGCTTCTCGCATGAGCATAAGTATTTTATGGTGGGTGAACAAATTACTATTGAGCAATTGACAGAATTGAGCATAGTTATGAGAATATCTAGGTATGATCATGTATATAGGCATCACGTCCGAGACAAGTAGACCGACTCCTGCCTGCATCTACTAGTATTACTCCACACATCGACTGCTATCCAGCATGCATCTAGAGTATTAAGTTCATAAGAACAGAGTAACGCCTTAAGCAAGATGACATGATGTAGAGGGATAAATTCATGCAATATGATAAAAAACCCCCATCTTGTTATCCTCGATGGCAACAATACTATATGTGCCTTGCCGCCCCTACTGTCACTAGGAAAGGAAACCGCAACATTGAACCCAAAGCTAAGCACTTCTCCCATTGCAAGAAAGATCAATCTAGTAGGCCAAACCAAACTGATAATTCGAAGAGACTTGCAAACATAACCAATCATACATAAAAGAATTCAGAGAAGATTCAAATATTGTTCATAGATAAACCTGATCATAAACCCACAATTCATCGGTATCAACAAACACAACGCAAAATAAGATTAGATCGAATAGATCTCCACGAGAGAGGGGGAGAACATTGTATTGAGATCCAAAAAGAGAGAAGAAGCCATCTAGCTAATAACTATGGACCCGAAGGCCTGAGGTAAACTACTCACACTTCATCGGAGAGGCTGTGGTGTTGATGTAGAAGCCCTCCGTGATGGATGCCCCCTCCGGCGGAGCTCCGGAATAGGCCCCAAGATGGGATCTCGTGGGTACAGAAGGTTGCGGCGGTGGAATTAGGTTTTTGGCTCTGTATCTGATCGTTTGGGGGTACGTAGGTATATATAGGAGCAAGGAGTACGTCGGTGGAGCAACAGGGGCCCACGAGGGTGGAGGGCGCGCCTGGGGGGGGGGGGTAGGCGCGCCCCCTACCTCGTGGCTTCCTACTTTGTTTCTTGACGTAGGGTCTAAGTCTCCTGGATCATTTTCGTTCCAAAAATCACGTTCCTGAAGGTTTCATTCCATTTGGACTCCGTTTGATATTCTTTTTCTGCGAAACTCTGAAATAGGCAAAAACAGCAATTCTGGGCTGGGCCTCCGGTTAATAGGTTAGTCCCAAAAATAATATAAAAGTGAATAATAAAGCCCAGTAATGTCCAAAACAGAAGATAATATAGCATGGAGCAATCAAAAATTATAGATACGTTGGAGACCTATCACTAACATATTGATCCAGTGCCCAGTGCCAGTTCCTGTTTGTTGCATGTTTTATGTTTCGCAGAAACCCCATATCAAACGAATCCAAACGGGATAAAAACGGATGGAGAATATTGTTGGAATATTTGGAGAATTCCGGAAGAAGAATCAACGCGAAACGATGCCCGAGGTGGCCACGAGGCAGGGGGCGCACCCCTGACCCTCGTGGGCCACCCGTAAGGCGGTTGATGCCCTTCTTCGGCCGCAAGAAAGCTAATTGTTAGAAAAAAATAACGGCAAAGATTTCAGTCCAATCGGAGTTACGGATCTCCATATATATACGAAACGGTGAAAGGGCAGCGGAGGAGAACGCAGAAACAGAGAGAGACAGAGAGACAAATACAATCTCGGAGGGGCTCTCGCCCCTCCCACGCCATGGAGGGCAAGGACCAGAGGGGAAACCCTTCTCCCATCTAGGGAGGAGGTCAAGGAAGAAGAAGACGAAGGGGCCCCCTCTCCCCTTCTCTTCCGGTGGCGCCGGAACGCTACCGTGGCCATCATCTTCACCGGAGTCTTCACCAACAACTTCACCGCCATCATCACCAACTCTCCTCCCCTATATGCAGTGGTGTAACCTCTCTCTTACCCGCTGTAATCTCTACTTAAACATGGTGCTCAACGCTATATATTATTTCCCAATGATGTATGGCTATCCTATGATGTTTGAGTAGATCCGTTTTGTCCTACGGGTTATTTGATGATCAAGATTGGTTTGAGTTGCATGTTTTATTATTGGTGCTATCCTATGGTGCTCTCCATGTCGCGCAAGCGTGAGGGATTCCCGCTGTAGGGTTTGCAATATGTTCATGATTTGCTTATGGTGGGTGGCGCGAGTGACAGAAGCACAGACCCGAGTAAGTAGGTTGTTTGCGTATGGGATAAAGAAGACTTGTTGCATTATTGCTATGGTTGGGTTTTACCTTAATGATCTTTAGTAGTTGCGGATGCTTGCTAGAGTTCCAATCATAAGTGCATATGATCCAAGTAGAGAAAGTATGTTAGCTTATGCCTCTCCCTCAAATAAAATTGCAATAATGATTACTGGTCTCGTTATCGATTGCCTAGGGACAAATAACTTTCTCATAACAAAAAGCTCTCTACTAAAATTAACTTAGTTGTGTCTTCATCTAAACAGCCCCTACTTTTTATTTACGCTCTCTTTATATTCTTTCAAACTTATCCAAAAACACCTACAAAGTACTTCTAGTTTCATACTTGTTTCCGGTAAAGCGAACGTCAAGTGTGCGTAGAGTTGTATCGGTGGTCGACAGAACTTGAGGGAATATTTGTTCTACCTTTAGCTCCTCGTTGGGTTCGACACTCTTACTTATCGAAAGATATTATCGGGGCGTTGGCCGCGGCGGACGGAGGCGCCGGGCACCGGAGGGCTCGTGACCATGGACCACCAGAGGAGGAGGGAGTGGGCTCGGGCGGCTCCGGGGTGTGGATGGGGGCCTCTGGTGGTGGAAGAAGGAGGGGAGGAGCCCGGGGCTGCTCGGATTCGAGCGGAGCCCGACCGCGGCCATGGCGGCATAGGGCAGTGAGGAGAGGTTCTCCGGCTTGGGTGACTAGTTGGGGAGGTAGCTAGGAGGGAGGGAAGACGCTTGGTGAGGTCAAGAGGCCTCGGGGTGGGCTTATATAGCCGCGGGGAGGGGTGTGCCGCGCTGTCGTCGTCGCGGACGCGTGGCCGGCGTCGCGGACGTGTGTGCGCGCGCATGAGCTCGAAGGCAGGCGACGAGAGGGAACAGGAGGGAGAGCTCACGCGGAAGAGGCGGCCAAGGGAGCGCAGGGAAGAAGAAGACGGCGAGCTCCTAGCCAAAACCGCCACTGTTCGTCCGTGGGCGCGCGGCGGCTTGCGTCGGTGAGCAAGTGGACGGAGGGGGAGAGGGGTCCAGGGAGTGGGCGACGACGAGGGCTATCTGCTGGACATGCTCACGTGCGCGAAGCCGACGAAAGGGGGAGGGGCCCGAGCAAGAAACCATCCAGCTCGCGTCCATGGCATGCCAGAGAGGTGGTCACCGCGTGCACTGGTGCACACAGTGTCACAAGCGATGCCCAACGATGTCTGGGGTGGAGTCCTTCCTGGGTAGATTGCAACTGAGGTGGTAACTTGGTTAAAGACGTAGTGGTTAAATGGTAGTCATCGCCTGAAGTTTACTGCAGTAAACTTGGCCGTGCACTGGTGATCAACAGGGAAGTGTTTGTGGTCAATGGAGTTGTCTGGGGTAATTAGCTTAGGAAGAACTACCATACTGGGGAGTTTGGTAGGAAATGGACCAAGATTTAATGCACTTGCTTTGCAACTGCATAATCTGGTCCAGAAACTTGATCAGGAAGGTGCACTCACATGGAGTGTCAAATTGAGCTCAAATTGGGCAAGGAAGAGTCATTTGGTCCTATGAAGATGCTCAAAAAGTATCATACCAATTGGCCAAGCCAAACTGGTACTTGCTTCACAAACATCTCCTCTGGACAGAAACTTGCAAAACTTCTAGAGGAATAATGGCTTGATGAACCATGCCCAAAATGGGTGGAGGTAGGTTATATGGATAATATAAGGCCTAGAAAATTGGCAGCCATAATGGAGCAAGATAAAATATACTTGCTTCACAAACTAAAATTTTGGACAGAATCAAAGAATTGAAGATGAGCTCACATGGAGGCATGACATGAGCTCTACTTTGGTGGAGGGCTATGATATGAAGATATGAGGGATCATGCAGATTGGCAACTCATTTGGATATGCCTAGCTTGCAGCTCCTTCACGAAGCTTCTTTCTAGATAGAAACTTTGGAAAATACTAATTAAATAATTACTAGGCAAATGAGATTGTATTTTGGCATGTCGCAATGATATGGACAGGAAAAGGTGTCCAAGGAGTTTGAGGTCAATTGGGAAAAGTAAAATAGCACTTGCTTCACAATGTGCCATTTAGGGCATAATAGGAAATGAATTATTTGAGCATAATGATAAACATGGCAAATGAAATATTTTGCCGTATTTGAGAAAGATATGACCCAAACAATTTATGAGAATTATTTGGGAATTTTAGGGGTGATGGAAATAAAGGTTGCTTCACAACCTAGGGTAATTTGAGTTATTACTTTAATAGAAAAGGAATATTCCGAATAAAAAAATTGGGATTTGGGCTAGGATGAAAATGACAGGGTCTAGGGAAGGATTTGGGAATGACAAGCCACTCTGAAAACAAAGAATAGGGCACCTTCTTCAGTTTCCAGACAACAAAGCCACGGAAAAAGAAAACTCAAGCAAAAACCTCAGAAAAACAAAAGAAAAAGGAAGGGCCAAAAATTACGCTGTCACACCACCGAAGAAGTAATGGGCCTTATTGGGCCTAGGGGGAGAGAGAGGGGCTGCCAAGGGCTGGCCGCGCGCCCCCCATGGGCCTAGTCCGAATTGGACTAGGGGGAGGGGCGGCGCCCCCTCCTTCCTTCTTCTCCTAGTAGGACTAGGAAAGGGGGGAGTCCTACTCCTACTAGGAGGAGGATTCCTCCCCCTTGGCGTGCCTATGAGGGCCGGCCGGCCGGCCTCCCCCTCCCTCCTTTATATACGTGGGGAGTGGGGCACCCTAGAACACATCAAAGTTGATCTTAGCCATGTGCGGTGCCCCCTCCACAAATTTCCACCTCGGTCATATCGTTGTAGTGCTTAGGCGAAGCCTTGCGTCGGTAACTTCATCAACACCGTCACCACGCCATTGTGCTGATGGAACTCTCGCTTGGCCTCAGCTGGATCAAGAGTTCGAGGGACGTCACCGAGCTGAACGTATGCAGATCGCGAAGGTGCCGTGCTTTCGGTACCTGATCGGTTGGATCGTGAAGACGTTCGACTACATCAACCGCGTTACTAAACGCTTCCTCTTTCGGTCTACGAGGGTATGTGGACACACTCTCCCGCTCGTTGGTATGCATCACATAGATAGATCTTGCGTGATCGTAGGTAAATTTTTTGAAATACTGCGTTCCCCAACAGTGGTATCAGAGTCAGATCTATGCGTAGATGTTATATGCACGAGTAGAACACAAAGAGTTGTGGGCGATAATAGTCATACTGCTTACGAGCATGTCATACTTTTGGCGGTATTGTTGGATGAAGCAGCTCAGACCGACATTACGCGTACGCTTACGCTTACGCGAGACTCATTCTACCGACGTGCTTCGCACACAGGTGGCTAGTGGGTGTCTGTTTCTCCAACTTTAGTTGAATCGAGTTTGGCTACGCACGGTCCTTGTTGAAGGTTAAAACATCACACTTGACGAAAAATCGTTGTGGTTTTGATTCGTAGGTAAGAACGGTTCTTGCTAAGCCCGTAGCAGCCACGTAAAACTAGCAACATCAAAGTAGAGGACGTCTAACTTGTTTTTGCAGGGCATGTTGTGATGTGATATGGTCAAGACGTGATGATATAAATTGTTGTATGAGATGATCATGTTTTGTAACAGAGTTATTGGCAATTGGCAGGAGCCATATGGTTGTCGCTTTATTGTATGCAATGCAATCGCCTTGTAATTGCTTTACTTTATCACTAAGCGGTAGCGATAGTCGTGATAGCAATAGTTGGCGAGATGACAACGATGCTTCGATGGAGATCAATGTGTCAAGCCGGTGACGATGGTCATCATGATGGTGCTTTGGAGATGGAGATCAAAGGCACAAGATGATGATGGCCATATCATATACCTTATATTGATTGCATGTGATGTTTATCCTTTATGCATCTTATTTTGCCTAGTTCGGCGGTAGCATTATAAGATGACTTCTCACTAAATTTCAAGGTACAAGTGTTCTTCCTGAGTATGCACCATTGCGACAGTTCGTCATGCCGAGACACCACGTGATGATCGGGTCTGATAAGCTCTACGTTCACATACAACGGGTGCAAGCCAGTTTTGCACACGCAGAATACTCGGGTTAAACTTGACGAGCCTAGCATATGCAGATATGGCCTCGGAACACTGAGACCGAAAGGTCGAGCGTGAATCATATAGTAGATATGATCAACATAGTGATGTTCACCATTGAAAACTACTCCATCTCACGTGATGATCGGACATGGTTTAGTTGATTTGGATCACGTGATCACATAGATGATTAGAGCGATGTCTATCTAAGTCGGAGTTCTTAAGTAATATGATTAATTGAACTTTAATTTATCATGAACTTAGTACCTGATAGTATTTTGCATGTCTATGTTGTTGTAGATCAATGGCCCGTGCTACTGTTCCTTTGAATTTTAATGCGTTCCTAGAGAAAGCTAAGTTGAAAGATGATGGTAGCAACTACACGGACTGGGTCTGTAACTTGAGGATTATCCTCATTGCTGCACAGAAGAATTATGTCCTAGAAGCACCGCTAGGTGCAAGACCCACTGCAGGAGCAACACCGGACGTTGTGAACATCTGGCAGAGCAAAGCTGATGACTACTCGATAGTTCAATGTGCCATGCTTTATGGCTTAGAACCGGGACTTCAACGACGTTTGAACGTCATGGAGCTTATGAGATGTTCTAGGAGTTGAAGTTAATATTTCAAGCAAATGCCCAGATTGAGAGATACGAAGTCTCCAATAAGTTCTACAGCTGCAAAATGGAGGAGAATAGTTCTGTCAGTGAGCATATACTCAAAATGTCTGGGTATCATAATCACTTGACTCAGCTGGGAATTAATCTTCCAGTTGATAGTGTCATTGACAGAGTTCTTCAATCACTGCCACCAAGCTACAAGAGCTTTGTGATGAACTATAATATGCAAGTGATGGATAAGACAATTCCCGAGCTCTTCGCGATGCTGAAGGCTACGGAGGTAGAAATCAAGAAGGAGCATCAAGTGTTGATGGTCAACAAGACCACCAGTTTCAAGAAAAAGGGTAAAGGGAAGAAGGGGAACTTCAAGAAGAACAACAAGCAAGTTGCTGCTCAAGTGAAGAAGCCCAAGTCTGTACCTAAGCCTGAGACTGAGTGCTTCTACTGCAAAGGGACTAGTCACTAGAAGCGGAACTGCCCCAAGTATTTGGCGAATAAGAAGGATGGCAAAGTGAACAAAGGTATATGTTGAAAGCACAAGTGCTCCCTGGGTGGTTTTGGTAATTAATGGAAACATATCTCCTGTTGGACTAATGTTTTTATCTAGAATATTTCAGACAAGTTCAACAGATGGAGTGGCGTGGACAAGAGGATGTGGAACTCCTTCAAGGTGCTAAGGACAAACGATTGGCTCAAGCTCAAAAGCTCAAGACTCTACATTTTACTTTTAGTGATCCAAGATCACATTGAGTCCATAGGAAAGCCAATACTATTAAAAGGGGATGAGGTGTTGCTTAATGGCCTGCTTGCTTAAAGTGCTTAGTGAGATGCTCCAAAACCCTCAACCACTTTCTCATATCCACATATATCCCAAACCAAAAGTCAAACTCGGCTCCACCGAAACATACTATCCGGCGCCACCGAGTTCTCTTGACACAGCCACTGCCACAAACCCTAGTCACTTCGGTCTCACTGATAGGGATCTCGGTCTCATCGAGATGGGATTGCAAACTCTCTGTTTCCCTTCGTAACGTTTCGGTCTCACCGAGATGAGCGAACCGGTCCCACCGAGTTTGCCTCACCAACTCTCTGGTTAGCTTATTACCAAAATCGGTCCCACCGATTTTGTGTAATCGGTCTCACCGAGATTACGTTATGCCCTAACCCTAATGAAATCGGTCCCACCGAGTTGACATGTTGGTCCCACCGAATATCCTAACGTTCACATTTTGAACTAAATCGGTCTGACCGAGTTTCATTATTCGGTCCCACCGAGTTTGGTGATTTGTGTGTAATGGTTAGATTTTGTGTGGAGGCTATATATACCCCTCCACCCACTCTTCATTTGTGGAGAGAGCCATCAGAACATGCCTACACTTCCAGCATACATTTTTTGAGAGAGAACCACCTACTCATGTGTTGAGGTCAAGATATTCCATTCCAACCACATAAATCTTGATCTCTAGCCTTCTCCAAGTTGGTTTCCTCTCAAATCATCTTTCCATCAAATCCAAATCTATGAGAGAGAGTTGAGTGTTGGGGTGACTATCATTTGAAGAACAAGAGCAAGGAGTTCAGCATCAACACACCATCTATTACCTTTTGGAGAGTGGTGTCTCCTAGATTGGTTAGGTGTCACTTGGGAGCCTCCGTCAAGATTGTGGAGTTGAACCAAGGAGTTTGTACGGGCAAGGAGATCGCCTACTTCATGAAGATCTACCCTAGTGAGGCAAGTCCTTCGTAGGCGATGGCCATGGTGGGATAGACAAGGTTGCTTCTTCGTGGACCCTTCGTGGGTGGAGCCCTCCGTGGACTCGCGCAACCGTTACCCTTCGAGGGTTGAAGTCTCCATCAACATGGATGTACGATAGCACCACCTATCGGAACCACGCCAAAAATCTCCATGTCTCCAATTGCGTTTGCACACTCCAATCCCATCCCTTTACATTCTTGCAAATTGCATGGTTTACTTTCCGCTGCTCATATACTCTTGTCATGCATGCTTGATATGTATTGTGAATGTTTAAACTTGAGCTAAAACTCCACCTCAACTTAAAGAAATTAAAAAACTACCACTTTTCTTGCTAAGAGTCTATTCACCCCGTCTAGACACCTCTTCCCGATCCTTTCAATTGGTATCAGAGCTTTGGTCTCCATTCCTTTGGTTTAAACACTTTTGGAGGAAGATGGATGAGTCTACGTTGGGGAGTCTTAGACGTAGAGTGTCTATACTTGATGGAGAGTACTTTCATGAGTGGGAAAAATGAGATGCTTGTGATTTTCAATGAATATCATTTGAGAAAGTATATTACTAGCCCTTGTGCACCTCATGTTGATCCTTTGCATCCTTCCCTTCATGAGTCTATTGACATGATTCGCAACCTTAGAACTGTCAATCTTATCACTAGAGGTTTGCCTAGAAACTTGATTGGATGTTTGCCTACTCTTGATTGTGCTTACACCATATGGATATTTCTTGAGGAACGATTCCCAAATTATTCCTTGAATAATCTAGATGAGATTCTCCATAAGTCTATTGCCTTGAATAGGATGAGTACTAGTGATCCTAAGTTTGATGATTGCCTATTTGAGCATCGTGATCTCATGCGTGCCAAAGGAGATGTTGGAATTATTAGCAATATCATTTCCGAAGTCATTAGAATCCATAGAGATGAACATTGTTACGGTCATACTTCTAATGAATCACCTTCTCTAGGAAATGATCAATTACAAGATGATGTTGAACATGGATACTATGATGAGGATGATGATAATGACCTTGATGATGCAATGAGACACATTGGTCTTATGGCTAATCTTCGCGGCTACATGGCTGGAGGAAAGGAATGGGTCCTTGATAGTGGATGTACCGATCATATGACCGGAGACAAGGATATGTTTCGTGAGCTTGCTGAAAACGATGGCCCTCGGAAGTACGTCACTTTTGGTGATAACTCAAAGGGTAAGGTGGTTGGCCTTGGTAAGGTGTCCATCTCAAATGATAGCTCCATACAAAATGTTATGCTCGTTGAATCTCTTGGCTACAATTTACTTTCCGTATCTAGACTTGCTGACTTTGGTTTCAATGTCCTATTTACTGAAGTAGATTGCCAAGTGTTTCGTAGAGATAATCATAAAATGGTCTTTAACGGTATACGTAGAGGTGATCTTTACATTGTTGACTTCACTAAAAAGGCTCAACCTAGAACTTGCTTAATTGCTAAATCTTCGAAAGGCTGGTTGTGGCATAGAAGGTTAGGTCATGTGGGCATGCGAAATCTCGATAAGCTTATTAAAGGTAATCATATCCTTGGAGTGAAAGATGTTATATTTGACAAGGATAGATTGTGTAGTGCTTGTCAAGCAGGAAAACAAGTTGGAGGAAGTCACCTCGAGAAGAACATTTTGACCACGAGAAGACCGCTCGAGATACTTCATATGGATCTCTTCGGTCCCAATGCCTACAAGAGGCTTGGTGGAAACTCATTTGGTCTAGTTATAGTTGATGATTTTTCAAGATTTACGTGGGTGTTCTTTCTTGATTATAAATCACAGGTCCAAAAGATCTTCAAGAACTTCGCTACGAAGGCTCAAAATCAATTTGAAGTGAAGATCAAGAAGGTTCGTAGCAACAACGGAATGGAGTTCAAGAACGCAAATGTGGATACCTTTCTTGACGAAGAAGGGATTTCACACGAGTTCTCGGCTACGTACACACCTCAACAAAATGGAGTTGTTGAGAGGAAGAACCGGACTCTTATTGAGATGGCGAGAACGATGCTTGATGAGTACAAGACTGCAAAACACTTTTGGGAAGAAGCGGTTGAGACGTCTTGTCATGCAACAAATCGCTTGTATCTTCACAAGCTACTCGGCAAGACGGCATACGAGCTCCTCACCGGTAACAAACCCCAAGTTGGATACTTTCGGGTATTCGGCTCAAAGTGCTACATTCTTGATAAGCATCGTCATTCTAAATTTGCTCCTAAATCTCATGAAGGTTTCCTACTTGGTTATGGCTCAAACTCTCACACTTACCGTGTCTACAACAATTTCACCCGAAAGATTGAAGAGACGGTAGATGTGAAGTTTGATGAATCTAACGGCTCGCAAGTAGAGCAATTTCCAATTGATGTAGGAGACAAAGACCCTTCAGAAGCAATTCAAGACTTGTCTATTGGCAAGATTCGTCCAACGGAGGTGAAGGAGAGTACCTCGCCCGTCCAAGTGGAAGCCTCTACCTCACGACAAGGTGAACCAAGAGCTGACATGGAAGTATCCACAAGTGGGACACATCAAGATGAAGAAAACGAGGAAATGCATCAAGATGAACCTCATCAACCTCCTTCTCCACCACGACGAGAGAACGACAACGTCAACAATGAAGAAGTCCAAGAAGAAGGACAAGATGATGAAGAAGATGTTCCACCCCGACCCAAGCAAAAGCTCTCACGAGTTCGAGCAAGAGTCTCAAGAGACCATCCCGTCGAACAAATCTTCAATGATATTCAAACCGGGAGAATCACTCGCTCTAAAACTCGTTTGGCTAACTTTTGTGAACATTATTCATTCATCTCTAGCATTGAACCTATGAAGGTTGAAGAAGCATTGGAAGATCCAGATTGGATAAATGCCATGCATGAAGAGCTAAACAACTTTGAGAGAAATCAAGTGTGGACATTGGTCGAGAAGCCCGAAAACAACCACAACATCATTGGTACCAAATGGGTGTTTCGCAACAAGCAAGACGAAGATGGTAAAGTCGTCCGCAACAAAGCACGTCTCGTCGCCCAAGGCTACACTCAAGTCGAAGGTATGGACTACGGTGAGACATATGCCCCCGTTGCTAGACTTGAGTCCATCCTCATCTTACTTGCCTATGCTAATCACCATGATATCACCTTGTACCAAATGGATATTAAAAGTGCTTTTCTAAATGGTGAAATTGAGGAGGAAGTATATGTTAAGCAACCTCCCGTCTTTGTCAATCCTAAGGAACCCGACCATGTTTACAAACTTCACAAAGCTCTTTGTGGTCTTAAACAAGCTCCAAGAGTGTGGTACAAATGCTTGACCAAGTTCCTTATTGAAAAAGGCTTTGAGATTGGAAAGATAGACTCCACTCTTTTTACTAAAAGGGTTAATGGTGAATTATTTGTGTGCCAAATTTATGTTGATGATATCATATTTGGTTCGACTAACCCTCATTTTAGTGAAAAGTTTGGGAAGCTAATGTCGAAGAAGTTTGAGATGTCTATGATGAGTGAACTCAAGTTCTTTCTTGGTTTGTAAATCAAGCAAACTAAGGAAGGCACCTTTGTTTCTCAAACAAAGTACACCAAGGACTTATTCAAGAAGTTCAACATGCAAGAAAGCAAAGGTATGAAAACACCCATGCCTACTAGTGGACATCTTGACTTGACCAAGGATGGCAAATCGGTTGACCAAAAGGTTTACCGATCTATGATTGGTTCATTGTTATATCTATGTGCCTCCCGTCCCGATATTATGCTAAGTGTGTGCATGTGTGCACGATATCAAGCAGCCCCCAAAGAATGTCATCTTAAGGCTGTGAAAAGGATAGTGAGATACTTAATACATACACCAAATTTTGGCATTTGGTATCCTAAGAGGTCTTCTTTTGATCTTGTTGGATACTCCGATTCAGACTATGCCGGAGACAAGGTTGATAGAAAATCCACTTCGGGTACTTGTCAATTTCTTGGTAGATCTCTTGTGTCTTGGTCCTCCAAGAAACAAAACTCGGTATCCTTATCCACCGTCGAAGCAGAATACATTGCCGCCGGTTCATGTTGTGCTCGACTACTTTGGATGACCCAAACTCTTAAGGATTATGGGATCAATGTGAAACATGTTCCATTGCTTTGTGACAATGAGAGTGTTATTGCTCACAATCCCATGCAACATTCTCGAACTAAGCATATTGAAGTTCGTCATCATTTCATTCGAGATCATGTTGCTAAAGGGGACATTGATCTTAAGCATGTTCATACCGATAAGCAATTGGCGGATATATTCACCAAACCGCTTGATGAGAAAGTATTTTGCCGATTGAGAGGTGAATTGAACATCATTGATGCTTCAAACTTGGAGTAGGAACTCCATTTCGATACATGCAAGGCATGGCCCTATGACTAATCCTTGACTTTTCTCTTATAATCAAGTGTCTCAGATATATTTGTACCCTTGCATGCTATCTAACCCATGTAGGTACTTGGATGAAACTAAATCCATGAGATTGCAATCCACTCACATCTTGAGCAATCTCTACATTACCAAGTTTCTACACCATGGTGGTTGAAGACAAGGAAGCATTAAACCTTTCAACATATCCTTTTGACAAATTCTATATCAAATTTCATGATTGTCATGTTGGATACACAAGTGCTCTTCCTTGCAAGACTAACCCATGTAGGTAGATGAACTCAAACTATAAGTGGTGCTCCCAACCATTTGATGCGCTACATCAACCTTGAGCACTCCACGCAAGTTCAACTACATGACCAAGTTCAACACCACCACCCAAGGTATGTTATTCCATCTTAGAGAAGCTTTACCCCAAGATATGGGTCAAAGCAGCTCAACAAGATGTGAATACATCAAATGCTTAAACGAACAATGGTAACCCCATTTTGAGCTTTAATGATGAGTATGACTTATGATCAAGTGTTCTCACTTGACTCCTCATTCAATATACTCTAACATAGGTGACTTTGTCGCCGCCCGATTCTAGATGATGTTCTCTAGTGTTTCTCTGAGTTCTTGCATTTGTTCCTTGCATTTTTGTTCCCCTTCAAAAAAACTTCATCTAGATTTTATTTTCTTTTCTCTATTTTGTTCTGCATTTCCTGCATCAAATTCATCACAAATCTTTGTGAGATCTTATTTGTCTAAGTGAGCTGAGGTAAAAATTGCCACTTCTCTGCGTTGAACTCGGTCACACCGGTCTGTCACTCTCGGTCAAACCGAACCATTTCGGTGTAACCGAAAAACACAACTCCGTGTCACCGATTTCACTGCAGAGAAGACAATTTGCCACTTGCACCCTGCACTTTTGTTCCAGCTCCACTCAATGATTCTTGTCCTCTACCAGCATCATATTCTATATGCTGCTTTGCTCTGTGACTCAAGGACCAAACCTATTTTGACTCACACCCCAGAAGATCCCTTCTTGGAAATTGATGTCAAAGGGGGAGAGAGAGATCACATCAAAGCTTAATCACTTCAAAAGGGGAGAGAGTACTTCATCAGGGAGAGAGATAATCACATCAAAGGCCCCAGATGCTTCGTGTTCAAGAGGAGAGAAGACACATGTCTTTAAGAGGTGAAAGACATGTTAGTCTGTGTTATGTTTCTGTGATCTGATCTGCTTTTGCTCTGGTTTTGTTTCCCTATTTTCTCCCATTATCCAATATAGGATTCAGGGGGAGAAAGATTGCCAGGGAAGGAAACCTTTAAATTTATTGCACATATTTTACCTTTGGGGACATGTCTATATCCAATAGAGTACCTAGTACTCACTCTCTACATGTCATCCCAATCTTGGTACTCTTGTGGTTCTTTTGTTTTCTCTGTCTAGTAGATATATCTGTGTTATCTAACCTTGTTTACTCAGGTTCATCTCTTCCTAAGCCAGCTTAAGACCACAAGGTAAGTATATGCATTACACTCATGTGCATGATGATTTCTTGCTGATGTACATATTGTTTGCAAGAAGGAATCATGAACATGAAGTTACAACTTCATATATTCACATCATTTGCTCTAATGCATATAGCGAAGATACATGTAACACATTGCTTGCTCTGTCATGTTAATGCATTCACATTCTCTTACATTCCATATTGACATGATTGCATACATGTGGGGGGAGCCTATGCATGTTACATGTCCTTCCAAAGCTTTACTTGATACTATCTATATCTTTATCTAAAGCATTGATGTATGTTGTCATCAATTACCAAAAGGGGGGAGATTGAAAGCACAAGTGCTCCCTGGGTGGTTTTGGTAATTAATGTCAACATATCTCCTGTTGGACTAATGTTTTTATCTAGAATATTTCAGACAAGTTCAACAGATGGAGTGGTGTGGACAAGAGGATATGGAACCCCTTCAAGGTGCTAAGGACAAACGATTGGCTCAAGCTCAAAAGCTCAAGACTCTACATTTTACTATTAGTGATCCAAGATCACATTGAGTCCATAGGAAAGCCAATACTATTAAAAAGGGGATGAGGTGTTGCTTAATGGCTTGCTTGCTCAAAGTGCTTAGTGAGATGCTCCAAAACCCTCAACCACTTTCTCATATCCACATATGTCCCAAACCAAAAGTCAAACTCGGCTCCACCGAAACATTCTATTTGGCGCCACCGAGTTCTCTTGACATAGCCACTGCGACAAACCCTAGTCACTTCAGTCTCACCGATAGGGATCTCGGTCTCACTGAGATGGGATTGCAAACTCTCTGTTTCCCTTCGTAACGTTTCGGTCTCACCGAGATGAGCGAATCGGTCCCACCGAGTTTGCCTGACCAACTCTCTGGTTAGCTTATTACCAAAATCCGTCCCACCGAGTTTGTGTAATCGGTCTCACCGAGATTACGTTATGCCCTAACCCTAATGA
Source organism: Triticum aestivum (assembly GCF_018294505.1). Classification (NCBI taxonomy): domain Eukaryota; kingdom Viridiplantae; phylum Streptophyta; class Magnoliopsida; order Poales; family Poaceae; genus Triticum; species Triticum aestivum. The sequence goes on along the minus strand of NC_057796.1, from coordinate 398,391,671 downwards.
AATCGGTCCCACCGAGTTGACATGTCGGTCCCACCGAATATCCTAACGTTCACATTTTGAACTAAATCGGTCTGACCAAGTTTCATTATTCGGTCCCACCGAGTTTGGTGATTTGTGTGTAACGGTTAGATTTTGTGTGGAGGCTATATATACCCCTCCACCCACTCTTCATTCATGGAGAGAGCCATCAGAACATGCCTACACTTCCAGCATACATTTTCTGAGAGAGAACCACCTACTCATGTGTTGAGGTCAGGATATTCCATTCCAACCACATAAATCTTGATCTCTTGCCTTCTCCAAGTTGCTTTCCACTCAAATCATCTTTCCATCAAATCCAAATCTGTGAGAGAGAGTTGAGTGTTGGGGAGACTATCATTTGAAGCACAAGAGCAAGGAGTTCATCATCAACACACCATCTATTACCTTTTGGAGAGTGGTGTCTCCTAGATTGGTTAGGTGTCACTTGGGAGCCTCCGTCAAGATTGTGGAGTTGAACCAAGGAGTCTGTACGGGCAAGGAGATCGCCTACTTCGTGAAGATCTACCCTAGTGAGGCAAGTCCTTCGTGGGCGATGGCCATGGTGGGATAGACAAGGTTGCTTCTTCGTGGACCCTTCGTGGGTGGAGCCCTCCGTGGACTCGCGCAACCGTTACCCTTCGTGGGTTGAAGTCTCCATCAATGTGGATGTACGATAGAACCACCTATCGGAACCACGCCAAAAATCTCCGTGTCTCCAGTTGCATTTGCACACTCCAATCCCATCCCTTTACATTCTTGCAAATTGCATGCTTTACTTTCCGCTGCTCATATACTCTTGTCATGCGTGCTTGATATGTATTGTGAATGTTTAAACTTGTGCTAAAACTCCACCTCAACTTAAAGAAATTAAAAAACTGCCACTTTTCTTGCTAAGAATCTATTCACCACCCTCTAGACACCTCTTCTCGATCCTTTCATATGTGATATACATGTTATTGATGTGTACCTTACTAATGCTCGCAGTAGTACCTGGGTATTTGATATTGGTTCTGTTGCTAATATTTGCAACTCAAAACAGGGACTACAGATTAAGCGAAGATTGGCTAAGGACGAGGTGATGACGCGCGTGGGAAATGGTCCAAAGTCGATGTGATCACCGTCGGCATGCTACCTCCACATCTACCTTCGGGATTAGTTTTAGACCTGAATAATTGTTATTTGGTGCCAGCGTTAAGCCTGAACATTATATCTGGATCTTGTTTGATGCGAGACGGTTATTCATTTAAATATGAGAATAATGGCTGTTCTATTTATATGAGTAATATCTTTTATGGTCATGCACCCTTGAAGAGTGGTCTATTTTTTGTTGAATTTCGATAGTAGTGACACACATATTCATAATATTGAAGCCAAAAGATGCAGAGTTGATAATGATAGTGCAACTTATTTGTGGCACTGCCGTTTAGGTCATATTGGTGTAAAGCGCATGAAGAAACTCCATTCTGATGGACTTTTGGAATCACTTGGTACTTGCGAACCATGCATCATGGGCAAGATGACTAAAACTCCGTTCTCCGGAACAATGGAGCGAGCAACGGATTTGCTGGAAATCATACATACTAATTTATGTGGTCCAATGAATATTGAGGCTCGCGGCGGATATCGTTATTTTCTGACCTTCACAGATGATTTGAGCTGATATGGGTATATCTACTTAATGAAACATAAGTCTGAAACATTTGAAAAGTTCAAAGAATTTCAGAGTGAAGTGGAAAATCATTCTAACAAGAAAATAAAGTTTCTACGATCTGATCGTGGAGGAGAATATTTGAGTTATGAGTTTGGTCTTCATTTGAAACAATGCGGAATAGTTTCGCAACTCACGCCACCCAGAACACCACAGCGTAATGGTGGGTCCGAACGTCGTAACCGCACTTTATTAGATATTGTGCGATCTATGATATCTCTTACTGATTTACCGCTATTGTTTTGGGGTTATGCTTTAGAGACGGTTGCATTCACGTTAAATAGGGCACAATCTAAATCCGTTGAGATGACACCTTATGAACTGTGGTTTGGCAAGAAACCCAAGCTGTTGTTTCTTAAAGTTTGGGGCTGCGATGCTTATGTGAAAAAGCTTCAACCTGATAAGCTCGAACCCAAATCGGAGAAATGTGTCTTCATAGGATACCCAAAGGAGATTGTTGGGTACACCTTCTATCACAAATCCGAAGGCAAGACATTCGTTGCTAAGAATGGATCCTTTCTAGAGAAGGAGTTTCTCTCGAAAGAAGTGAGTGGGAGCAAAGTAGAACTTGATGAGGTAACTGTACCTGCTCCCTTATTAGAAAGTAGTTCATCACAGAAATCAGTTTCTGTGACTCCTACACCAATTAGTGAGGAAGCTAATGATAATGATCATGTAACTTCAGATCAAGTTACTACCTAACCTCGTAGGTCAACCAGAGTAAGATCTGCACTAGACTGGTACGGTAATCCTGTTCTGGAGGTCATGTTACTTGACCATGACGAACCTACGAACTATGAGGAAGCGATGATGAGCCCAGATTCCGCGAAATGGCTTGAAGCCATGAAATCTAAGATGGGATCCATGTACTAGAACAAAGTGTGGACTTTGGTTGATTTGCCCGATGATCGGCAAGCCATAGAGAATAAATGGATCTTCAAGAAGAAGACTGACGCTGACGGTAATGTTACTATCTACAAAGCTCGACTTGTTGCGAAAGGTTTTCGACAAGTTCAAGGAGTTGACTACAATGAGACCTTCTCACCCGTAGCGATGCTTAAGTCCGTCTGAATCATGTTAGCAATTGCTGCATTTTATGATTATGAAATTTGGCAAATGGATGTAAAAACTACATTCCTGAATGGATTTCTGGAAGAAGAATTGTATATGATGCAACTAGAAGGTTTTATCGATCCAAAGGATGCTAACAAAGTGTGCAAGCTCCAGCGATCCATTTATGGACTGGTGCAAGCATCTCGGATTTAGAATGAATGTTTTGATAGTGTGATCAAAGCATATGGTTTTATATAGACTTTTGGAGAAGCCTGTATTTACAAGAAAGTGAGTGGGAGCTCTGTTGCATTTCTAATATTATATGTGGATGACATATTGTTGATTGGAAATGATATAGAATTTCTGGATAGCATAAAATGATACTTGAACAAGAGTTTTTCAATGAAAGACCTTGGTGAAGCTGCTTATATTGGGCATCAAGATCTATAGAGATAGATCGAGACGCTTAATTGGACTTTCACAAAGTACATACCTTGATAAAGTTTTGAAGAAGTTCAAAATGGATCAAGCAAAGAAAGGGTTCTTGCCTGTGTTACAAGGTGTGAAGTTGAGTCAGACTCAATGCCCGACCACTGCAGAAGATAGAGAGAAAATGAAAGTCATTCCCTATGCTTCAGCCATAGGTTCTATCATGTATGCAATGTTGTGTACCAGACCTGATGTGTGCCTTGCTATTAGTTTAGCAGGGAGGTACCAAAGTAATCCAGGAGTGGATCACTAGACAGTGGTCAAGAACATCCTGAAATACTTGAAAAGGACTAAGGATATGTTTCTTGTTTATGGAGGTGACAAAGAGCTCATCGTAAATGGTTACGTCGATGCAAGCTTTGACACTGATCCGGATGACTCTAAGTCACAAACCGGATACGTATTTATATTGAACGGTGGAGCTGTCAGTTGGTGCAGTTCCAAGCAAAGCGTCGTGGCGGGGTCTACTTGTGAAGCGGAGTACATAGCTGCTTCGGAAGCAGCAAATGAAGGAGTCTGGATGAAGGAGTTCATATCCGATCTAGGTGTCATACCTAGTGCATCGGGTCCAATGAAAATCTTTTGTGACAATACTGGTGTAATTGCCTTGGCAAAGGAATCCAGATTTCACAAGAGAATCAAGCACATCAAGAGACGTTTCAATTCCATCCGCGATCAAGTCAAGGAGGGAGACATAGAGATTTGCAAGATACAAACGGATCTGAATGTTGCAGACCCGTTGACTAAGCCTCTCTCACGAGCAAAACATGATCAACACCAAGACTCCATGGGTGTTAGAATCATTACTGTGTAATCTAGATTATTGACTCTAGTGCAAGTGGGAGACTGAAGGAAGTATTCCCTAGAGGCAATAATAAAGTTGTTATTTATATTTCCTTATATCATGATAAATGTTTATTATTCATGCTAGAATTGTATTAACCGGAAACTTAGTACATGTGTGAATACATAGACAAACAGAGTGTCACTAGTATGCCTCTACTTGAGCAGCTCATTGAATCAAAGATGGTTAAGTTTCCTAGCCATAGACATGAGTTGTCATTTGATGAACGGGATCACACCATTAGAGAATGATGTGATTGACAAGACCCATCTGTTAGCTTAGCACGATGATCTTTTAGCTTGTTGCTATTGCTTTCTTCATGACTTATACATGTTCCTATGACTATGAGATTATGCAACTCCCGAATACCGGAAGAACACTTAGTGTGCTATCAAATTTCACAACGTAACTGAGTGACTATAAAGGTGCTCTACAGGTGTCTCCGATGGTGTTTGTTGAGTTGGCATAGATCGAGATTAGGATTTGACACTCCGATTGTCGGAGAGGTATCTCTAGGCCCTCTCGGTAATGCACATCACTATAAGCCTTGCAAGCAATGTGACTAATGAGTTAGTTACGGGATGATGCATTACGGAACGAGTAAAGAGACTTGCCGGTAACGAGATTGAACTAGGTATTGAGATACCGATAAAGATCTTCATAGAATATGTAGGAACCAATATGAGCATCCAGGTTCCGCTATTGGTTATTGACCGGAGATGAGTCTCGGTCATGTCTACATAGTTCTCGAACCCGTAGGGTCAGCATGCTTAACGTTCAATGACGATCGGTATTTGTCGGTGTATAAAAGTAGGGGCTCTCCTTTTGACACCTTTACTTGTGCACGGGCAGTCAGAGCCATGCGCCACGGCCACACCTAGCAGGGCAGAGGAGGGAAGCGCGAGAAAAGCCGAAGCACAAGACGGACAAGGCAACGCCAAGACCAAGAACCACCAAAGAGCAAGAGGGCGAGGTGGACTCCCCCGTCAAGGCCCTTGCCGGGGCGGCCTATGCGGCCCCGGCAAGAGCCTTGCCGGGGCAACTTGCCCAGCACTAGCAGAGCGAGCCACCCTCGAGCCCAAGAATTCCAAACGCCACCAACGACTACGTTGGAACTAAGGCTCGGGAGGCACCTCTGTGGTGGCATGCAGATCTTTGTCAAGATCATAGACATGTGAGATCAGATGAGGACTAGAAGGCGGCGACCCTCAGCGGGATCCTAGCCGAGGAAATCCACAAAACCCCTGGCAAGCGCCTTGCCGGGGACGACTGCAACGCCACAGCAAGACCCTAGCCGCCCCCCGGCAAAGCCCTTGCCGAGGGCGTCAGCGGGGCCACAGCCAGGCCCGCGTCGACCAAGACTCCACCGCTGTTCGCATGCAGCTGCCAGCCCAACTAGGTGGGTAGGCACCTGCGTGGCAACGAGCGGCATCCAAGCCAACTCAGCAAGCACATGCGTGGTGGCATGCAGATCTTCGTGAAGACCCTACCACCGCGCCACCTTAGCTGCCTGCCTACCTACATGGTGCCGCATGCATCGCTGGCCTGGGCGCGTGTCGAAGCAAGGCGAGGCAGCGACGGACGGGACGGGCCTCGTTCCCGTCCCCGATAAAGCTAAGGGACACCTAAGCGATGCATTAAATGCGTCTTGTCCTGTAATACAAGCGATAAGCTCACAACACTATAGACCTTTGCACCTCCTATATGCCACTGTGGCAGCCCCTTTTTGACTATAAAAGGAGGCCCATGGCGTACTAGAGAGGGATTCGGCTCTTTTGGGCAAGTTACACCCCGTAGCTAGCTCAAGAACACAAGAACACTCAATACATCCACTAAAGCAGGACTAGGGTATTACGCATCTCGCGGCCCGAACCTGGGTAAACGATCCGTGTGCTTCCTGTTAGACCTGCTCTTCTCACAACCTCGCGCCCCGCCAACCGTAGTAGGGATTCTTGTGGTCCCATAGCTGTTGTTTCCACCGACATGTTTGGCGCGCCAGGTAGGGGGCGCGGTTGAGAGAATATGGTTTAGCAACCAGCTTAGCAGTTCCTCGTGGCCATGGTTTCTAAGGAAGAAGACGACCAAGAGGACGGCGCAGCCTGCAAGTGCGAAGGGCGCCAGAGCGGCTACAAGAAAGCTAAGTCATGCCGAAATCTAAATATTTCCTTTTTATATAAGGTTATTCCCCTCGGAGATCTCGTTCTTTGCATGGAAAACCTGCACGCAAAGGGGCCCTCCCGCGATTGGCAACGCCCTTGTTCTCTTTCGAGTCCACTCAACAGCTCAAGCGGCCGCGTCGAGAGTGGCAGGGTAGCCTTCCGCAATTGGCAACGCTCTCGATTCTGACTCGAGTCAAGCTCGATAGTTCGAGCGGCCGCGGTAAGGGCGGTAAGGTGGTTCGCCCGGCAGCAAGCACACCCAGCAGACCATTGGGGATCCGTCCCCAAGACGCCGCCCTGGGTTTACGCGCCGGCAAACCTACCCGATATTCGTAGGGTGGACATACAAAGAGAGGTCAAACAGGAAAATAACATGCATAATATCAAAAGTACTGCAGAGTTATATTATATCAATTGCCGCCGCGGTTCTAACTAAAGATAGAAATTGTCTTGGTCATGAACCTGCAGCGATGATAAGAAACGGGGTGCCTAATCCCGGCATTGGCCCTCCACCCTCTGAATTCTGTCGATACTATTGATGACGGGCTTGATACGCTCCTTGAGCGGCGCGAGGTCAGCATCCTCCACCAAGCTCTCCAGCGCGGCGTCGAAGTTGAGGTCGGGATACCAGTACACCACCTTGGTGAGGACCTTGGTCATGGCACCCCGGCAAAGTTTCCGGGACTCATCGGCCAGGGAGGCCGCCCGGTTGGAGTGAAGCTGCTCCAGGGCCCCGAGGACGCCCTCGAAGAACAGGGTCAGCTTGGCGTTGGTAGTCCCGCAGCGCTCTGGGGCGTTCCTCACATTTGGCATCCCCATGGTAGCCAGCTGCGTGGTGATCCTGCTAGCAATGTCCATGAGACGGCCGATCCAGCGGTTCACACCCTCCACGGAATCCCTGTGGTTGGCGGCTTCGTTCTTCCACAGTCGCTTCTCGGTCTCCAGCTCCTTGGCCAGGGTCCCCTCCCGGGCCTTGGCCTCCGAGACCATCCCCTCAAGGCCTTCCAGCTTCAGCTTCAGGTCCTTGATGGAGTTGTTGGCCGTGGAGAGCAGCTCGGCCTTGCCGAGGACTGCGGCCTGCGCGTCAGCCAAGGTGCCCTTGGTCGCGTCCCTCTCCCCGTCAGCTCCAGTGCCTGCTTCTTTATCTCATCCCGCGCGACCTCCAGCTCCTTCACCTTGTCGGCGTGAACCAGAGCCTGGGCATCGAGGGCCTCCCTGTGCCTCTGCTCCAGCTCTTGGGTCCACTACACGACGAGCTTCTCCACCTCCTCATCCTTGCCGCCGAGCATTGCGGCAAGCTTCTCCTCACGCGCGGCAAGGTCCTCCTCCTGGGAGTTCAGCGCGGCCTGGTGCTGGGTTCGAGCAGCCTCGGCTGCGACGGCCAAGTTCTCTGCCATCTCCTGGGCCTTCTCGATGACGGCCCGCTTCATGGTAAGCTCCACATCGCGCTTGGCCAGCTCACCCTGGGCGACCTTCAGCTCCTCGCAAGCCTGGCGGAACCAAGTCTGCGTCTCGGCGACGCGCACCTTGAGGTCCGCCTCCTCCTTGTCAATTGTTGCCATCCTAGACTTGACCTTGTCTAGGCGGGCGCGGTGGAGAGCCTGGAGCTTCCGGAAATTGGCGCCCATGGCCTGGAGAAGCCGCTCCTCCTGAGGACCGTCGCCACCGGTGCTCGGTCCGTCAACAACCTCGGCCCGGCGGCGGCAAGGACCTCCTCGTCAAACACCTCTCCCTCGACGGGCGCCCTGGAGCTCGACGCCCCTGGAAGGTGGACGAAAAGGTCATCGCTCACCCTCAGATACCTGCCGGAGCCAGAGGCAGCAGAGGAGGAAGGCTGGTCATTAACCACCTCCTCCTCGGCAGCGCCCTTGCCGGCCTCCCCGGCAGGTCCCTTGCCGGACTCCTCAGCAGTAGCCTTGCCGGGCTCCCCGGCGGGCCCCTAAGCGGCGTCCTCAGCAGCGCCCTTGGCGGCCTCCTTGCCGGCGATCTTCTCGGCCTCCACCTCGGCGGCATTGGCGACATCCTCGATGACGATGTCTATGGCCTCCTGGTCCGTCGACGGATGATCTGGATACCAAGAAGGGGATGAGGCAAAGCCAAGACCAAGAGTCAGAAAGAAAAGAAAAAGAACAGGGACGAAAGGCGAACAACTTACTAGTGCTAGGCTGGGAAGCAGAGGTCTCCTCCCCGCCAAAATTTGGCGCCGAGGCAAAGAAACCGGCGCCCGAGTTCTCCTCCTCCTCCTCCATGTGCATGGGCTCGGTGCTTGGCGCCCTTGCCGGGGACGCCCCTCGGGGCGGCGTGGTCGATGGGGGCTGCGTGTTGGGGGTAGCCCTCGGTGGCTCCTGCAGCTGCTGTTCTCCTCCTGCGTACACGGCAAGGTCAGCACCAAAGTATCATACCCCTGACACACGTCAACAAGGGGTGAGTGATGAACTTACGCTGGGGGTTGTGCCGGGGGCTAGTGTCCGGGCTGCTCAACACCACCAGCGGTGTGCCGGAAGTACCTTCCGGGGGCTGGCTCGCCGAAGCCCTGGCCCTCTTCACCCTCTGGGCCAGCGTCTCCGCATCCCTGCCAAGAAGAAGAACAGGTCAAGACAAGCAGCACAGATTGAGGAGTCGGAGATGACAGAAAGGGACAAGATACTTACTCGTCCTCCAGCTCCTCCTCTGCTGCTTTCCTCTTCCTCCTTGGGCTGAGGGACCCGAAGTCAAAGGTGACCTCCGCGTCGACGTCTGCCGGAGGAGGGGAAGCAGGTGGGGTCCGTGGGCACTTTGACGGAGAAGAGGCAGATGCCTTCGTCTTCGCCACCGCGGCCTTCACCAGCTTCTTCCCCGCCGCGGCCCTTGTCTGGCGAATGGACGCCTCGTGAGCTTGCCGGGGCTGCCCGACCCTGCCGGGCCGAACCGGCTCGCCAGAGGTGGCCCGCCGCAGGACTCGCCCTCTCCCCGTGGCCGGAGGGTCGACAGCCTTGGCCTCCTCCTCCGACGACTCATCGACCACATCTTCGACAAGAGGGGCCCCGGTGCCGGCGCTGCTGGCCTCCCCAGCTGCCTCCGCCCACTGGGAGAGCTCCTTCTCCTCCACCTCCGTCGCGGCCTTGTCCTCCACGCCGTCAGCACTGCCAGCCTCCGTGGCGAGCTCTGCCTCCACCGCCCTGGCGGCGATGTAGTCCAGCTCCGCCTGGGTGGTGTCCTGGACGAGCCGCGGCTCATCGGTGACGTACCCCTCATGCAAAGTGTCGAAGAACTCCTGCACTTGAATTTCCTCCGGCTCGACCCAGCTCGGGTCAAGGCCATGCGTGTTGAAGTCCGGCATCATGGCGATGATGTCGGTCCGGCGAGAGTTGTTGCTCAGCGGGACCACTCCTGCCGGCAACTTAAACAAGGGCCCCTTGGCAACCTTGCCGGCCTTCGCGGCGGCCCTCGCGGCCTTGCCGGACCGCTCGACCTCGCCATCACGGTTCATGTCGAGTTGAAAGAGCCGCTGGCAAAAGTGGGCATGCCCCATCACCGTGAAGTTGTGGTCGAGGCCGGGGAGAAGCCTCATGATGTCAGCGGCATTCGTGAAAAGCCAGGCCGGCCTCCCCTTGTTATGCAGCGGAATGATCCGGCGGTGGATGAAATCCGCCCCAATCATCTCAAGGGTGAGCCCGGCCTCGGTGAGGCGAAGAATCCTGGTGGTGGCGACAATGAGCTTCGCATCGTCGGCACCAACATCGCTCTAGTCGCTCCGCTGAACCGGAGGCGCCTGGCGAACCCGGCAGAAATCTTGTGGCTCATCCTCCTCAATCCAGCACCACCGGCCCCGCCATTCTTCCCCTCCTTCTGAGCGCCCTCCGGGTATGCCCCCTTGGACCGTGGGATCCAGGCGACGCAACCGGAAATGGCGCCCCCTGGTTGGATCCGAGGAAAGAAGTAGTGGCGGAAGAGCGCCGTGTTGGGATGCACCCCGGCGAAACCCTCGCAGAGGTGCGCAAAGAGAGCCATGCACGCCATGGCATTTGGAGTAAAATCCAGAAGGTGGAAGCCGTAGGTGTGCATGACGTCATTGAAGAAATCAGAGAAGGGGGGGGAAAGGTCGCAAGAGAAGTAATCGACGAAGAATGGATACCGATTTGGGGCCTCGACGAAATTGGCGGGGATGACACGCGTGGCTAGATGCCCCGTCGTCTCTCCCCCCGTCTTCACCCCCATAGGGGCTTGAAGCAGTCCCGGAGTTCGAACACACCGACCGTCGAGGGGAAGTACGGTAAAATCGGCCCCACCTGCCCGCGCACCATTTTGGGCATGGCCCAACAACGCGTCGCGCTTATGCGTGGCCCAGTCCCAGGGGCTCCTGTCGGTGTACAAAAGTAGGGGCTCTCCTTTTGACCCCTTTACTTGTGCACGGGCAGTCAGAGCCACGTGTCACGGCCACACCTAGCAGGGCAGAGGAGGGAAGTTGGAGAAAAGCCGAAGCACAAGACGGTCAAGGCAACGCCAAGACCCAGAACCACCAAAGAGCAAGAGGGCGAGGTGGACTCCCCCGGCAAGGCCCTTGCTGGGGCGGCCTCCGCGGCCTCGGCAAGAGCCTTGCCGGGGCAACTTGCCCAGCACTAGCAGAGCGAGCCACCCTCGAGGCCAAGAATTCCAAATGCCGCCAACGACTATGTTGGAACCAAGGCTCGGGAGGCACCTCTGTGGTGGCATGCAGATCTTTGTCAAGATCATAGACATGTGAGATCAGATGAGGACCAGAAGACGGCGACCCTCGGTGCGATCCTAGCCGAGGAAATCCACAAAACCCTCGGCAAGCACCTCGCCGGGGATGAATGCAACGCCACGGTAAGACCCTTGCTAGGCCCCCGGCAAAGCCCTTGCCGAGGGCGTCAGCGGGGCCACAGCCAGGCCCGCGTCAACCAAGACTCCGCCGCCATTCGCATGCAGCTGCCAGCCCAACCAGCTGGGCAGGCACCTGCGTGGCAACGAGTGGCTTCCGAGCCAACTCAGCAAGCACCTGTGTGGTGGCATGCAGATCTTCATGAAGACCCTACCACCGCGCCGCCTCAGCTGCCTGCCTTCCTACATGGCGCCGCATGCATCGCTGGCCTGGGCGCGTGTCAAAGCAAGGCGAGGCGGCGATGGACGGGACGGGCCTCGTTCCCGTCCCCGATAAAGCTAAGGGACACCTAAGCGATGCATTAAATGTGTCTTGTCCTGTAATACGGGCGATAAGCTCACATCACTGTAGACCTTTCCACCTCCTGTATGCCACTGTGGCAGCCCCTTTTTGACTATAAAAGGAGGCCCATGGCGTACTGGAGAGGGATTCGGGTCTTCTGGGCAAGTTACACCCCGTAGCTAGCTCAAGAACACAAGAACACTCAATACATCCACCAAAGTAGGACTAGGGTATTACGCATCCTCGCGGCCCGAACCTGGGTAAATGTCCGTGTGCTTCCTGTTAGACCTGCTCTTCTCACAACCCCGTGCCCCGCCAACCGTAGTAGGGATTCTTGTGATCCCATTGGCGTCGTTTCCACCGACAGTATTATGAGTTTATGCGTTTTGATATACCGAAGGTAGTTCGGAGTCCCGGATGTGATCACGGACATGACGAGGAGTCTCAAAATGGTCGAGACATAAAGAATGATATATTGGACGATGTTATTCGGACATTGGATGAGTTCCGAGGGCCACCAGATAAATACCGGAGTGCTGGAAGGGTTATCGGAACCACCGGAGAAGTAATGGGCCTTATTGGGCCTAGGGGAGAGAGAGAGGGGCTCCCAAGGGCTGGCCGTGCGCCCCCCATGGGCCTAGTCCGAATTGGACTAGGGGGAGGGGCGGCGCCCCCTCCTTCCTTCTATTTCCCCCTCCTTCCTTGTTCTCCTAGTAGGACTAGGAAAGGGGGGAGCCCAACTCCTACTAGGAGGAGGATTCCTCCCCCCTTGGCGCGCCTATGAGGGCCGGCCTGCCTCCCCCTCCCTCCTTTATATACGTGGGGAGGGGGGCACCCTAGAACACATCAAAGTTGATCTTAGCCGTGTCCGGTGCCCCCTCCACAGATTTCCACGTCGGTCATATCGTTGTAGTGCTTAGGCGAAGCCCTATGTCGGTAACTTCATCAACACCATCACCATGCCGTCGTGCTGACGGAACTCTCCCACGGCCTCAGCTGGATCAAGAGTTTGAGGGACGTCACCGAGCTAAACGTGTGCAGATCGCGGAGGTGCCGTGCGTTCGGTACTTGATCAGTTGGATCGCGAAGACGTTCGACTACATCAACCGCGTTACTAAACGCTTCCGCTTTTGGTCTACGAGGGTACGTCCACACACTCTCCCGCTCGTTGCTATGCATCACATAGATAGATCTTGCGTGATCGTAGGTAAATTTTTTGAAATACTGCGTTCCCCAACACATTATGCTAAGCTAACGGATGGGTCTTGTCCATCACATCATTCTCCTAATGATGTGATCCCGTTATGAAATGACAACTCATGTCTATGGTTAGGAAACCTTAACCATCTTTGATCAATGAGCTAGTCTAGTAGAGACTTACTAGGGACACGATGTTTGTTTATGTATTCACACATGTATTAAGGTTTCCGATCAATACAATTCTAGCATGAATAATAAACCTTTATCATGAATAAGGAAATATAAAATAACAACTTTATTGTTGCCTCTAGGGCATATTTCCTCCAGTCTCCCACTTGCACTAGAGTCAGTAATCTAGTTCACATCGCCATGTGATTAACACCAATAGTTCACATCACCATGTGACCAACACCCAAAAGGTTTACTAGAGTCAATAATCTAGTTCACATCGCTATGTGATTAACACCCAAAGAGTACTAAGGTGTGATCATGTTTTGCTTGTGAGAGAAGTTTAGTCAACGGGTCTGCCACATTCAGATCCATATGTATTTTGCAAATTTCGGTTGCATCATATACAACTCTTCTTTAAGAAATCCATTAAGGAATGCAGTTTTGACATCCATTTGCCAGCTTTCATAAAATGCGGCAATTGCTAACATGATCTGGACAGACTTATGTATCGCCACGAGTGAGAAAATCTCATCGTAATCAACACCTTGAACTTGTCAAAAACCTTTTGCGACAAGTCGAGCTTTGTAGATAGTAACACTACCATCAACGTCCGTCTTCCTCTTGAAGATCCATTTATCCTCTATGTCTTGCCAATCATCGGGCAAGTCAACCAAAAGTCCATACTTTTTTCTCATACATGGATCCCATCTCAGATTTCATGGCCTCAAGCCATTTTGCGGAATCTGGGCTCATCATCGCTTCCTCATAGTTCGTAGGTTCGTCATGGTCTAGTAACATGACTTACAGGACAGGATTACCGTACCACTCTGGTGCGGAACATGCTCTGGTTCACCTACGAGGTTCGGTAGTAACTTGATCTGAAGTTTCATGATCATTATCATTAGCTTCCTCTCTAGTTGGTGTAGGCATCACGTGAACGGTTTTCTGTGATGAGCTACTTTCCAATTCGAGAGAATGTACAATTACCTCATCAAGTTCCACTTTCCTCCCACTCACTTCTTTCGAGAGAAACTCACTCTAGAAAGGATCCATTCTTAGCAACAAAGATCTTGCCTTCAGATCTGTGATAGAAGGTGTACCCAACAGTTTCTTTTGGGTATCCTATGAAGTCGCACTTCTCCGATTTGGGTTCGAGCGTATCAGGTTGAAGTTTTTCCACATAAGCATCGCAACCCCAAACTTTAAGAAATGACAGCTTAGGTTTCTTGCCAAACCACAGTTCATACAGTGTCGTCTCAACGGATTTAGATGGTGCCCTATTTAACGTGAACGCAACTGTCTCTAATGCATAACCCCAAAATGATAGTGGTAAATCGGTAAGAGACATCATAGATCGCACCTTATCTAATAAAGTATGGTTACGACGTTCGGACACACCATTACGCTGTGGTGTTCCAGGCGGCGTGAGTAGTGAAACTATTTCACATTGTTTTAAATGAAGGCCAAGCTCGTAACTCAAATATTTACCTCCGTGATCAGATCGTAGAAACTTTTTATTTTCTTGTTACGATGATTGTCCACTTCACTCTGAAATTCTTTGAACTTTTCAAATGTTTCAGACTTGTGTTTCATCAAGTAGATATACCCATATCTGCTCAAATCATCTGTGAAGGTCAGAAAATAACGATACCCGCCGCGAGCCTTAATACTCATTGGACCACATACATCGGTATGTATTATTTCCAATAAGTCATTAGCTCGCTCCATTGTTCCGGAGAACGGAGTTTTAGTCATCTTTCCCATGAGGCATTGTTCGCAATTATCAAATGATTCATAATCAAGAGATTCCAAAAGCCCATCTGCATGGAGTTTCTTCATGCGCTTTACACCAATATGACCTAAACGGTAGTGCCACAAGTATGTTGCACTATCATCATCAACTTTGCATCTTTTGGCATCAATATTATGAATATGTGTATTACTACGATCGAGATTCAATAAACCATTTACGTTGGGTGTATGACCATAGAAGGTTTTATTCATGTAAATAGAACAACAATTATTCTCTGACTTAAATGAATAACCGTATTGCAATAAACACAATCCAATCATATTCATGCTCAACGCAAACACCAAATAACATTCATTTAGGTTCGACACTAATCCCGAAGGTAGAAGGAGTATGCGATGGTGATCTTATCAACCTTGGAATCACTTCCAACACACATTGTTACCTTTCCCTTAACTAGTCTTTGTTCATTTTGCAACTCTTATTTTGAGTTACTAATCTTAGCTACTGAACCGGCATCAAATACCCTGGGGTTTCTATGAACACTAGTAAAGTACACATCAATAACATGTATGTCAAATATACCTTTGTTCACTTTGCCATCCATCTCATTCGCCAATTATCTGGGGTAGTTCCGCTTCTAGTGACCATTCCCTTTGCAGTAGAAGCACTCAGTTTCAGGCTTAGGTCTAGCTTTTTGGGCTTCTTCACGGGAGTGGAAACTTGCTTGTCATTCTTCTTGAAGTTCCCTTTCTTTTCCTTTGCCCTTTTTCTTGAAACTAGTGGTCTTGTTAACCATCAACACTTGATGCTCTTTCTTGATTTCTACCTTTGCCGATTTTAGCATCACGAAGAGCTCGGGAATCGTTTTCGTCATCCCTTGCATATTATAGTTCATCACGAAGTTCCAGTAACTTGGTGATAGTGACTAGAGAACCCTGTCAATCACTATCTTATCTGGAAGATTAACTCCCACTTGATTCAAGCGATTGTAGTACTCAGACATTCTGAGCACATGCTCACTGGTTGAGCTATTCTCCTCTATCTTGTAGGCAAAGTACTTGTCAGAGGTCTCATACCTCTCGACTCGGGTATGAGTCTGAAATACCAATTTCAGCTCTTGGAACATCTTATATGCTCCATGGTGTTCAAAACATTTTTGAAGTCCCGGTTCTAAGCCATAAAGCATGGCGCACTAAACTATCAAGTAGTCATCATACCGAGCTTGCCAAACATTCATAATGTCTGCATCTGCTCCTGCAATAGGTCCGTCACCTAGCGGTGCATCAAGGACATAATTCTTCTGTGCAGCAGTGAGTGAGGGAGTCCTGGATTAGGGGGTCCCCGGGCGTTCGGGCTATGTGATGTGGGCCGGACTGATGGGCCGTGAAGATACAAGACGGAAGGCTTTCCCCCGTGTCCGGATGGGACTGTCCTTTGCGTGGATGGAAAGCTTGGCGTTCGGATATGAAGATTCCTCTCTCTGTAAACCGACTTTGTACAACCCTAGGCTCCTTCGGTGTCTATATAAACTGGAGGGTTTAGTCCGTAGAGGGGATCATCGTCATAATCATACAGGCTAGACATCTAGGGTTTAGCCATTACGATCACGAGGTAGATCAACTCTTGTAAGCCCTATACTCATCAAAGTCAATCAAGTAGGAAGTAGGGTATTACCTCCATTAAGAGGGCCCGAACCTGGGTAAACATCATGTCCCTGTCTCTTGTTACCTTCGATCCTTAGATGCACAGTTCGGGACCCCCTACCCGAGATCTGCCGGTTTTGACACCGACATTGGTGCTTTCATTCAGAGTTCCACTGTGCCATCGTCGAAAGGCTCGATGGCTCCATCGATCATCTACAACAATGCTACCGTGAAGGAGATTTTTCTCCCTGGCCAAATTTTTGTATTCGGCGGCTTCGCACTACGGGCCAACTCGGTTGGCCACCTAGAGCAGATCGACAGCTACGCCCCCGGTCATCAGATCAGTTTTGGAAATCTGAACTATGTCACTGATATCCGAGGAGACTTGATCTTCCAAGGGTTCGCGGCCCCAACCAGCGCTCTGGCCTTAGATCCGGAGCACGTCACCAGGTCCGAAGACGGGAGTTTAGAGCCCGCCGGACTCTCTGCAGCTATAGAGCTCGATACTGGAGAAACAGAGGGGATAGCATCACCGGCAGGCCCGGAGTTACGCCAGCCTCCTTCTATCATCATAAAGCCGGACTCTTCTCCGGACACTAGCTCCGAACCCTCGAAGTCCGCGTCAAGTGAGCTCGGCCAGGGAACTTCTGTCCCGCTCAACTCCACGGACTCTCGCTTCCCCGTCCAAACCTCGCTCTTAAATGAGGCCTTGGACTTAATGCGGTTCCTCGCCATCACAGAGGAATTGTTTCCGAATTGCGCCCAGCCCGGACTAGGTGTTGAGAGCAAGGAATTTTACTTCCCACCCACCACCCACTTCATAGCCACTGTCGAGGATTTAACCGACACGCTCGATTATGCCTCTGAAGACATCGACGGTATTGACGATGATGCTGGAGAGGAGCAGGCCCAAAACCCGCCGTTCACTGGACGCTGGACGGCCACTTCCTCATACGACGTGTACATGGTGTACACACCTAAAGAAGGCGACAACAATGATGATAAGGATCCAGTCGAGGACTGTCAGTGTACAAAAGTAGGGGCTCTCCTTTTGACCCCTTTACTTGTGCACGGGCAGTCGGAGCTGCGCCCACGGCCACACCGAGCGGGGCAGAAGAAGGGAGCCGGAGTACAAGGCGATCAAGGCAACGACAAGACTAGAAACAATAAAGAACAAAGGGGCGAGGTGGACTCCCCTGGCAAGGCCCTTGCCGGGGCAGCCTCCGCGGCCCCGGCAAGAGCCTTGCCTGGGCAGCTCGCCCAACACCAGTAGAGAGAGCCACCCTTGAGCCTAAGAGTTCCAAGTGCTGCCAACAACTACATTGGAACCAAGGCTCGGGAGGCACCTCTGTGGTGCCATACAGATCTTCGTCAAGATCATAAACGCACGAGATCAGATGAGGACCAGAAGACGACGACCCTCGGCGGGATCCTAGCCGAGGAAATCCACAAGACCCCCGGCAAGATCCCTGCCGGGGACGACCACGACGCCGCGGCAAGACCCTTGCTGAGGACACCAGCGGGGCCGCAGCCAGGCCCACGCCTGCTAGGACACCACCGTCGTCCCCATACAGCTGCCAGCTCAACTAGCTGAGCAGGCACCTGCGTGGCGACGGGCGGCCTCTACACCGACCCAGCAAGCACCTGCATGGTGGCATGCAGATCTTCATGAAGGCTCTACCACCGCGCCAGCCCAGCAGCCAGCCAACGTGGCGCCACGACACCTCGTCTGCTCGGACGCGTGTCGAAGCCAGGCGAGGCAGCGATAGCTGGGACGTGCTTCCTTGCCGTCCCTGATAAAGCGAGAGGGGCACGTCGGCAGCGCATTGAATGCGTTTGTCTGACGGTGCCAAAGGATAGAATCATCCACTGTACACCTTTCCACCTCCTGTGTGCCACTGTGGCAAGACCTTTTGTTTATAAAAGGAGGCCCGAGGCGACCAGGAGGAGGATTCGGATCTTTTGGGAGAAAATTACTCCCCGGAGCTAGCCCAAGAACACAAGAACACTCAAATACATCCACCAAAGCAGGACTAGGGTATTACGCATCTCCGCAGCCCGAACCTGGGTAAACGACCTCTGTGCTTCCTGCCAGACCCGCTCTTTGCACAACCCCGCGCCCGCCAACCATAGAAGGGATCCCAGTGATTCCATAGGTGTCGATTTCCCCCGACATCTTTGGCGTGCCAGGTAGGGGGGCGCGGTTGTGAAAATCTGGTCTAGCAGTTAGCCTAGCAGTTCTTCGTCGCCATGGCTCCCAAGAAGAAGATGATCACGGTGATCGGTTCATCCAGAGCTGGACGGCCCGCACCGGTGCGCGCGAGCAGCGGGCCGGTCGCGGACAGAACCCGAGGCGCGGCCCGCGAGCACCAGCACCGCTCTGGCAGTCAGAGCCTGGCGAGCGGCGTCGTTCGTGCGCGAGACGACGGGCCGCACGCCGCCCAACCCGAAGACGGTGCCGGGCCCCCCACAGGCGGCGCGGGGCCCTCCAAGGGCGGCGCCGTGCCACCTACGGGCGGCGCGGCGACCTCCAAGTCGCCTATGCCGGCGCCCACGATGCACTCTTCCCAGGGTGCGCGCGACGAGCAGCGCCACCATGCTGGGGACCCCGGGTGCCGCCGTGGGAAGAGTCCCGTGCATCACTCGCGGAATGGAGGAAGCCAGCATGCCCGCCGAAGTGCTGGCGGAAATGTCGTACAGCCGCAGGGCCGTGATGGAGCTCCTTCTAATGTGGTTAGGAGTCGGAGCACGCCATGGTCCACGCAGCTTTTGCCGCCGCCCACACCGGCGGAAGCTTTGGCGCGCGCGTAGTTGCTCCTCGACTTCCCTCCTGCTGCGGAAAAGCTCGACGAGTGGAGAGCCACCATCCGGAGCCTCGTCGGTGTCACCAACCAAGATGAACCGCGACCGGCGGGGCCCTCGGGCCGACGCTCTGTCGAGCCACTGCATGCCAGCGGTGGAAGGACCGGGGGTGCTACAGCCACGGTGCACTCTCCTCCTCCACACCAGCCACCGCGGGTGTCGATCCGTCATGATGACGCTTGTGATAACATTTCCATAGCGTCGTCCGACCCGTGGACCCACCGTGACCAGCGCCAAGTTCTTCGGGAGCGAGCCCATGAAGACACTCGAACCACCATCGAGCGTCGGCGCGATACATGCCACCAGTCAGATAGGTGGGCGGGGCCCACTATGGACCACCCGGCACCGGGAGGCTCTGGCGGCCTACCTTACGAGGTGGGTTGCCCAACCTTTACCCGTGAGCTGCGGCAGTTCCAGTGGCCGTCCCACCGCACATTCAAGCCCGACGTCGGTGAAAAGTACAACGGCAAGACCCATCCGTCAGAGTTCCTCAACATCTACACCATCGCGATGCAAGCCGCTGGAGCTCGTGACGACAAGGTGCTTGCCAATTACTTCCCGTTGGTCCTGAAACCCAATGTCATGTCTTGGTTGATGCACTTGCCGACAGATTCCATTTCTTCTTGGTCGGATCTGTGTCATGAGTTCGTTGGTCCCTTCACTGGGGGGGCACCAAGCTCATGGTCAGGCGAGTGATTTGCATGTCATTCCCCAGAAGGAAGGTGAAAACATGTGCAAGTACATACAGAGGTTCAGCCGAGTGCAATACAACATCCCAGATGTTCATCCGGCCGCCGTGATCAGCGCATTCCATCAGAATGTGCGGAACCGCAAGATACGCGAAGAGCTGGCGATAAACAAGGTCAAGGATGTGGCCAAACTTTATGTTCTGGCCGATAGATGCGCCCGAGCTGAAGAGGGAAGGAAGTACCCCGGCGCAGAAACCGACTCGGCAGACGAAGATACCGCCGCCCCGACAAAGAAGGGCCGGGGCCGCAACAGGAAACACAAGGACAAGACCGTGCTTGTCGTCGAGGGATCTGAGGACACCGGTGCTGCCAAGAAGGCCAAGGCAGACGACCCCGGCAAGGAAATTGCCGGGTGCGCCGCTTGCCGGGCCTTGGCGGCTGCCGAAAGCCAGGAGGCTCCGACAAGCAATACTGCAAGATCCACCGCACCAAGGGCCACGACCTCCAGAACTGCCGCCAAGTCGAGCTGCTTGCTGAGAAGCAAAAAGCTGAGTATGAGAGGCAGGACAAGGAGAAGGGCCAGGATGGTGCCGAGGGATCCGGCAAGAAGCGTGGCCGCCAAGGAGGTCGCCGCGGCAAGGTTAACCAGCAAGAGAGGCCCGCTCGGGGCCGCGACAAGAAGCAGGAAGACGATGATCATGACGAAGACGACGAGTCCAGCGAGTATGAGTTCCAGAAGGCTACAGAGGCCATGTGCGTCGATGGTGGGGCCTCACTTCATACCTCTCACCGCCAGCTCAAGTAGTGGGCGCGTGAGATCACAGCAGCAGAGCCATCATTCAACGCTCAGAACCCACTGAAGTGGTCCAGCACGCCTATCATCTTCGACACCGAGGACCACCCTGATCGCACAACTGTGGTCGGGTGTTTGTCGTTGTTGGTTTCACCAACGATACGCAACCTCAAGGTGAACAAGATGCTATTCGACGGTGGGGCCGGTCTGAACTTGATCTCGCCCGTTGTGATCAAGAGGCTGCAAATTCCTGATGGAGACCTCGAGGAGACGAGCACGTTTCAAGGGGTCAATCCAGGAAGGAGTCAGCCGAAGGGTAAGGTCATGCTGCCTATGACGTTTGGAGGCGAGTTGAACTATAGGACGGAGAGGATTGTCTTCGACGAAGCCGAGATCCCCTTGCCCTACAACGGGATCCTCAGCCGTCCGACACTAGCCAAGTTTATGGCGGCATCACATTACGCCTACAACACACTGAAGATGCCTGGGCCGATGACCATCATCACCGTCCCCTCTGACAAGAAGGACGCGCTGATCTGCGCCGACCAACTCTACTGGGAAGCGGTTGCAACGGCTGCCGCCAAGGCCCTTACTCCTGCGGCTGAAGCCCCAGGAGGGAAGAAGACCGGCAAGACCTCTCGTACCCACTCCGGCAAGCGCACCTCCTCGGAGTGTTGTGCTCCCATCGAGGACGTGCCAGAGAGCTCCACCGGCAAGAGCAAGAAATCCAGAGCTGCACCGCCAAAGACGAAGAAGGTGTTTGTCAAGGAGGATGGCACGGGAGGGCCTTTCACCATAAGCTCCACCCTCGACAGCAAATAGGAAAGCGCGCTCGTCACTTTCCTGCAGGCGAATGTCGATGTGTTTGCATTGCAAGCATCCGACATCCCCGGCGTTCCCAGGGAAGTGATTGAGCACCATCTTGCTGTCTGTCCCCATGCGCGTCCCGTCAAGCAAAAGGTCAGGGAATAGGCTTTGGAACGGCAAGAGTTCATCACAAAGGAGTCAGGAAGTTGGAAGCGGCAGGTTTGGTGAGAGGAGTGCTCCATCCGACGTGGTTGGCCAATCCGGTGGTGGTGCTCAAGGCAAACGGGAAGTGGAGGCTGTGTATTGACTACATAGATATCAATAAGGCTTGTCCTAAGGACCCCTTCCCGTTGCCGCGCATCGACCAGATTGTTGACTCCATGGCCAGGTGTGATCTGTTGTCATTCCTTGACGCCTACTCGGGCTACCACCAGATCTTCATGACAAGAGAAGACGAAGAGAAGACATCATTCATCACCCCATGTGGTACGTATTGCTTTCTACGGATGCCTTTTGGGTTGAAGAGTGCTGGCTCAACGTTTGCAAGGGCAGTCCAAATTGGTTTGGAGCCCCAGCTACATAGAAATATGGAAGCTTACATGGATGACATAGTGGTCAAAACCAAGGACAGGGCAACACTTGTACAAGACTTAGAAGAGACGTTTGCAAACCTGCACAAGATCAACCTCAAGTTGAACCCTCGGAAGTGTGTCTTCGGCGTTCCGTCCGGCAAGCTTCTCGGATTCTTTGTGTCACAGAGTGGGATTGAGGCAAACCCGGACAAGATCAAGGCTATCGAGCAAATTGAGGCGCCCAAGCGGATCAAAGATGTGCGTCGACTCACTGGCTGCGTTGCCGCCATGAGCAGATTCATCTCCAAGCCTACCGAGCGCACCCTTCCCTTTTTCAAAATCTTGAAAAAGGCGGGACCAATGGAATGGACCCCAGAGGCCGAAGCAGCGCTACAGGATTTGAAGAAATACCTCACCTCCACGCCGATACTAGTTGCGCCTAAACCACAAGAGCCATTGATGTTGTACCTAGCGGCAACAAACCAAGTGGTCAGCGCCGCGCTAGTGGCACAGAGGGAGGTCGATGAAGAGGCGGTGGCAACAACAGGGCCTGGCGCTGGCAAGGCAAGGCCCCTGGCAGAGCCTGACGCCATCAGGACGGGGCCCGCACAGCCAAATGAAGTGGTGCAGAAGAAGAAAATGATGCAGCACTGGGTCTACTTTGTCAGCTCCCTCTTGCAGGGGGCTAGGTCGACGTATTCCGGTGTGCAGAAATTGCTCTTCGGCCTCCTTATGGCCTCGAGGAAGCTGCGTCATTACTTCCAAGCCCATGAAATCGCCATCGTTACCCGCCTCCCGTTGCAACGGATATTGCATAACCCAGACGCAACCGGGAGGATCGTGGAGTGGGCCTTGGAGCTGTCGAGCTTTGGTTTGAAGTTTGAAAGTACTTCGACAATCCATAGCAGAGTCTTGGCGGAGTTCATTGCAGAATGGACCTCAACGCCCGACGAAGGGATCCAGGAGACTACTCTCCCCGGCAAGGAAGCAAGTCGCGACTGGATCAGGTACTTTGACGGGGCTTTCTCGCTGCAAGGCGCCAGTGCTGGTGTGCTGCCTGTCGCACCCAGCGGAGAGCACCTCAAGTATGTGATCCAGATGCACTTTCCTAGGGAGATGTCCACAAACAACATTGCTGAATACGAGGGGCTGCTTGCCGGTCTCAGGATCGCGGCAGACCTCGGGATTAAGAAGCTCATCGTCAGGGGTGATTCGCAGCTTGTCATCAGGCAAGTCAACAAAGATTATTAGAGCCCGTTGATGGAGGCCTACATAGATGGGGTGAGGAACCTGGAGGAGCGCTTTGACGGTATACAAGCGGAGCACGTTCCCTGAGTGGAGAACGACATCGCCGATTACCTGTCGAAGCGCGCATCGTTCAAGCTACCTGTGGAACCAGGTACTTTTGTGCTTCGGTTAACTCAACCATCCGTGGAACCATCAACGGAGCAGAACAAGCGGAGGAAGTCAGGCCCCGGCAAGTACTTTCCCCCCGAGCACCTGGGGCCGCCGGCAAGGATGTTACCGTGGGTACTGAACCTGCCGAGGGACAACTGGCTCCGGCAGGGCGTTAAGCCCTGGCCGTAGAGACGGCCGCTCCCATGGCAGAAGAAATGCCTTTAGTCCTTGCTGTCAAGCCCCAGGCTCCGGCATGGGCGCAGCATACCGTTCGATTCCTCCAAACAGGGGAGCTTCCTGAGGAGCAGGAAGAAGTGGAGAAAGTGGCCCGTCGGTCTGCCATGTATCAGTTCGTTGATGACGTCCTGTACAGGAAAAGGCTGAATGGTGTGAAATTGAAGTGCATTCCCCGGGAGGAAGGACTGGAGCTGTTGGCAGAGATACACGGAGGCATATGTGGCTCCCACATAGGGTCGAGGGCCCTTGCCGGCAAGGCGTTCTAGCAAGGTTTCTTCTGGCCCACTGCCCTCCAGGATGCAACGACACTAGTAACCAGTGTGAAGCGTGTCAGTTCCATTCGAAGAAGCTTCATCAACCAGCTCAAGCCCTTCAAACAATTCCTCTCACCTGGCCATTTTCGTTCTGGGGGCTCGACATACTGGGCCCTTTCCCCCACGCTGTCGGGGGCTTTGAGTACTTGTACGTTGCAATCGACAAGTTCACAAAGTGGCCGGAGGTGGAAGCAGTGAGGAAGGTGACCGCACAGTCAGTCGTCAAGTTCTTCAAGGGGCTAGTCTGTCGTTTTGGCATGCCAAACAGAATCATCACCGACAACGGCACGCAGTTCACAAGCCATACCTTCATGCAGAACATCCAAGACCTCGGCAGCAAGGTCTGTTTCGCTTCCGTGGCAAACCCACGGAGCAACGGCCAGGCGGAGAGGGCAAATGCTGAAGTACTGCGAGGCCTGAGGACCAAGACATTTGACAGGCTGCACCAGAGTGGAAGCCGCTGGATTGATGAGTTGCTGGCGGTTCTTTGGTCAATCAGAACGACACCAAATCAAGCCACCGGCCAGATACCCTTTGCCCTGGTATACGGGGTAGAGGCAGTTCTCCCCATGGAACTCACATACGGGTCACCTCGAGTGCTCGCTTATGACGAGCTTGAGCAAGAGCAATTGCGGCAAGATGACGCAATGCTGCTCAAGGAAGATCGTCTTCAGGCAGCTGTGAGAGCAGCGCGCTACCAGCAAGCCTTGCGCCGCTACCATAGCCGGAAGGTTCATGCCCGAAGCTTTGAGGAAGGCGACCTTGTTCTTCGGCGCGTTCAGTCGGCCAAGAATGCCAACAAGTTGACGCCGAAGTGGGAAGGCCCTTATCGGGTAATACGAGTCACCAGGCCTAGCGCAGTCCGCTTGGAGACCGAAGATGCTATTCCAGTGAGCAACTCCTGGAACATTGAGCATCTTCATAAGTTTTACCCATAAGGCGCGGTTGTTGGGCCCCCCGGCAAACCACCTTTTGTACAAGCCTTGCCGGCAAGGCATGTAACCCTCTGTACAAAGCCAGGCGCAGACCCTGAGCATAAATAAATGAAGCGCTGGCGCCCTAAGTTTTAGCATGCATGCTAGGTTAAGTCTCTCCCTCGGTTAGGGTTGATAGTGCTTAGCGGCGTCTAACCCCTAGCATAGAGGTTGAGTGCGCGTTTCTCTGTTCCTTTCCATCCTCTTTGGTTCGCAGGGCACGTGGACGTTTCTGCTGAGCTATTTGGAAGAAAGAGGATAAGCCGGCGCTCCGACCCCGGCAAGCCAAGATTGCCGGGGGTGCAACCACAAGGATCCAACCCCGGTAAGCCGAGGTTGCCGGGGGCTGCAGATCCAGATAAGTCTTTTATCCCCTATTATGCACTTCCGTATGAAGTTGGGACGTATGAAACCTCGTTTTGCTCCTAAACCACCATGCTCCCCCCTCTCCTGTACCCAACTCCCTGGGTCAGAGCCGGGTCGTAGTCGTGGTGGCAAGGAAATAAATGAAGGGCCTAACTCTACTTCACCCCTGCCTCTGCCAAGAGCATGAGAATGGTCGACTGAAGTGAGGGGACGGCAAGGCCTGTTGCCGGGCGACAATGTTTATCTTGAAAATAACAAGGATCCATTCCTTGGCATGGGCCTTGCTCACGCACAAAGAACCCAACAAACACCCTTTTTCATTAAAAACATCCCATACAGGTACAGTTCATACGAGATAAAAAACATGAGCAAGGGGATTACAAGTCTTAAAATTAACAAGTGCCTGCAGGCTTACAAACTAAAAAGAGATAAGATGCCTATAATCCCTTTCTTGTCCCTCTCCTCAGAAGGTGGAACAAGATAGCGGGAGGGCAAAAAGAGCGCCTAGGCAAGCTGCAAGGAGCAGAAGGCACCAAGAGGACATCACTACAAAAAATACACTTCCGTGATGATACGTGTTTGTCACAGTAAGTCGCGTTTTTTGTCATGCATGTACATCCATGACAAATTTATGACAGAATCAAGATAGTCATACCTGTGCTGTCGTAGAAGTGTTCCATGACATTACCAAAATTATCATCACGGAAGTGTCCACTTCCATGACGATAAATCGCGCGTCACAGAAGTGCTTTCGTCAAGGGTGACCGACACGTGGCATCCACCGTAACGGAACGCCGTTAAGCTATCAGGTCGGGTTTTGGATCCGATAACCCGTTAACAGCCCCGGCCAATGGGGATTTTCCACGTGTAAAATCATCATTGGCTAGAGGAAACACGTGTCGGCTCATCGTTGGGACAGATGTCATCCACTCACTGGACAGAAGGCGCCTATGATACGTCGACACGTGGCACGGCCCAACAGTGGCCCATTCCTGTGAAAAGGCCGGCCCGTTTGACTTGGTCAAAAGCTGGCGGGCCGGCCCATGGAAAGCCTGTTAACGGCCTGTTCGCATATAGCCCATTTACAGCCCGCAAACCCAAGGCCCGTTATGCCCTATCTGAATTAGGCCCAGTAGCGTCATCTGGGCCATCCAATATGATTCCAGCACATTTTCACTTCTGCCCCATGTATAGCCCATGACGTCTTTCGGCCCATATGAGGCCCTTTGTAACTCTTGGCCCATTAGCGGCCCGTGCTGAAACTGGCCCGTAATGAACAGTGTATTACTTTACACCCATTAACGGCCCGTGGTGAAACTTGCCCGTAATGAACAGTGTATCGCTTTATACCCATTAACGGCCCGTTATTCCGCTGGGCCGTTTCCAGCCCAAGTTAACTTTCGGCCTTCTGAGGGCCCATTTATTCTTGGGCTCATTTGCAGCATTCGGTTACTTACGGCCCGTTACGTCATTTTCTGCTTGTGGGCCAAATTCAGCCCGTCGTTACAGTCGGGCCGTTTGTGGACCGTTAGTCTGTTGGGCCATTTTCATAGCATCACCAAATACGGCCTATTAACGGCCCGTTATGGTCAGCCCATAAAACGTACGATTTCCATTAAAGGCCCATCTACGGCCCATTAAAGGCCCGTACAAGACCCATAAATGAGTCGGCGGCCCATGGATCCCACGAGACGTAGAAGGCCCATGGATCCTACGAGACGTACAAGGCCCATGGATCCTACGAGACGTAGAAGGCCCATGGATCCTACGAGACGTAGAAGGCCCATGGATCCTACGAGACGTAGAAGGCCCATGGATCCGACGGCCCGTGAAGGGCCATGGTCGGGCGAGTTGGCCCCCGTTTGAACGATATAGCAGATTCAAAGAATTATCCTACTCAATACTATACAACAAAGAGATCAAGGCATAGAAAGGTAGAATAATCCTACACTATACAATAAAGAAATTACAGCCGATTATACCCACTGGGCATTATGGTTCGACACAGGTGATAATAAAGCATACACAAACAACAAATTACATACACTGGGCAAATACAGCTCATACATCATGGACGCGCATCAACTTAACTCCATTTGAACTATAATCTCTTCAGAAAATAGGATTGGCCGGATTCAGATAGCACAAATTTCAGTCTGCAAAATCTCCAATTCCTTCATGGTTACCTCAGTGTCTTATTTCATTTTTTTGACTCCTGCATCTAATACCTGCATGTCCAGTCTCAACTTGTTGATTATACGTTGAAAATCATGTACACGTTGTCTTGCCACCTCTAGTTGATGCTTGAGAACATCAGCACATTCCAATTCCAATCCATAATCATTCGGTAACGGCCATGCCGCACTGCTCGCAGATCTTTGTGTTGATGTCACTTCATCCTGAAATGTTTTTGTAAGTACACATGACTAGGGCAAAAATATAGTTACAACAGTGAAGCGAACAAGACACTATTTTGTACTACATGGCAAAACAGGACTAACAATAATGTTACACGTCACTTTCAAAAAAAATGTTACACGTCATGAAGCATAAGCAGGTGATATTTTAAAAATTATAAAAAAATAGTCTGTGCAGCCTGCATACAGAAATCCCTCTTAGCTCACCAGAGGAGCATGATGTTGGGGCCCAATCGAAAACACAGACAAGTTACAAGTTTAGACAACATGTTGCGTATTAGTAAGCAGCAGTTGGTCATTCTGTGCCTCAATTAAAGTCTTGGGGAGCATAATGAACAGCAGAGGGTTTCATACAAACATACTACAGCAGGCAAAACTATGCAATCATTAGCGTAGTATAAACTAGATTGTGAGCCTCATGCAATAATAGTTGGTTAATAGACTTCAAAGCTTCAGGCACACTTCGGCAGAGTAATTAAATGGTAAGGCCTTTAATTATGTCAACTAATAGTGATACAAGTACCGAACATCAGGCATGATTATTTGGGCATCTCATTAACTGAGGACAAATAAAGCAATTGAAAAGAGAAAATTAACTATGCCTGAAACAAACAAGGAATTGAACTGTTGAGTTGCATACAGTGACTTACCTTAGCAGGTTGAAGAGGCTCAGCGCAGCTCCTACTTCTCTTGCAAGGCTCCATCCTAACATCTTGTACTTGGAAATCCTCAATCTTATCTTCATTGCACCCCCTCTGCAAGGTGACACAAACTAGTTACTCGTCTCCTTGGAAGATAAATATGCATACTTTCCAGTCTGTGAACACAAAAGGATGAGATTATAGAAAACAACACCACATAATGAAACATGCCGCATCTCTTGCACTTGCACACAATGAAATGAGCATTTACTATGTCTGCACTATGTAAAAACTAGGCATACCTTCGAACTGGATCTCCAGGTACTCTTGGAGAGCCTACTGTAGTGTACAGCCAAGCCTTTATGTCACCTATGAGTTAGACAAGGCCCCACTACAGCATCCCTTAGTGTTTAAATCGTTGACAAGCTCTGTTAGAGTGTTAGGTCAAGAACAGTAAGTAATCAAAGCAAACAGTCCTAGTATGGCTAGCTGATGCAAACAAGCAATTGAACAGATGTGTGAGCAAATCTTACATATCAAGAAAAGAAGGAAAGAAGGAGGCTTAAAGACCATCACTTGACTGACCAGATTTAAGGGGTATTTAAACATCATGTGCAACGTATGAACTAACATAAACATTGCATATTCCAGATTCTACAATGGAATGCACATGTATTAGGTTATGCCATGTATGATGATGCCTAAATGTACAGATAGCAGGCAGGAGTGATTCGTCATTGCACGCACAATTGAATTGCAGGTTAAGGGCCAGTTCGATTCCGCCTTTTCAGAATATTGTCAAAATAAGCCATAAAAGATTTAAAGAAGTCATTTTTGAGTTATGGGCTTGGGCTTAACTAATTTCGCTTTGGAGGGGGGTGTTTTGGGTAGAACCTCACTAAAAATTGAAGGGAAGGGGAATAGTGAAATGACCCTGTTGTCTGCCTATATTACACTCAAAATGCAACTACTGACGCCCGTGTCACACCTGACCCTCAAGTAAAAACAAACACGCAAGCATTCATTGCCCTGCCCGCTTGCATCTCCTCTCCCCTTTCCCTCTACCTCGATCCCCTGCCTGCAGCACTAGGGTTCCTCTAGTGAGCCGTCGCCACTGGTCCCATTTGGCCTGGTCCTCGACGATGCTATGTCCAGCTAGGCTACATGGCTGGCGGGTAGGGGCAAATCTCCCTGGCTGCTCCTCCCTCTGGCGCCGCCCCTCATTCTCATAGTCTCCAGCAGCTGCTCCACTGTGCTTCGTCCAACGCACTACTTCGGCGGGCGCTGCATAACTACGGCTGATGCCACACTGCGGCAGAAGGCACCTTATTCCCCCTCCCCTCCTCCCAGGCCATGGCCTTGAGGTGCTGTTGAAGGATGAGCTCATCCAACAAGGTGAGGATCTCCTCAGATTTTTTGCCAAATTTTCATTCTGATCCACTATACGATGAATTGCTATGAGCTGCTTCTGCTGCTGCTATATGATGCATTGCTATGAGTTGCTCCTGCTGCTGCTATATGATGAATTGCTATGAGCTGCTGCTGCTGTATGATCAGTTGCTATGAGCTGCTGCTGCTATATGATGAATTGCTATGAGCTGCTGCTGCTGCTATATGATGAGTTGCTACAAGCTGCTCCTGCTGCTACTATATGATGAATTGCTATGAGCTGCTCCTGCTGTTGCTATATGATGAATTGCTATGAGCTGCTCCTGCTGCTGCTATATGATGAATTGCTATGAGCTGCTCCTGCTGCTGCTATATGATGAATTGCAGACTGCTGCTGCTGTATGATGAGTTGCTATGAGCTGCTGCAGCTGCTATATGATGCTTTCAGGTGGTGCTGCTATACGATAATAACCAGCCACTTGGACCATCGAATTTGAATAAATAATTGTTCTTCTTTAAATGTGGGTCATGCATTCTTTGTTTAAATTAGGCAATGGGATCTCTATGGAAAACATTGACCAAAGTAGATTGTGCCAAGTAGATGGTATCTTTGTATTTGCATTTTGAGCAAATAGTGATGGTCTGTTTTCCTATCATATTAATTACTGCACTGGGTTCAATTTGTGATGTTTGCAAGTCAAATTAATTTCCATATGGGCAGCAAAATGAAAAAAATATAATGCAATCTAGACTTTCCATTGATCATACCAAAGATAAGCTGAAAATGCAATGAAAAGAACTGGTTGGCTTATTACATGGAGCTTATATTCACAGGTGCTTATTTTCTTAGGATAACTCGTAATAACCGTCCCTAAGAAACATGGCTAATAGAACTGGCATACAAATAACATGTCACGATGATTGCAATGGAGGAGTGACGTACCATAGCACACTGTATAGGCTCACTGCTGCCTCTTCTTTTTTGCGATGTTCCATGAAATTGCCACATACATCTTGTACTTTTTCATTGTGTAACCCTATCTGCAAGTTGACACGGCTAATTTCAGACATCTCTACATGATACTACATTGCATATCCCTTGCGCAT
The DNA here is from genome assembly GCF_018294505.1 of Triticum aestivum. Lineage (NCBI taxonomy): Eukaryota > Viridiplantae > Streptophyta > Magnoliopsida > Poales > Poaceae > Triticum > Triticum aestivum. The sequence continues at coordinate 398,360,900 of NC_057796.1, read as the reverse complement.
ATTTAAACCACCAATTAACGATTGTGTGCGTACCATAAACTAGCCATGACTCTGTATGCTGGACTAGCAGGCACTCTAAGGGAGCCTAATGTAGTGCACTAGAATTCCTACATGCCACCTACGATTCTGTGTAATGTACTACCCATGTACCTAAATATATGTCTTTGTAGAGATTCCAGTATGGACCACATACAGATGTATATAGATGCATTTTCGAGTGTAGATTCACTCATTTTGCTCCGTATGTAGCCTATAGTGGAATCTCTAGAAAGACTTATATTTAGGAACGGAGGTACGAGGTAGTATCATGTATGACATCTACATATCTAATTTAGCAGCCAGTAGTAGAAATCATTGTCTGCACAAAGGGATTACTAGTCGAAAATCCTAGCAAAGCACGCTGGCAGGCACAGAACAATACAAGAGAGAGAGACGCGCTTACAAGATCATAGCAATGCCTCAGTCCAGGATCTTGGTTGGCCAAGCTGTTAGATCCAGAAGAAACATCGTCCTTATAGTTTTTGCCAGCTGCATAACAGGTAACAGCGACCGGTTAGTATATTTGAAGTACATCGGGCAGGTGATGCTGGACGGGTTTAAAGGTGACAAGTACCTAGGCCGTGGCGGGTGCTTGGCATCTCTCCAGACGGTGGGAATCGGGTTAGAAACGTCGAGGGTGATGACGCTGCGCTGGCTGTCGAGGTCCGGTAAGGAGATCTAGAACCGTCGAGTAGGGTGTTTGTGGAGCGGCTCCGGTAGGGTGGACTACGGTGTGGGCGAAGCGGATCTGTGGCCGTGGACGAGGGCGTAAGTGAAGCTGCTCCGGTGGTTGGGTTAAGGATGGTGTCGATGACGCGGATCTGCGGCCGTGGACGGGGCGTCAGAAGCTACTTCGGTGGTTGGGTTAAGGATGGTGTCGACGATGCGGATCTGCGGCCGTGGACGGGGCGTCAGAAGCTGCTCCGGTGGTTGGGTTAAGGGTGGTGTCGACGATGCGGATCTGCGGCCGTGGACGGGGCGTCAGAAGCTACTCCGGTAGGTTGGATGAGGGTGCGAGGAAGCGGATCTAAGGCCGTGGACTTGTGAGTTGGCAAAGCGGCCCCGGTAGGGTTGAGAATGGTATAGGCGAAGCTACTCCGGTAGGGTTGACGATGGTGTCGGTGAAGCGGCTCCGGTAGGGTTGAGGAAGGTGTCGGCGAAGAGGATCAGAGGCCATCGACGGGGGCGTCGGCGGGGCGGCTCCGGGGGGTGTGGACGAAGCGTCTTCGGTGGGGAGTATGAATGAGCCGCTGCAGATGCGCGACGGTTGACGAGAGTACCAGCGAAGCAGATCCGGCGCCGTGGACAAGGCCGACACTGAAGGGCTGTGGTACAGTGGTGGATGAGCAGTCTACTTGTTTCTAGGGGAGGTAGGAGGGGTAGATGCGGCCGCAGAAGCAGATCCGGCGAGGTGGACGCCGCTGGCAGTGAATGGGCTATGGTACGCCGGTGGATGAGCAGTCTAGGGTTTCGAGATGGGAGGGGAGAAACGGCGATGAAGTACGGACGGCGTGATGTAAGATGCTCTGGTGCTGTGGAGTTAGTCGTTTTTGCGGGAGGGGGAGAGGAAATGGGGGTGCCGTGTAGTGGGGGAACCGGAAGTTACCAAAGCAGCCTCGACCTATCATGTAGATGAGGGCAGTATTGTAACTGTTGGTCTTCGTGCACCAAGGACAAAAGGGGGATTTCGCATGCTAAAGACTAAGGTGGCGGAAATTTTAGAAGGAGGCAGGAGATTTTGCCGCCCGCGGGATCGTTCGTATCCAGTTTCAACTAATTTTGGACCGTGCTAGCGGGAAGGTCATGCTAGACTGTGTACACGGGGCACGCATCAGCAGTTAATAACTGGTGTGAAGTCCACCCCAGAAAAAAAGACAATAACTCGGGATGATGCGCCGATAACTTGGACGTTCACACGGGCGCGACCAATCGTACGGGTGTAGTGGCACGTTCACAAAAAAGGGATCAAATGCTCAGCCTATGTATTTCTCGTGTAAATAGATAATTTAGTGCCATTGGTTATTTACTTTAAACATAATGCATTGACGTGTTAGTGTAGAGGCGCACAAAAAGAAATGGATATTGTAGCCAGCTACTTAAAAGTGTTACCTCATATGATTACATAGCCGCCATTTCATAAATTGCATACCCGTCGAATTCATATATGAATATTACATATATTACTTCGAAATAGAAACTTAAATCATCCAAGACTAATGAATTTGAATGCAAGAGTAACAATGGTGCATATCTATGATTGCTACATTGGTTGTTTGAAGAAACATCACTGTAACTTTGGCATGCACAACTGAAAAGGTTTATTTAAATAGAAAAAATGTGATATGTGAGTGTCCAATCTTTATAGCGTTGAATCAATATTGTACCTTTGGCCATGATACGAAGTAGATATTGAGTTATGTTCAAGCGATGCACGTCCACGACCGCTAGATAGTGATACGTGAATGAATTGTGCAATCTCTCTCACACGCATACATATCTCATTTCCCTGTGGGCATCGGAATCACACACGCGCACTTCATGTATTTCTCTCCCTCCGTCAGGGTTAAATTCGTCTTTCTACCCCGTCCTACAAGTCTCTCACACAGAAACACACACGCTCTCTATGTCTAACACGCCCACCCCTTTAATTCCGCCCACCCACAGCCACTAATGTCTCAAAGTATAATAATGTCTATCACACATATGCTATCTACCTATCCCTTAATATCGCTAGATATGTGTCACACAAACTCATTCTCCCTACTAGCAAGATGCCCATGCGTTGCACTGAACATCAAGATGCATTTGTGTGAGAAGTTTATCTTGTGGGAGAAAAGATGAACGAGGGAATGCCTTATTTGCAAATGCGGAGAGGGGTGTGGGTATCTTTTTGCAAAATTGTCATAGTTTCCTTCCTGTCAGTCAGATATAAATCGGATTGCCTATATTGCAGGATAGCAGGAACACCATCATCACCAACTCTGCTTTTTTATAAGAGTAGATATGTGAGTGTCATTGCCCCCCCCCCCACACACACACACACCCACACTTCCCAACACCGAAGGAGTACGGTGACACCTCGATCTTGATACTAATCTATCGACTGGCTTCTCTCTCAAACACACACACACACACACACACTACCCGGCACCGAAGGAGTAGGGTGGCACATCGATCTTGATAATAATCTATCTACTCCTCTTTCAAACACACACACACACACTCGCTAGTTGTGCCTCTGTGCCTACCGCGCACACTCTCGATACGTCTTTCTCTCCCTCCCCCCCAACAATGACAGCAGAAGGGTGAAAACTCGATCTGATCATAATCTGTCAATTGGTTTCTCTCTCAAACATTGTGTCTCGGTGCCTCGCTCGGTAGCCCCCTCGATATGTAGACTTCTCGCGCGCGCACAACTGTAGTGACGATGACGCTGAACCCAATGTGCCTTGTTTTTACCGGCCTCATGTGATAGTTTTCACCCTGTTTTCTGTTAATTAACAAGGCAACCTTTTCTTTGTTACTACTAGTGAATCTGAAATCATTCGGGGCAGACATAAAATATATCACTTCAACCCAATTATCGCAGCAACTATTTTAAAAGAAATTAGCTAGCTGCCCGTGCGTTGCACGGAACATCAAGATGCATTTGTATGAGTAGTTTATCTTGTGAGAGAAAAGGTTGAAGGAGGGAAGGCCTTATTTGCGAACGTGGAGAGACGTGTGGGTATATTTTTGCAAAATTGTCAGAGTTTCTTTCCTACCCGTTAGATATAAATCCGACGGCCTATATTGCAGGATGGCACGCACACCATCATCACCAACTCTGTTTTCTACTCCCTCCGTCCGAAAATACTTGTCATCAAAATGGATAAAAAGAGATGTATCTAAAACTAAAATACGTCTAGATACATTTCCTTTTATCCATGTTGATGACAAGTATTTCCAGACGGAGGGAGTATTTGTCTTTTTAGAGATTTCAACAAGTGACTATGACCGGACCTTACCAACATACTCAAAAAAGTAGTCCATAATTTTGATGTTACCCTCTTTTCTTGGCGGTGCAGTGCCATCTGGATACCTCATAAATAAATCAAGGACAAATCTGACCCCTTCCTGAAAAGACATACGGAGCAAAATGAGTGAATCTACACTCTAAAATATGTCTACATACACATCCGTATGTGGTAGTCCATTTGAAATCTGAAAAAGACAAATATTTAGGAACGGATGGAGTATATATAAGAGTAGACATGGAGATATATCTCCAACATGGTCTACAACAAAAATGTGCTGGGCTGGTTAGCGCCGGTTGCTCGCAACATGATGACATGAGTTCGAATTCTGTCTTTTAACTTTATATTTTTATATTATATATTACTCTACTTATTTAATATATACTTCTTTCGCTACTGTACTGATAGTGGAACCCACAGAGTACTTAGAATACAAGATTAAGGATGGACTTGTTTCTTTTTAACTTTTTGTACGAAGCTGTAGCCACCCTGCATGTCACGTGTACACTGTATATGCAATTAACTTTTTATAGAGGGACAATCATACAGGCAATTAACTCAAATGGATTGGATGTCACTCTATTATTTCCAGCATAAAGAGCATCTCCAACGGCAGCCGGCAAATTTCCTCCCGCTTCCTTAAGCGGAGGACGACATCAAACGCCAGCGGCATACATTTTTACAACTCTAACCAACCAGATGAAATTCGTGCAAACACGGACTGATTTCATATAAGCATGAAGGATTTCGTATAAAAAAGCCGGATCTTCATATAAACATGATGGATTTCATTACATTTACATGAACTAAGAGGTGCCAATCCAGCTCTCTTGTATAATTAATACTCCCTCCGTCCGGAAATACTTGTCCTAGAAATGGATGTATCTAGACTTATTTTACTAAATGGCCGCCCGCGGATCCCTTTGTCTTCCTCATGTCCGTCAGACACTTGCGGGGTCGACGAAGGTCCTTGGAAGAGACGAAGCAGCAAAGAAACCACCTGAATCCGCGGTCGTCGCCTCGGCGGTGGCCTTCATGGGTCCCAAGTGGCGGCGGCCTCCCGTGTTCTACTTCTTGTCGATGATGGTGGCGGACACGGAGAAGCTGGCCACCGACTCGTCGCTCTCCACACACCCGGCTTCTGTCTCTGCCTGCATGGCACTGCCGCAGGCACGGGAGGCACGCCCACAGACACGGGAGGCGCAGCCACCGCAGACACTGGTGGCGTGGTACGACGCGGCAGCGACGGCGCCCGTACCAGCGTGCTAGCCGCCGTGCCGGCGTGGAGCAACTCGCCACTCCTCATCGAGCTGAACTGGAGTGGCGAGTTGCTGAACCACGCGCCTGCTTGGGGCGGCAACTGGCTCCGTCGGGCCAAGCGAGGTTGGTGAAGCACCGAGCGGCCTCGCCTGTATCCGGAGGGCTCGGCGGGCCACCCAGCCAGGTAATATGCCGGAGAACGGCTCATCAGAAGCCATTGGAAGAGTGGAGAAAATGGTGAAGGAGGAGATGGGGGAGCGGCGGAGGGGTGCGATTCTTGCCCGCTGTCTGTCTGGCCTCGTGTAAATAGAGGGCGGACGGTAGGAGCTTGGCCGGTGTCTAGCCTCGTTTAAACTGAGGGCGGACAGGAGGAGCTCGGCCGGTGTTGCGTTTAATTCCGGCCCGCTCATGAACAGACGTGTGGCAGGAGTGGGATTCTCGGTTTGCATGCGGGTTTAACGGAGGGGTTTAATGGAGGCGCCGAGTGTGCAGCGGGCGGCGCAGTACTATTCGATTTGACAGCAGTAATGAGCCGTCAAATCACAAAGGCCCTCGCCTCTCGTGAAACCGACCGAGCTAGACTGCCCCGCCCTCTAGCCTTTTATAAAATGTATATACTCCACTTTTGTACAGTAGTAGTATCGATGCATTGCGCCATGGGGCAAAACTTGAAATTAAAAAAAAGGTGGTACGTAAAGAGAGCGCTCGTCGCCAAATTATGCATATAGTACTATTAAGAAGGCTTGTCACAATAATGGTGTCCACCGCAAGTGCACAACCCACCCCTCAAATAAAACTAAGCACCCTGGAATTCTTTGACAAAACTAAGCACCCTGAAATTCTTTGACAACTAAACTGCTGGCCATATGATGTTGGCCATATATATTGTACGTATATAATGTGAAGAAACGAGTGGTAGTACTATACCAACTAAAAGATGAAATGTAAGAAATACTAGTATGTACGTACTGAAGAGTTAAAGTAACAAGAAGAAACATAACATAGTTCTACTGGGGGCTCAGCACAACACACCCCTCAAATTAAATTAAGCACACCTGAAATTAAACTTGGCAACTATTCCGGTAGACACTGCATTAGAACCACCATGAGCAACGACACTGCCACCTTACTCGGAGTCCTCGTCCACGTCCTCGACTTCGTCCTTGTCCCTCTTCCTCTTGGCCGATACTTCTTTGCTTGAACCGCACACTTGGCTGTTGCTCTTCATCCAACCCTTGTAGATATTTGTGACACCCAAGTTTTTATTTGGATTTTTCAAAAGATTTTTTTATTTAGCTTGAGGGGAGTGATTTAAATTTTTCTTCAAGAGAACTCTCCCTCTCATGTATTTTTCCTTATGGCAAAAGTTTTACTTGGATTCACCCAAGATCTGCCTTTGGTCTTGGAAGTTCTTGCTTTTCATTTGGACTCAAGACAAAATGCTTTTCTTTTGGGAAAATAACTTTTGAAAATCTTTTTGAATTTTGCACTATGGCTTTTGGAAAGTCCTTTGCCACTTTCAACAATTCCTTCTTGCCATGGCCCTAGTGCAAATGCTGTCTCCTAACCCTCCCCTCACCTTTGGATCATGTTTTACACCAAATCCAGCAAGTTGAACCTCCCCATATGATTATTTCCATTCAAATTATATTCAAACAAATTTCTGCCTTCTTTTCTAGCACTTGGAGCTTTGCAAAGGAACTCCATTTTCTGTTTTGATTTTTGCCACCAAACCAACTCTCCCTCCTAGTCCTTTGAACCCTCAACCTAGAACCATGAAGATCCACTGGTCTTCAGTTCAAAATTTTCAAACTACACCTGCTGCAAGTTTGGACCAGATTTGTCAAATTTGGTGAACTTCATTCAAAACCTTCTCCAAAAATTCCAAGTAAAATCAGGCAGCCCCTGGGTGCTTTGAGTGGTCATCTCACCAAGTTACAGCTCCAGAAAAATTTATCTCATGGCCAAAACCTTCTGTCGAACACCTGCAGTGCATGGTCATTGTCAAGTTCACAGTTTCAGAGATTCAGTCAAGTGGCTGCTGTCGTTTTCTTCAGAAGCGGACGTCGATCTCGCCAGTGCCACCGCGTCGCCTTGCTCCTCGTCCCCGCTCTCTTGTTCCTGCACCGCACGAACGCCTGGCGCCTTGCGGGCGTCGGCGACGAGCAGGAGAAGGTGCGCCGCCCCGTGACCGACGCCGGCGGCGGCTTTGCGGACGCCAGCGGGAGACACGGCGCCGACGACGCCACCCAGCGCCGCCCAAACCACCGGAGCTCGCCGCGTGGCCTTCCACTCCCCCGAATGCGCTGCCGCTCTCGTCGTGAACCACAGGGCGCGGAGCGCGCTCTCTGCCGCCGTTGAGCCCGTGCGGTCACCTCACCGTGGACCGACGCCATTACGCCAAGACCGACCCCGTTTAGCTGTAAAACGAATCCAGTAACCTCCACTGATGCTGCCCGGCCGCTCAAACCACCTGCCAATCCACTGCTCCGCCGTAATCGCTCGCCGGAGATTCTCCGTTCACGGCCACCGCGTTGATCCGCCTATAAATAGAGGCCCCGAGCTTCAACTCGAGCACCCACCAGCCCTGCACTCCCCCTAGAGCACGCCTAGCCACTGGAAGAGCCCCGAGGAGGTCTCCTTCCTCGACTCCGGCCGCCGCGACCCGCCACGGGATCCATCCCGATTCGCCCCCGTGTGCGCTCCTCCGCCTCCATTCTCTTGCCAATAGCTTCACCTTGCATCACTCGTTCTAACCCGCGCCTCAATTCGTAGTTTGCAGCCCTCCACCGGAGTTCCCCATCCTCACCCGAGCCGCCGTCCGCCGGAGAAAGTGTCGCCGTCGACGTGGTGCTCCTCGTTGGACGAGTCCACCACCCACCGACGCGGAAGAAGACGCTGAAGCTCTTGGTACCCTCCGTTTCTCCTAACTCGCCGTGGTTCGACGCCGGCGTCCACCGCAGTCTTCGGGCGCCGGCGAGCTTTTCAAACCTGACATGTGGACCCCGCGTGTCAGCCTCTATTCTTTTATTCGCGAACCGTTTTCTGTTGGCGCCTTCGGGCAAAATACGTCTTCTCCTTTGCGCTTGCGCATTCCCAGCCGAAGCGTTTTCTGTTTTCTCAGTTAAAACCCTGGAACTTTTCTGTTTCATTACAGATAAGTCCCTGGACAGAAACCTTTATAACTTTTTATTAAAAAGGTATTTTTGAGTGATTCTTTTTCTGACAATCTTCAAATTTTGTCTAGTTTTTTATGGGATTTATTTGAAAAATATTTGGAAAAGTTTCTGTGTATGTGTTGGTTTTCACGTTAGCACCCGTTTCGTGATTGCCGTAGGTTCCGGGAGAGGTGAAGGGGCCGCGAACTTCACCGAGCTAGACTCCGACTTCTCCGAACCAGGCAAGCATGTTTTGAACATTTGATATGAAAGATGTTTTTCATGTTCACGTGAAGGTTTTGTGCGTGGCATATGAGTGTCGGTAAATGCCTCGTTACTTGCAAGGCAACGACCCGGTTGTTCCAAAGTTGCGATGACCTCTGATGAGAGGTGGCCTAATCATGTGGTGACATGAAGGGCAGTAAGGTGGTACTGTTGTAGCATACCAGCCTTGCGTCATCCGACTTTCTTCGACGTTAACGTGGTTGGAGCTACGTTATCGTTCTTTTCCCGCATGTTCCAAAGTTGCGATGACCTCTGATGAGAGGTGGCCAAATCATGTGGTGACATGAAGGGCAGCAAGGTTGTACTGTTGTAGCATACCAGCCTTGTGTCATCCGACTTTTCGACGTTAACATGGTTGGAGCCGTGTTACCGTTCTTTCCCCATTCCGTGCTACCACATGTCTCATTGCCAGGATGCGGTTTAGTAAGTTGGTAACCTCTTTCCGTGTACACACCAAACAGAGAGGCCGGGATGATGGTACCTTGGCCCAGGATTAAAGCCAGTCATCCGGTCAGGGGGCATGGGTGTTTCCGGTTGGGACCGAGAGGGGGGCACCCCCTTAGAGCGCGCGTATAGAAATTTGATCCCATGCTACGCGAGGTTGTAGCCTCCCCGTCTCAAGGTTTTTCTTGAACGTCGCCGAGGGTGATCCCTGGCTTCGGATGGTTGAATTGGGTGTGTACTGGTTAGACGTGTTTCTTCCAAAATACCGTAGACGGAACTAGTCCCCGTGACTACTGAAATCCGTTGGCTGTGGTTAAGTACAAACTCTGCAGAGTCAATTCTTTCCAAACCATCGTATCCATGATCAAGTAGTGTTCACATTATATCCATATCTATCCGTGTGACAAACTTGTCCCCGGTGAACAAGCTCAAGTGGTAAATTCAGTTTTATTGTTATTCCTGTGGATGGACTAACTTTATAATTGTCTCATGCTCGTGATAAATTATATTCCCGGCTATTGTATTATTGCGCTACAATATAAACCCTTTATGAGACGTCGCGCAGACGTCCGACTGTGGCGTGTACTTGTTTCTCACTTTAAATATAAGCCCTTTATGTGATGTCGCTCAGACGTCCGACTGTGGCATGCACTGTCTTTATTTTCTGTTACAAGCCCTTTATGCGGTGTCGCCCCGACGCCCGACTGTGGCATTATCATTCCGCATTTTCCGCTCGAGGAGTCTTTCAGACACTCGTTTGGCACCTGTATTATTATTCCGCATTTTCCGCTCGAGGCGTCTTTCAGACACTCGTTTGGCACCAGTATTACTATTTCTGCAGTTTCCGCTCGAGGTGTCATTCAGACCCTCGCTTGGCACCCAGTATTTATTATCTCTATGTCTGATCGCACTGGTTAACTTGTTCATATGTTTCATGTTTACATTTGTTATACCTTATGTCCGAACTGTCTTGCGAGTACTTTCATAGTACTCACCTGGCTTGTTGATTTGGCCAGAGGTTGACGAAGGCGATCTCTTGGATGAAGAGTTTGATAGCGCGTCCGACGCCTAGAGGAGTCCCAGTCAGTCATGCGCGATCCCGGATATTGGTCACTTTTATTGTTTACGCTTCCGCCACCCACAATAAATCTTCTCGAGCCTCACTCCGACGCTCGATGAGTTGTAGTCTTCTGGAATCATATCACTCGCCTCGCGGTGATATTTCCACCACCATCATTATCGTGAGTTAGTAGTTGCCACCCTATCCGCCGTTTTGTTTTAGCGGCATGCTTGTAATAAATTCTTGGGCAGTCTTTGCTCAACCTTGTATTATATTTAGTACTCCTGGTATTTTTCTTCTGTGACCAAGATATTGTCTATCAGTGAGAAGGAATTCTTCCTCGCTGGTCCGTAAAAGGGATTGGTCTCTCAATAATTATTTTATTGAAAAACCGGTCGTGACAATATTGAAGCAAAGGTAGCCATCCATTGCAGCGTAGTGGATGTGGTCTATATCTAGTACATACCGCTGCCATGCATGACGATGAAACGTGTATGGAGGTTTCTCCAGTTTACCGTACGAAGGATGAACCATGGCTCCTGCCAGGGTCAGCATTGAAGGCTGACGAGAGGACACCAGCCGATTCTTCTGGAGGTCGAAGGTGTTGCCTACAACGAGGCCTATCCGACGCAGGACTTCTTTGTCGTTACCAAAGTCTACAGTAACGAATTTGACTAGGTTGCTCTTGAGGAAGTCCTTAAAATCCTGGCACTCAACGTCGGCATGGCTTATGTGGTAGACCAAGCATAAGTCATGCACGCAAACCTGGATCACGGCGGGCTTCTTCCTCTCTTCGTCCTTTAGATCCTTCTCTCATCCCAGGACTGTGGTGTACTCAACATCTTGCCCAGCGACCCACTCATCACCTGAGTCTTCGAACATGCGTCTGAAGCGAGAAAGGCATCCTTTCACCGTCGCGGAAGAACGGGTGTAGATGACGTCGAACTCATCGCCGGTGATGGTTCTAACCTTGTACTCACCGCCGATCGGGGAGATTTGGGACGCCAAGGATTTGGGAGGAGGGTTAGGATTAGTGGAACTGTCGTAATGTGAATGCACGGGACGACTAGGAGCGAACCGCCGTAGTATTGAAGGACGTGCGGGGACGAGTAGGAGCGAACTGCCAGCGTGCGAACGGCAGGGTAGTGGCTTTCCATTCTCCCATGATACGGGCTTCCGAGAGCCCTTGGCTCTGAGATGGAATGATTGCATGGCGTGATTCTAGACCTATGGGTGAATATCCTATCCTGGAGGGTTATTCTGCAAATTTTCAGCAACTTAGCATGCGACCGTTTGATCTCAGATCCAAGGGCTGCCAGCAGGCCGTATCGTGGTCGCGCCTACCACGACCGTCGTGTCGCTCGTGCGGTCGCGCCCTTGGAGATCTAACATGGTGCGTTAGGCTATCTGATGTTGGCATGTCATACATAGTCATCACTTAGTCACTCATACTACAACAAGGTTTTGGCTATAAGGTTGGCTATAAGTGTAATTTTTTTACTTCTCTCTATCTCTTTCTTCGTACTCCCTCCGTCCCATAATATAAGAACGTTTTTGACACTAGTGTAGTGCCAAAAAGTTCTTATATTATGGGACACAGGGAGTACTAGTATTTATTGCATTGCCAAGGAGTGACCTCTTCCAATGAAATGGTGTTGCTAAGTTTGCTTCATTTAATTAGCTATAGACTCAAGATTGTCTTTTCACCTAGGTACACACGCTTAGCACTGTTTCTTCCTTGGATCACCAAACTAGTCTCTCTCTTCTTGATTAACTTGCCACATCAGACTTTATGCCTATGTGGCAAGCTTAAGCACCTGTAGGCGCAAGTAAGTACAATAGTGCGCTTTACATGGCATTTTTGCATATGTGGAGGAAAGAGAGGCAAGGAAAAAGTGGAGAAGTGGGCTCTCATGCAAGAGCCAGCCTCTACTACATGGTGGAGCATTGGGAGAGGCACCTGTATGGAGGTGGTCAGGAATCGGGAGACTCACGCCGGTCGTAGCGCCGCAGTTAAAATGATAATGGCAAGTCAAATCACGGGGCCCCACCTGTCCAGCAGTAACTCGCTGTCAAATCACACAGCCCTACGTTTGCAGCATCCTACTCCCTCGTCTTCTCGCATCTCTGTCGAACCGACTAGGCGGAACTACCCCGCCTACCGCGCAGGAAAAGCCCGCGCCGTATACTCCCTCCGTCTTGGTGACCAAGGTGGAGAAGAAAACGAGAGAACTTCATGTTTAGTATTTGCTAAGGATGGTTGTAATGGTACTAGCCTTAGCAATTTTGATGAGGTGTCATAGAATTAAATGAAGAAAGAGATAGAGTTGAGTACTATGTGTTATACATGGCAATAAATAAAGTACTTCATGATACTAATATATGATACATGGCGCAGGAGTACTAAGTATTATTAATACAGTTTTGCTAGAACTCATCTAGATGAGATATAATTTGGTCTCATTCATCTTTTATAGCCATTGGATGTGATGCTATATAAGATGTGTGTGTGCTGACGTGGGTTGTATTTGTTCTTGTGCAACGAACTGACCACTGCATGTCATGTTTGATAGTCTCAAGTCATTAAAAGCATACAAGCCCCACATCTCTTCTTGGTTTATTCCTCTATTTATGTCAAAAAATAAGAAACAACGTGAGAGTTAATGCACCACGCCTATGTGTTTACTATTTGGTTTTCGTAAGATGACTTAATACTCACCTAGACGGAGGGAGTATTCGATTTGACAGCGGGCGGCGCAGTTCCCGATACGGCTTTAATGCAGACGAGGGAGGGAGTAGCGGTTCCCGATATGTTGAACGGCCAATGCATCCTCCTTCAATTAATGCATGAGGGAAGTAATGGGAGGAGGTCCGGGAAAAGAGGCTGCATGATGTGAATGCAACGCAGTTTGCCCTCATTGCCCTCATATAAAGGCGCCCCTCCATTCCAATGCATCTACCACATCGTACGCACCTAAGAATTTGCTTAAGCACCTACACTAAGCGCAAAAGAGCTCACTCCAGACCCATGGCGGCGATGCGCGTGAGCGGCCAGCGGCTGTGCCAGATGGTCCACGACGCCGGCCTGCGGCATGGCGCCGAGGGTCGTCTCCAGACGGTGTTGGAGACCGGCTGGTGGATGGCCGCCGTCGACTCCAACTACGACTCTCAGTTGGACCAGATGATCGTTGCCACCAGCAACAAGTTCACCGTTCTCAAGAAGCTCGCGGACGACATCGCCGTACTCCTCCAGCCCGCGTGCCCGGGATCCTCATTGCCTGCCACCCTAATCGGCCTCCATGGCCGGAACCTCTTTCAAGCACTGGTGGCCCTGCGACTGCCCGCAGAAGCCACGAAGAATGTCCACCTGCAGGTCGCGCTCGCCGCGAGGCGCCTCACCCTGCAAGAATTCGTCGACCTACACATCCACGTGTATGAGCAAATCGTGTACATAGGTATCTACAAGGCCAGTGAGGACGCTACGACGTTGGCCTTCCTCAACCGGCTGGAAGCCTTGGATGCCTTTGCTGAGAAGCACCTCGACCTCACCACAAAAGTCGCTGCTCCTTAGCCACCGGTCGGTGGCCCGGCGCACTAAGTTGAGGAGGAGGAGGTCGTACGTTCGTGGATCCATCTTTCTTCTTGCCTTCTGTAACCACCACTGCGATCACATCATCGTGGCCTTAATTCTTATTGTGTTGTTGCATTCTCGTTCCAGTCAATACCGACATGTGCGATCCCTTTGCTTAATTATATGCATCACTGTAACTAGTACTCCATCCGTCAATTTATAAGTTGTGCTTACCTTTTCCATCAACTTCGTGCAACGCGCGGGCATCTTGCTAGAAACACTAGAATATGTCTATATAATCTGTATGTGATAGTCCATTTGAAATCTCAAAAAAGACAAATATTTAGGTACGGAGGGAGTAATATATTAGGAGTATATCAAAACAATAGTGATTTCTTTCAAGTTTGTGAACAAATACTACTATTCTACTACTTTGGATCCGTCGCAACGCACGGGCACATTGCTGGTAAAAGGAAAAGGCCTGCCGCGTTCGCATCGCACCCCCACACGCCCGGGAATCGGGAGTACAACATGGCCCGTCCGGCACGACACATAGCTTAGGGAAGGCGTGTTGCCTAGCATTTTCACTTTCATGTGGGACCGCCATTGAGCAAACCGACACCCCGCCCGCCGCCGGGTTGGAAAACAGAAACGAGGGGAAGATCTAGCTGTAGCACGGAAGCCAAGAAATTTGGTGTCAGACGGGGCTCGTTGATAGAGTAGGAGCATTCCGTACTAGTACTACTCCTACTAGTACCAAGTTTGTACTCCTAATACTATATTACTAGTACTACCACTATACAACTAGTAGGTACGTGCACGGCACAACATCGTAGGAACAAAAAACGGAAAGATCTTGTTTTGGGTGATTTATCTTTTTTTCAATCAACATAGTATGAATAATATGATGTGGGGGGCACCCATGAAGCTTATGTGGCTTGGTTGCATGGCTACGGAAGGTTAGAGAAAAATAAATAGATAATGTGTTTAGAGTGCACTCCACTAAATAGATATACTTTGGATCCATTGCAACAGACCGACACATCTATATCTATACCCCCTATATAGTGTGTGAAAAACTTTGAAAGTTGGTCATTGGATGAAGCCAATACGACGGTAAAAAGATGGCAAATCCGAGCACTACTGGTCGTTGGATATCATCCACCAGATTCTGCCACATGTATAATCTCGAAGACTCCATGGTTGAACTTAATTCATGACTAACTTTGCCACAACTAAGCTTAGGCAAAGTTATTAGTTCTTCAAAATGAGAGCCACAAGTTGGCAAGCCTAAGGGAATCTTGCCACATTTTTTGTGTGTATATCATGTGGGGCCTTAGTGTGGCTTGCCTAAGGTGTGGCTTGAACCAAACACTCACCTAAGTTAATCAAACTTGCCTAACCTTACATTCCACCAGATTTTGCCACATGTTAGAATCCAGAAAGCTCCACATGTAGAAGCATAATGCACAAACCACCAGAATCTCATGCGTGCAATGCACGTGTACCTTACTAGTTCTAGTTGGTAGTAGTAAGAAACAAATTCCAGTTTTGGCATGAGCTCGTACTGCGGGAGCACCACAAGGCCTGCCGCATGAGTTACATTTCCCTCTCGGGGCCCACGGGACCGAACTTCAGTGGCTTAATTCCCGGCCTATGAGTCAATGACATGCGGACCTTAAATGCGGCTGGCCCACATGTCATTCTCATGGTGGTGGCGTGGTTCGCGACTCACTCGTTCGAGATGAACCGGCCGGTGGTGCCGTGGCCGTGGCGAGGGTGCCACAGCTGGGCGTCGGGGCGCTACGAGGCATAGATGGCCACACCGGCGGGTACTACATGTAGTACATAAGTACTCCAGCTGAGGATTGATGACCGGGACGAAATGTGTCACAGCTGCTGGATGAAAATTCGATGGTGCGGGAGTACGGATCGGAGCACAGCAGCGGAGCAGGCAAACCGCGTCCAATCGGGTATGTCTGTGGTAGAAAGTTGATGGTCGCCGCAGTTCAGCTAGCCCGCATGTCATGCACACAAAGGCAGAGGAGCGGTGGGGCCGAGAGGGATGAGGGGCACGTCGGGGGGATGAGGATCCCCTGACGTGAACAATCCTACCATTCTGTCACTGACATGTGGGACCCATAAGCGTGGGTCCCACCTGTCAGCGAAGGAAAGGCAGGGCAAGGCAGTGATAGCCACGTCAGAGGATCCATGTCCACGTCGGGGGACGTCGTGCCGTGGGTTGGAGTGGCGTCGTGGGAATCACGTGTGGATGTGACAGTAGTAGCAACAAGAAACGTGATGGTCGCCGTGGTTCAACTTCCATGGACAAGCTGTCATGTCTGCTGACACATGTATATCAAAACTAGAGCGTTTATATTTCAAGCACGTGAACAAGTATTATTCTACTACTTTGGATCCATTGCAACGCACGGGCCAGCACATTGGTAGTATTAGTGTCCAGCTCTATCTCTAGAGGCCTTCGCTCGTTCATCCTTTTCTCTCACAAGATAAACTACTCATACAAATGCATCTTGATGTTCCGTGGAACGCACGAGGATGTTTCCTTGGGGGTCTCTCCAGCGCGGCGTGGCCGTAGTTGCAAGTTGACGCCCCTTGAGATGCCGACGTTGAGGGGCACTCGGATTTCCTCCGATGAGCAGGTAAGATGAGTTTGATCACATAGTAAATGCATTCTAAAGACTACTTCCGTGTCCATTTCCTAATTCTCCCCCTGCCCACTGTTTCACAGGTTAGGCTTGGTGCGAGTGGAGATTGGCTTGCATATGTACGGGAGGGTACCAACATCAATTTGCACAACATTTACAACGCTGACACCGTTCCCGTAGAACCTTTGTCCAACATTGGGATCAGCCATGCAACGGGCCACTGCATGAATTGGTACGATGGAACCACGGTGAGATTGAATAAGATAGCACGAACCTTGCACATGGTGGTCAAAGGCGGACCATGCTGTCTGCGGCCGATTTGTTGCCGTATGAGTAGGAAGACGTTGTGCTCCTTTCTAACCGCATCTTCGCGGTTTACAAACCAGGGGACTTATTTTGTATGGGACACATCCTACAATATACTCCCTCTCTCCTAGTTTATTTGTTTTGAATCTTTTCGTTTTATAAGTTTCAAATTCAAATTTATAGCTCCCCATCACATGTTGAGATTACAATGTCCATTAAATTGTCGCGTGCATGTATAGTAAAGAAACAAATATCGAGTTTGGCACGAGTTCGTGCTACGGGAGCACCACAAGCCCTGGCGCAGGAGTTACATTTCCCTCTCAGGGCTGTCAGGACTGAGCTTCAGCACCTTACTACACCTACCTTTGAGTCAATAACATGTGGACCCGATAGGTGACTGGTCCACATGTAATGCTCCCGTAGGCAGAGGGGCAGTGGGGCCAAGAGGGGTGAGCCGCAGGTCGGGGGACGTGTGGTTTCATGGGTTCGAGCGGCGTCGTGGGAATCACGGGTGGCTGTGGTAGAAACTTGATGCTCGCCGCATTTTAGGTGGCCCACATGTCATGCACACAAAGGCAGAGGGGCGGTGCGGCCGAGAGGGGTGAGGCGCAGGTCGGGGGGCGTGGTGCCGTGGGTTGGAGAGGCGTCATGGGAATCGCGAGATGAAACGTGATGGTCGCCGTAGTTGAATTTCCATGGACAAGCTGTCATGTCTACGGACACATGCACTGCATACCGATCACTGGAAGGAGTAGCAGAGAAAGCTTTATATGCGGATAAATAGTTCCTTATAGTCAAGCGGACCCACGCTACTACTCTGTTCCAAAGACATGCACACCATCGAAATAGTCCATCTATATCAATATACACCGAGAGGGAATAATTTTTTTTACAAGAGAGGAAATAGTTCATCCATCCATAATGCCCTCCTGCTGGTGCAGCCTTTTCTTCTTCTACTACTTCTTCTTCTTCTTCTTCTTCTTCTTCTTCTTCTTGTTCTCATTCTCTGTGGGAGACGGCTTCCCAACAAGCTCTTTGGACCTTGCAGCTATCTCAAAACTCACACGGGCATCGAGGGCAGCATATTTTATCCGCTCGTACGTCAAGGGATAATTCTCCCATCCAGAAGACCTTAATGCCACCGTCTCGTCACCCTTCTGAAGATTTGTACCGAGCACAAAATTTGCTATGTCGAATAGGGATGGTGTCTGTTTATCACAATCTTCTACAGGAATTTTGATCTAGTTTGTAGGTCAGCGATGCTTTGCAAATCAAGGTTGTATGGCTCCAGCTTCTGTTTGTCCCCTTCGATGGCTGCCCCACAGAAGTATACATCCTCCAGAGACAAGAAATCATGAAGCTCACCTGGTATGGAGGGCGAGTGTATGATGTGGTACAACAAAACATCATCTTCGAGGCACAGCTGAAGGACGGCGGCGCGCTGGATCTTCCCAGGGGCATGCTCCGTGTACTCTGCATCGAGACCGATGACCCTCGTCTCTACCTTTTCGAGGGAGTTGGATACATTGTTGATCCACTGCCGAACAACCCTTGGGTGGACGGTGACGGTGGCAACAATCCGCATCGAGCCTTCGACGAGGACATGTTGGACGCTAAAAACCTGCATCTCGATCTCTTTCGCCATTTGGAACCGCTGGAACGGAGGGCTATGGTTTGGAGAATTAGGATTAGATGGCTAGTCTAACTGAAGTAGTAGATGATTATTTAAAGAGGTTGAAACAATGTGAACGCAGTGGGGTTTGGATGCAAATGAAGACGAAGGGGAGGTGAAGAAGCCGAGGAGAATCGGTTCCCGATGGAGAAGTAAATGGGAGAAGTGGCGTGCAGGCAGTTGATTAGACGGCTAGGTAGACTAAACGAAAAGGCTATGCGGGTAGACTGATGAGTCGTACCTGTTCGTGTACGTGCCCATCCTTCCTGATAGGTGGGACCTATGCAAACAGATAAAAAATGTGTCGTAGTTTTTTTTTGAGCGCGTGAGTGGGAGACACAACATTCTCTGGTTAAGGAATACTCCCTCCGTTTAGGTGAGTATAAGTCACCTTATGAAAATCAGGTTTTCCCAAAACCTTTAGGCGTGGAGCATTAACTTCCTGCTCGATCCCCTCCCAGCCTCGTTAGCCAGCGTTCTCTTCCTCTGCTGCCGCGTTCTACCTTTCCATTTTCCTCTTCTCAAGTGTGGAACGATCTGCATGCCGTCCTTGATGCACCAGAACGACCACTGCATGCATCGCGGCAGGGCGTTGATTGGGCATGCACGAGAATTTGGTTCTGCTCGCAATATGGATGATACCTGAACGATGAAGTGAACAGGCATGCTAGCACGGGAGACCTATTTCCCCTATACAATACTGGAGTACTCATGTTCCTACTAGTAGTAGTAGTAGTACAACTATGGTACACTTGATGGTCAAAATACTATTCATCCGGTCCTCACAGTGAAGTGACAACACCCTGCGCCTGACACTAGTCCAGGCGGCGTGTTCGGGTTACCAAAGTCAGCATCACCCTATGCACTGTGCAGTCTGTCACCGCTGCTGTACAGCACATTGGCGCCTCGCCTCGTCTCCCTCTCCGCTCCCATAGCATCACTCCATCTCCATCTCCTTCTCCGTCTCCGTCTCCGTCTCCATCTCACTGTGCCCCCGTGTACCGTCGCCTCACTCGCCTCCCCCAGTACCACTATTCCCTCGCTAGCCGCTCCAGCACTGACATCCTTCTCCCCCGTAAATCAAGCCCCCTTCCAAACTCCACCATGGCCGAACGCGAACCGCGCAGCATCCATATGAGCCGCGATTGGAGCAATCTCCCCAGTGACATCCTCGACCTCTGTTGTTCGTGTATGGATATGTTGAGCGCCCTGCGGCTGGCTACATGCTCGAGGGACATGCACACGGCCATCGTCAAAGCGAGGCCTAAGCTTTTCAAGACACCCTGCTTGCTGCTATCTGGTCTTGCGAAATTGGCACACCATGATACGGAGGCGTGCATGATGCCCCTCGACTTCAATCCGATCTCCATTAGCCGAAACTTCTTTGCAGGTATGTAGTGGGTCGCCGTACATCATTTCCCTCGACATCGATCCGATCACCATCGCCCGAAACTTCTTGGCAGGTATGTACTGGGTCGGCATGAACTCCCACTGGATGGCTGCCTTCAGAGAAGACGGTAAAAAGTTGGTGCTCGTGAACTTCCAGAACTCCCATGAGATTATCCTTCCTCCGTTGGATTATATAGAGTATTACCATCGCGGTCCAAGTCATCTAGATTACTACGTCAGTTGGACGGACCTTGTTTTGCAGAAGATTGTAATCTGCCAAGTGCCCACACGACATGCGAATTACACAGACTTCAAGCTAATTGCCTTGTTTGACCGCGGACTCGCCTATCTTTACGCCAGTGCCTTCTTTAGCTGGAGACAACTCGGCTCGCAGTGGATCATCGTCAAAGCTGATACACACTTCTGTGATGCTATTGAACACAATGGCATCATCTACGCGATTGACAAAGCAGATGGCACCACATATTGCTGGGACGGCGCGTGTAAGTTGTTTCCATCTCATGTTAATGATGACGCCATGACACTGTTTGAACTTTTTGTGATGATTTGCATATCCCTGTTTGAGCAGAATTTGAGTAGAACTATGGCAATGTATTAGAGACACCGTAAATCAGCTATATTTGGAATGAGTTAATTCATGCGATTGTGACCATGTCATTACAGCCAATTTGTACCCTGAATAATCAAACGGTTAGGAATATATGGATATTGTCCTTATTTTACAGTAATCTATATACTACTACTAAATATGAGTGCGTATCAATGGCCATGTTAGTTTCCTCATTTTCATGATGTAGAAACATGCACCACACTGTTGGTTTCATCTAACCATACATTAGGGAAGTAAATGTGCATATGGAGAACTCTATATTTGGAAGTAGTGAAATCCTGCAATGCTTACCATGTGTACATACCTATATTCGCCCTTCAGCAATCAATGGCTAGAATAATATCCTCACAAAAATTTTGCCCACAGAACACGAGTATATAACAATGCATGGTCTGTTAGTTACCTTGAACAATTTGTTTGTGAGGACAGAACATGATTACTCCCTCCGTTCCCAAATATTTGTCTTTCTAGAGATTTTAACAAGTGACTACATACGGAGCAAAATGAGTGAATCTACACTCTAAAATATGTCTACATACATCCGTATGTTGTGTCTATTAGAAATGCCTAGAAAGACAAATATTTGGGGACGGATGGAGTACATAACATGCATGACATGGTAGTTTCCTGTCAAGACTCGATTGCGAGATAACATGAGTATAACCATGCATGGCACTTCTATATTTTCGAACCCAGTATACATTTCCCTGTATTTTCCTCCCTGTTCCAACAGGGACATATCAATGTTGTTTCTTGCATTATCCTACTCATACTCTGAACAATGCTGATCTGACATTAACAATGCCTGTCCTTTTTGATATGATGCAGTGTCCCTACAGTTACTGCCCTTTGTAATCACACCACCTTTGGCAAAAACAGGGAAGCACAACTGGTTCCTCGCTCGATCAGACAACGGCAAAAGACTAATGATCATTCGGACACATGAGCCAGAAAAGTTATATTGCAAAAACCCCACTATATACAAGCACCGTGTAATACGTGAGTATCCGGACAGTGGCTGTTACGTCTATGAGCACGATACCAGCTTGTTGGGGCCTTTAGGATTTTTTAGTTGGAGGCGGGTAAACAGCCTTGGTTCACACTCTTTGTTTCTCGGACTCAATTATCCGATTAACTAGGAGATCACCGTTGGCAAGGACCTTGATGGCAGAGAGGCTCTGTTTGCTATGGAAAACTGTGTCTACACGGCGAGCCCTAGGAGTTCGGGAGCAAACTCCCCTGATTGTCAACGATACAGCCTGCAGCCAAAAGAAGGTGAGAATGACAAAGGCATCCGGATTAACTTTGATCCTTGGATGTCTCAATTACGACAGGTAGTGATGTGGTTCAAGCCTTCAGGTTGATAGGTAATTGGGCTGTTGCATCGAAAGGGTGGAGTACTGGTGTCTCCGGATCACTGGTCGCAGAAGCGGGGCTGCAAATTATGATGGTGTTGGATCATCTCTTCGAATGACTTTGTTGTCTTTGCTGCTGGTTCTGGACGGGTAGTTCTTTCTTTTGTTATGCATATTCCTTGTCATTTGGTCATCCTCGTCTATGTCACTCTTACTATGTAATAGTTGCTTCTGTTTAGAATGTCATTCTCGTCTGGATCACGAGAGTCTGAGCGCTGCAGATGGGTGCATTTTGGTGGTGTAGCAAGACTTCTTATGAACTATCATGTCTTGCTGTTTATGTCAGTAGTAGTCACTAGTCAGTGTTTGAATGTTGTATATATCGTTGTTTCGAACTGTTTATTGTCTCGAACTACTGGTGGGCTAAATGAGGGCATCACCATTCTCCAGTGTTCAGAGTATATCTCCTTTTTTCAAGTTATATAATTTGAGCTCAGTGTCTTTTCGATGATGTACACTTGTTTGGGCCAGTGAGGTGTCGTTGAATATGGTCCGAGTAGTAACGCAATGCCAAACAGGTCAATTATGACTCTCAGGCCAGGCTCTCAAAAGATCTTGAAAAAAAGAGGCCGGGCTCTCCAAAAAAGAAAGAATAAGGACTCTTAGGCCGACATGTGGGCGCCACCGGTGTTTTCGCGCGCTTGCGCGCCGACAGCATATTGGCGCGTGCTCAAAATTCATGCTACCTTTTCATCCCCAGTCTCCCGCCCCTCCCCCAGCTCTGGAATCTCGATTCCTACTCCAGTTCCCCCAAATCCCCCTCCTGTACTCCCTGTACTCAAGCGCACTATCATGTCGCCGGTCAAGGCCGATCTCCGAGCCGGAGATCCCGAGGTCCGTCCTGCCTTCAGTCGCTGCGTGCTGTCGCTCAACAGTGGCATGGCGGCGCTTGACGACCAGTTTGCCGGCAAAGTGCTGATGGTAACCATCAACGGCGACCGGCCTCCTGTCTCGCCGGACGAACTTGTCAAAGCTCTTGGCATTGCGCACGGCATCCAAATAAGTGACTTGCTCGTCGAAGTCTGTCCGCCACCGGCTGATTTCCTCGTCAGGTTCCGGACAACTTTCGACTGCAGTCGTGTGTTCAAATCTTCCCGGCGTTTGTTCTGCGATGGCGCGCTGGTGAGCTTTGATCAGTGGCACCCAGGATGGGGCTCGGTGCCCTCTGAGCTTGAGTTTTTAACAAAGCTTACCTTCCACGGCATGCCTCGATGTGCTTGGAATAGCGAGTCCATGAACGAGTTTATCAACGACCTTGGAGGTGAGCTCGTAAGTATGTTTGTTCCTCCAGACAGCTGGGCTCTGACGGTTATGGCATGGATGAAGAAGCCGTCCACCATACCGAAGGTGATTGGTGTTGAGATACCAGTGCAGGAACCGGGGTTGTACTATTCGTCGCCACCAAGGCCGCCGCGGACCACGTTAGGGATGTACTTGTATCGAGTGTTCGTGCATGTCGAAGAAGTGGTCAATCCATCAATCAAAGTCCTGCCGCCGCCGCTGGTGCCAGGGTCCGTCGACGACGTCCATTACAGGAGTCAACGTCAGACTTTCCCCGTGTTGCTCGGAACGATGGATGGCACAGGGCCTACTCCATCGCGCGGCGGAGGCCACTGCTTCTTTGGGAGAAGAGGCAGGGCTGGCTGCCTGGATGTGCTCTAATTTGAGGTAACAACTGAATCTTGTCAGATACTAGTTAAATCCGAGCGATGGGTGTGAAGCACTGATATGCCAGTACATTTATTGTGGCCTGTTCTAATTTTGTACCTGAACTTTTTTAGAAAGGGCTGTACGTCAACTTAATGTGCTAGCAGAACTTATTGTGTTGTCTGTCTGTTTTCTTTGCACAACATTCAAGATATTTCCCCGTCATTGATAAAGACGATGAACCGTTATGTACGACTTCGTTGGTTTCAACATAGCCCTTCCCGTAGCGATCCACTGCTTCCATCCTGATTGTGCCGCCTGCGTGAAATTTTTGTATGCAAGTTTAGTGTGCTATGATGTTCTATATGATTGTGTCAACTATATAAGTTTTTACTAAGCATCAGCAATGCATATGGCTGAAAGATGTATTTACGAGCATCGACCGATGGGTCTCTCTCTATCTCTCTCTCTCTCTCTCTCTCTCTCTCACACACACACACGCACACATGCGCACACGCACAAGTGGGACCCGTTGAATTATTTATTTGCTCGTGACAGCTTTTAATTAGGTTCCACTGTAATCTAACTTTTTTCTTAAGTTATTAATTGAGCTCAGTGACTTCAAAAAGCTGTACAGAAGCCTTGTTTGGGCCTTTCCGGCGTCGCTGAATGTGGGCTGAGTAACCATGTTAGGTTGTACTGTACTACACAGGCCTTTTTTTCAACATCAGCAATGCAACTGGGCCGACAGTTGTACACAATATCCGGGTCAACTTGTTATTCTCCGCCCCGCTGGGCTGCAAACTTTCCTAGGAGGTATGCATTAGGCTTAACAAGAAAATGGACTTTAAGAAATAATAAATGGGATGTAATTATAATAACTGGACAGTTACTATGCACCAAACACGTAATTAGTTTGAAAAATATATTATTTTTTGAATTTGAAAATTTTAATTTCATTACTTGTTGCGCGCGCAATATTTCGTTGGATTTTAACGTAATACAACTTTATTTTGAAATTATATTTAACCTGACTAGAAATTTAGGATAAAAATATTTCGGATCCCATCAAAATGTGGGAATTTTTTTGAATTCTGTTTTGAGCGGTTGTTTGAAATTATTAATCGTTGTCCTAGCTAGAAGTTGGGCTGTACTTTTAACAAACTGTAAATGGGCTGTAGTAAATTCCATTAGACTTAAAAAATGGGCTGTACATTCTTACAAATCGCAAATGGGCTATATGTTCTCTGCCAAATCCGAGCTGTGGGCCTACTAAGTTGAAGCGTACCAAGGGCTTTGTCAACTTAGTCAATATAAACGATTCTAGC
This sequence comes from Triticum aestivum, assembly GCF_018294505.1. Classification (NCBI taxonomy): domain Eukaryota; kingdom Viridiplantae; phylum Streptophyta; class Magnoliopsida; order Poales; family Poaceae; genus Triticum; species Triticum aestivum. The sequence goes on along the minus strand of NC_057796.1, from coordinate 398,336,010 downwards.
TGCAGTGATCGTACGATGTCCATCCAACGGCCGTAGTGCTTCTTCAACCTCTGGTCTTCTTGCTCCAGCCGCCCAAAACAGCGCCGGTCGTGTCGCGTGCTCCTGCCTCCCGTGGACGGCTGTGATGCCGCGGAGGCCTCACCGCCCCGTACTACTCCCACCGCTGGCCAGGCCATCCCTCTACTCACCCACACCCCCTGTTATTCTGCGGCGACGGCAGCCTCACTCCTCTCCGCGCGGGCTTCCACTGCTGCGTCTTCCCCGGCTCCGCGTCGTCCACTTCCTAGGCCTCGCCATCGTCCAGACCACTGCCTGGTGCTCTCGGCGTGGCGTGGTCAACATGGTCAACGACCGACTTCCATCGGAAGAGTACTATACGTGGAGAGGCTGACAGCTGGGTCCAGGCGGCCGCAAGGAAGTGCCTCCTTATTATGCACAAAATAATTATTCCTCTAGCTGACAGCAGGGACCCACCGGACGGGCCACCTTATTTCATGAAAAAAACGTTTCCCCCCTGACTGCTGGGACCCACCGGACAGGCCAGCGTATTTCGCGAAAAAACGTTCCCCCCGCTGTCAGCTCAGACACACCGGAAGTGCCTCCTTATTACGCACAAAAAAATGAATACCCCCTGCTAGCTGGGACCCACCATGGTGGGAGGCTGACTTGTGGGCCTACTAAGTTGACTGGGACGGGGGCCTTTGTCAACTTTAGTCAATATGAACGATTCTAGCTCCAGTGACCGTACGATGTCCATCCAACGGCCGTAGTGCTTCTTCAACCTCTGGTCTTCTTGCTCCAGCCGCCCAAAGCAGCGCCGGTCGTGCCGCATGCTCCTGCCTCCCGTGGACGGCTGTGCTGCCGCGGAGGCCTCACCGCCCCCTACTATTCCCACCACTGGCCAGGCCCTGCGGCGACAGTAGCCTCACACCACAGCCGAACCAGTGAACCCTCGTACTCCTCTCCGCGCGGGCTTCCACTGCCGCGTCTTCCCCGGCTCCTCGTCGTCCCCTTCCTAGGCCTCGCCGTCGTCCACCGCCCTGGTGCTCTCAGCGCGGCGTGGTCAACGTGGTCAAGGAACGACTTCCATCGGACGTGGACTGTACGTGGAGAGGCTGACAGCTGGGTCCATGGCCGCAACAAGGAAGTGCCTCCTTATTACGCGGAAAATAATGATTCCTCCACCTGACAGCGGGGACCCACCGGACGGGCCACCGTATTTCGTGAAAAAAACGTTTCTCCCTGACCGCGGGGACCCACCAGCTACATCTTCGCACGCAAGGAAGTGCGTCCGCTAAAAAAGCGATTTGCCCCCCTGACTGCTGGGACCCACCAGCTACATCTTCGCAGACAAGGAAGTGTCTGACAGCCGGGACCCACCTGGTCGAAGCGTACGTAGCATTGTCATTCTGGTCACGAACGTGTACGTACATACTGGTCGATGTAGAGGTGCGCACGTGTCGTAGTAGAGGCGCGCACGTAGCATGTACACGTACGTAGAGCGGCCAGTGTGCAAGAAAGAAAATACGGCCATGTACGTACATACGGGCAGGGTCTCGAACGCCTACTCGCGCATATGTACAGCCAGGGCTCGTGTACATGGCTGGGTCAGAACGGAGAAACAGCGTCGTCGTCATGTTCATGGGGAGCCAACCGGCTGGGTCGGAACGGAATGCGTCGTCGTGTTCATCGGGAGGGCTTGGACGGAACAGCCGATGGAAACGAGGCCTCGCGTACCGCAGAACGGAGGAAACGGCCTTGTGTTCGACCAGCCACGTTTGAAACGGGATCCTGTTCATCGGGAGGGGTCTGGCGTACCGCAAAACGGAGGAAACGGACCTCCTACGGTCGAAACGGGGGTCCTGTTGATCGGGAGAGGTGTGGCATACCGCAAAACGGAGGAAACGGACTTGTGTTGGAGCGCTATGGTCGAAACGGGGGTCCTGTTCATCGGGAGGGGTGTGGCGTACCGCAAAATGGGACTCCAGGGGACACTGTTCATCTCCACCGTCGACCCCCTCCAGCCTCCACGGGCTACTGTTCATCCACCGTCGACCTCCTCCAGCCTCCACCTGTGACTGTTCATCCACGGGCTCCTGTTCATCCAGCCTCCACCACGCGCTACTCCACCGGCTACTGTTCAACCAGCCCTCTCCACGGGCTCCTGTTCAACCACCCCTCCACAGGCTACTGTTCATCCAGCCCTCCATCGTCTACTGTTCATTCTGCCCTCCACGGGGTGGTCCTGTTCATCCTGCCCTCCACGGGGTCCTGTTCATCCAGCCCCAACCGGCTTGATCGATCGGCGTCATGTTCATCCAGAGGCAACACCACGGGGTCCTGTTCATCCACCCCCACCGGGAACTGTTCATCCAAACCCCCCAGGAATGCTCACTGTTCATCCAGAAGCAGCATCGATCGGCTTCAGTTAGCAGCAGTAGTGAAGGAATCGCTCGATCGGGTTCAGTTAACAGCCATCGATCGATCGCTCGGGTTCAGTAACGCGTAGCCTGCAGTGCAATCGCTCGGGTTCAGTTAGAGCCCAACGCCTTGCTCGGGTTCAGTTAGAGCCAACACCTCGCACACACGCGCGTACGTGTACGAGAGAAACGTGCATCGCTCGGCCCCCGACCTCCCACCGTAATCGGGAACTCCCCGAAATATTCCTCGCCCTCGCTTCTACCACGGTTTTTTCCGTCATGGACGGCCCAAAGAATGTCATGCAGCTGCGTCTCCGGCCCGCCCAGGACGAAAAGCCCATTTTCTGTCATGATTTTTTGTCATAGAAGTAGGAGCCCACCACATCTATGATGATACCGGGTTTTGTCACAATTATCGTCATAGAAGTGTCATATGTATGACAGAAAAATTTTTGTTCGGCCCAAAATGTCACGGATGTGTCTTTTTTTTGTAGTGCATCCTGGTGCCGGGAGGGAAGCTGGAAGATGAGGCAGCGGGCTGGCAATACGCGACGAAGGCGTCGGCGCCCGCGTACTCCGACTTGACGGCCGCCACCCGCCTTCTTTGACTTCCCCGACCCTCCTACGCCACCCGCCCAAGGAGTCCACGGGGAACGCGTCGATGGAGAGCTTGACGAGGAAGGCCCTCGACAGGGTGCGTGGCCGAGGGAAGGGCGACGCGGTCAGTCGGAGTCGAGGTCGGCATCCCGCCGCTCGACGCCCTTGTCGTCGCTGCCGCTGTCCTCCTCGTCACTCCCGCTCGAGGAGGAATCTTCATCATCGGAGGAGCTCTCCACGCAACACTTTAGGCGAGTTCCAAGATCTCCAAATACCTAGACGGAGAGGAGGCCGTTCTCCATTAACTTGAAGTAGAGAACGAGCCCTGCCGTCAGGCTGTGGATACGAGCAAACGTCTTCCATCCGCGACAGAGGTACATGACGTGGGGGGCAGGGAAGTCGACGTCGACCCGCGTGCCGCCGTTGCCGCAGCCCCTCATGTGCAGCCTGAGAGTCTGGGGCGGATTGAGCTCCATCTCCCGAGAAAACGGGGTAGGAAGACGAAGACGATGCCACGGTGGCCGGCGCAGCCTGATGAAGAACTCGCGAGGCTGGTCCCCAATGTGGCCCTCCATTGGGAGAGGCACCGCCGGCGGAGGCAAGGCCGGTGCACCGCCCCGTCCCCCTCTTCCTCGAACGCCACGGTGACCTCGGCCTCGCCCCCTCCCCCTTCCTCTCGTGGCTGGCTCCACCACCGTGAGCTCTTGGGGAGGAGGGACGCGATGTCGAGCAGCGACTCTCGCCGCCACCGTCGAAGGGCCGGCGCCTCCTCTCGCCATGGCAGATGGAGGAAAAAAGCCGAAGTGAATGGAGGTGGATGATGAGAAGATGTGGGATACCATCCCCCTTCCCCCTCTTATAAAGGTGCGGGGCCGGGGCTCGGCCGCCCCACTCGACCAATCCGGCCATCGAGGCGCAGGGAATCAAGACCGACCCGCTGCCCCAATCAGCGACGGCCCGGTTTCCCGCCTCCACCACCTGCCACCTGCATGGGGGACACGTGGCGAGCGAGCAGAATCGAGGGGACGGGTGAGGCGAACATTCCCCACCCCGTGATCACGGGGCGCAGACGCCTTGAAGGCCACAACCCGAGTCCAACTCAGTAAATGAGCCGCGCCTCTGCGTCTCCCTCTTTTTATGGGGAAGGCGCGAGCCGCCTCTTTACCACGATGTGACACGTGCGTGGAGACCGCTCCACGCATGACCCCCACATCACGCGCAACCCTCCACGTCGCGCGTTCAACGCGAGTCGTGGGGAAGCGCAACGGACGGAAAGTAACTGTGGTAAAATCCACCCACCTGCCCGTGCACCGTTCTGGGCCTGGCCCAACAACGCGTCGCGCTTATGTGTGGCCCAGGCCCAGGGGCTCTTGTCAGTGTAAAAAAGTAGGGGCTCTCCTTTTGACCCCTTTACTTGTGCACGGGCAGTCAGAGCCGCGCCCACGGCCACACCGAGCGGGGCAGAAGAAGGGAGTCGGAGCACAAGGGGATCAAGGCAACGACAAGACCAGAAACAATAAAGAGCAAAGGGGCGAGCTGGACTCCCCCAGCAAGAGCCTTGCCGGGGTAGCTCACCCAACACCAGCAGAGCGAGCCACCCTCGAGCCTAAGAGTTCCAAGCGCTGCCAACAACTACATTGGAACCAAGGCTCGGGAGGCACCTCTATGATGGCATACAGATCTTCGTCAAGATCATAAACGCACGAGATCAGATGAGGACCAGAAGACGACGACCCTCGGCGGGATCCTAGCCGAGGAAACCCACAAGACCCCCGGCAAGATCCCTGCCGGGGACGACCACGACGCCACGGCAAGACCCTTGCCGGGGCCCCGGCAAGACCCTTGCCGAGGACACCAGCGGGGCCGCAGCCAGGCCCATGCCTACCAAGACACCACCGCGATCCCCATACAGATGCCAGCTCAACTAGCTGAGCAGGCACCTGCGTGGCGACGGGCGGCCTCTACACCGACCCAGCAAGCACCTGCGTGGTGGCATGCACATCTTCATGAAGGCTCTACCACCGCGCCAGCGCAGCAGCCAGCCAACGTGGCGCCATGACGCGTCGTCAGCTCAGACGCGTGTCGAAGCCAGGCGAGGCGGCGATAGCTGGGACGTGCTTCCTTGTCGTCCCCGATAAAGCAAGAGGGGCACATCGGCAGCGCATTGAATGCGTTTGTCCGACGGTGCCAAAGGATAGACTCATCCACTGTACACCTTTCCACCTCCTGTGTGCCACTGTGGCAACCCCTTTTTGTCTATAAAAGGAGGCCGAGGCGACCAGGAGGAGGATTCGGATCTTTTGGGAAAAATTACTCCCCGGAGCTAGCTCAAGAACACAAGAACACTCAAATACATCCACCAAAGCAGGACTAGGGTATTACGCATCTCGGCGGCCCGAACCTGGGTAAACGACCTGTGTGCTTCCTGTCAGAGCCTCATCCACCGAACATAGGGGGACAGAAGAAATTTCCCCCCGAGGTCAAAACGGTGAATATGATATACATTACTCACATCCCCAAGCAAGAGCGCAAGCGTGCGCTAAGGGACGTCTATGTGATAGAGCCCAGTCGCCCCAAAATTCAGCCCATGGTCAGCCTGTCCAATCGCAGAGACCATCCGACCAGCCTCCGTCATGGAGGTTTGACCACACTAGTCCTTGACCCAATTATTGATGGATTCCACCTTACGCGAGTCCTCGTGGACGGCGGCAGCAGCCTTAACCTGCTCTATCAAGACACAGTCCGCAAGATGGGTATTGATACGTCAAGAATCAAGCCCACCAAAACTACATTTAAAGGAGTAATACCTGGTGTAGAGGCCCGCTGCACGGGCTCAATCACATTGGAGGTCGTCTTCGGTTCGCCGGACAACTTCCAAAGCGAAGACTTGATCTTTGACATCGTCCCTTTCCGCAGTGGCTACCATGCACTGCTCGGACAAACCGCGTTTGCTCGCTTCAATGCGGTCCCACACTATGCCTATCTCAAACTCAAGATGCCCGGACCAAGCGGTGTCATAACAGTCAATGGAATTATGGAACGCTCCCTCCGTATTGAGGAGCACACCGCGGCCCTGGCAGCGGAGGTACAAGGCGGCTTTATGAAGCCGACTATTACATCGGCGGCCAAGCCTCCGGACACTATCAAACAAGTCCGGACTACCCCGCAGCATGACAGTCCAGCTCATCAGGAGCTCGATTAGCAATTCGGCCTCCGTCTCAGCCCCAACCAAATTGCGGCATATGTACCACGCGTACATAACTACGCACTAAAGATATCATGGGCAAAGATGGAGGCATAGTAAAGATAAAGTCCACAATACGGCTAGACCCCATCCGGACCCTCATATTTATTTTTTCTTATTTTCATTTTTCTAGGTTCCTTACAACCCACATCACCTTTCGACGGTAAAGATAAAGTCCACAATACGCGTGGCAGAGTAGCTAAAGGGTCTTAGAAGATCATCTCGTCAGTTTTCAGGACCGGTACACAGCTTTCCCTTGTGCTCGGCATGTAAAATAGCCTTGTTGCTTATCGCATTATTAGAGCAAATATGTTTTGACATATCAATCAGACTAATGGAAACAGTTTCTAGCCCAACCTATACGGTACTGGTTTATTTCTTAATCGGCATTTCCCTGTTTTCCGTCCGATTGCCTTGTACACCTCGGTACGACTTAAATCGCCAGGGGCTCTATTTAGCCACGTACATTTCTTAAATATAAAATAAGTCTGAACACTTTTATAGTATAATTCGGCGTCCCGAATATCGTATTATATGCATTGGTTACGAATCATGTCTTTGGTCAATAGTTGGGTTGCCCGGCTCCTGTGGTTACTGTCTTATGTTCCGTTTGTTCGGCTAAGGTAGTAAAGGGAGAACTACTGCGATTGTGTTTCTGGTTCATCCGGATAAACACCTCAGTAGAGAAAGCCGAAAACTGACTGTCATGATGCGGCGAGAGCTGGTCAGCTATTCGGTGACTAAGTATAAATCTTTTGCGATTTTTTCCGCATCACGCGATAGATCGGCCTTCACCCGGTCGGGCATTTAGAGCACCCAAGTTTGGATAATCGAATAATACTAGGGGCTGCGCCTACACTCCCATTGTCAAACTCCTATGGCTAAGTGAGAGTGATAAAGCCACATAGTCCGATTGCCTAGTTCGCCGCACTAACACCTCCTTCAAGGACCAAGTCGTTGGGTTAAGTGTGTTTAGATGCTATCCCGAACACCCTCGTACTACCTACGTAGGGGCTGAAGCCGACCACTGGCCAACTCTCAGTTATCGTAAACAGCCGCACAGGAGGAAACATTTGAAAGAAAAACAAGCAACATATCATACATAAGCCTTGTTTCATAATACAAAGATTGGACAACATGGATACATTCATTCAAAAATAATGTCCTTTGAACACTGGCCCTCTACAATGTGGGATCCTTCCAGGACGTCCTCAAAATACTGCTCCGGTGTGCGGTGCTCTTTGCCTGCGGGCGGTCCCTCGGTTGCAAGCTTGACGACATTCATCTTCGCCCAGTGCACCTTAACACAGGCGAAGGCCATCCGCGCACCTTGGATACAGACCGACCGCTTCACAGCATCAAGCCGGGGGCAGGCACTGACCAGCCGCTTCACAAGCCCGAAGTAGCTACTGGGTATGGGTTCGGTAGGCCAAAGATGGATTATAAAATCCCACATGGCCAATCCGGCCACCCTATGCAGTTCGGTCAATTGCTTCAGCTGATCGCCGAGGGGCACGGGATGCTCTGGCGCAAGGTACTGCGACCAAAACAGCTTTTCCGTCGAGCTCCCTTCTTCGGCTCGGAAGACCTCTCAGCATCGGCAACACTCCGGGGCAGGTCCGCAAACACTCCTGGAGAACTCCAAATCCGGGTCAGTAAGATATACTTTATTCTCACAAATTTGCTCTGCATGTTAAAGGCCTTACCCGCCGCAATCTGCTTTGCCCCTTGAATCTCCCGGCAGGCGCTTTGGGCTTCGGCCTGGGCCTCCTATGCACTTTGGAGGGCCTTAGCAAGTTCAAAATTTTGATCCGAAATCTTGCGCTCTAAAGACTCACATTTGCTTATAGCATCCTTGAGCTCTTGCTGGACTTCCTCCGCCCTTGATTCATGTTTCAGGCGGGCGGCTCGTTCCTCCTCCGCCTCCTTCTTGGCCTCGGCCAGCGCGCTCTTGAGGGTCTCGACCTCAGACGTGTCAGCTGTGATCATAATTATAACACTCATTAAGATAACAAATAATAGCTGATATCATTTCAGACGCGTTTTCGGTATCACATACCTTGCTTTTCCTCTAACTTCCGCCTCAGCTCGGACACTTCGGTGGCATGGGAAGCTGATGCCTGCATTGCAGCCTATTTGTTCAAATAGATATGTATGTTAATCTCTTGCGCCAGTTATTAGATCCTCTATTCGGCCTTTCTTTGCGAACACCGAACAGAGTCTCAGGGGCTACTATCTATACACAGGCATTCTTCTTATATAGCTAAAAGGCATTATATCACATACCTCAAAGCCTCTCAGAAGGCTAGTGTAGGCCTCGTTCAATCCGCTTTTAGCGGAGGAACCTTTTCAACCACCGTACCCATAAGGGTACGAGGTTCTTCCATAATGGTGGCACTCTGAAGCGCCCCCACCAGAGTGTCCGGCGCCTCCGGATTGACAAAGGTCGCCGGTGGAGTGGGAGCGCCCCCTTCTTTTGAAGGACGCTGCTCATCTGACTCCGGAGCCATGTAGGTCTCCGGAATGACATTTGGTTGGGGCCAAATTGGACATGGCCCCCGTCTCCGGTCTCCATGGGGGTCGGTGATACGTCGCCAACGTATCTGTAATTTTTGATTGTTCCATGCTATTATATTATCTGTTTTGGATGTTTAATGGGCTTTATCATACACTTTTATATTATTTTTGGGACTAACCTACTAACCAAAGGCCCAGTGCAAATTGCTGTTTTTTTGCCTATTTCAGTGTTTCACAGAAAAGGAATATCAAACGGAATCCAAACGGAATCAAACCTTCGGGAGAATGATTTTTGGAACAAACGCAATCAAGGAGACTTGGAGTGGACGTCAAGAAAGAAACGAGGAGGCCACGAGGCAGCAGGGCGCGCCCAGGGGGTAGGCGTGCCCCCACCCTCGTGGGCCCCTCGTGGCTCCCCTGACTGACTTCTTTCGCCTATATATACTCATATACCCCGAAAACATCTGAGAGCACCACGAAACCCTATTTCCACCGCCGCAACCTTCTGTACCCATGAGATCCCATCTTGGGGCCTTTTCTGGCGCTCCGCCAGAGGGGGAATCGATCACAGAGGGCTTCTACATCAACACCATAGCCTCTCTGATGATGTGTGAGTAGTTTACCACAGACCTTCGGGTCCATAGTTATTAGCTAGATGGCTACTTCTCTCTCTTTAGATCTCAATACAAAGTTCTCCTCGATCCTCTTGGAGATCTATTCGATGTAATTCTTTTTGCGGTGTGTTTGTCGAGATCCGATGAATTGTGGGTTTATGATCAACATTATCTATGAACAATATTTGGTTCTTCTCTGAATTCTTTTATGTATGATTTGATATCTTTGCAAGTCTCTTCGAATTATCAGTTTGGTTTGGCCTACTAGATTGATCTTTCTTGCAAGGGGAGAAGTGCTTAGCTTTGGGTTCAATCTTGCGGTGTCCTTTCCCAGTGACAGCAGGGGCAGCAAGGCACGTATTGTATTGTTGCCATCGAGGATAAAAAGATGGGGTTTATATCATATTTCTTGAGTTTATCCCTCTACATCATGTCATCTTTCCTAATGTGTTACTCTGTTCTTATGAACTTAATACTCTAGATGCATGCTGGATAGCGGTCGATGTGTGGAGTAATAGGAGTAGATGCAGAATCGTTTCGGTCTACGTGTCGCGGACGTGATGCCTATATACATGATCATGCCTAGATATTCTCATAACTATGCACTTTTCTATCAATTGCTCGACAGTAATTTGTTCACCCACCGTAATACTTATGCTATCTTGAGATAAGCCACTAGTGAAACCTATGGCCCCCAGGTCTATTTTCCATCATATAAGTTTCCAATCTATTTTACTTTGCAATCTTTACTTTCAATCTATATCATAAAAAATACCAAAAATATTTATCTTTTTATCTCTATCAGATCTCACTTTTGCAAGTGGCCGTGAAGGGATTGACAACCCCTTTATCGTGTTGGTTGCAAGGTTCTTATTTGTTTGTGTAGGTACGAGGCAACTTGCGTGAAGTTTCCTACTGGATTGATACCTTGGTTCTCAAAAACTAAGGGAAATACTTACGCTACTTTGATGCATCACCCTTTCCTCTTCAATGGAAAACCAACACAGTGCTCAAGAGGTAGCAAGAAGGATTTCTGGCGCCGTTGCCGGGGAGATTTGCACCAAGTCAAATCAAGAGTTGATCTCCCAGCAACTAGCCAATTTCTGGCACCGTTGCCGGGAAGATCTACGCCAAGTCAAGACATACCAAGTACCTATCTAAAACTCTTATCCCTCGCATTACATTATTCGCCATTTGCCTCTCGTTTTCCTCTCCCCCACTTCACCCTTGCCGTTTTATTCGCCCTCTTTTTCCATTCGCCTCTTTTTCGCTTGCTTCTTGTTGCCTGTTTGCCCTAATGGCCCTGCCTAAAAACCTTGATCCTCACCTTAAAAGGTTGGAAGAAATTGAAAACCACGTCAGAAGCTTTATGACTTTGCAATTTGAGCATAATAATTTCTTTAGAAACGAGCTTAAAGAACAAAAAGGCTTTATGGAGTACATGAATAAAGAGCTTGATGATATGTCTAAGGAATTTTATGGTTTGAAACTCAGTTTGCTCATCTTGAAAAATTAATAGCCCAAATTTCGGATAAGCAGACCACCTTAGTCAATAAGATGGCCGCCAAACCGGAAGATCTAGAAGGTAATAGGGATGAAGATCTAAAAGTGATTGATGTGTCTCCTATTAAATCTTTGTTTTGCAATATGAATCTTGATAATGATGGGACTGGAGATGACTCAACTTTAGTTAAAAGGCGTCCCAATGATTCAGAGTTTTTAGATCTAGATGCAAAAATTGGTAAAAGTGGGATTGAAGAGGTCAAAACTTTACATAGCAATGAACCCACTATTTTGGATTTCAAGGAATTTAATTATGATAATTGTTCTTTAATAGATTGTATTTCCTTGTTGCAATCCGTGTTAAATTCTCCTCATGCTTATAGTCAAAATAAAGCTTTTACCAAACATATCGTTGATGCTTTAATGCAATCCTATGAAGAAAAACTTGAATTAGAAGTTTCTATCCCTAGAAAACTTTATGTTGAGTGGGAACCTACTATTAAAATTAAAATTAATGATCATGAATGCTATGCTTTGTGTGATTTGGGTGCTAGTGTTTCCACGATTCCAAAAACTTTGTGTGATGTGTTAGGTTTCCGTGAATTTGATGATTGTTCTTTAAACTTGCACGTTGCGGATTCCACCATTAAGAAACCAATGGGAAGGATTAATGATGTTCTTATTGTTGCAAATAGGAATTATGTGCCCATAGATTTCATTGTTCTTGACATAGATTGCAATCCTACATGTCCTATTATTCTTGGTGGACCTTTCCTTATTATGATTGGTGCAACTATTGATATGAAAGAAGGAAATATTAGATTCCAATTTCCGTTAAGGAAAGGCATGGAACACTTTCCTAGAAATAAAATTAAATTAGCTTATGAATCTATTATGAGAGCCACTTACGGATTGCATACCAAAGATGATAATACCTAGATCTATTCTTGCCTTTATGCCTAGCTAGGGGCGTTAAACGATAGCGCTTGTTGGGAGGCAACCCAATTTTATTTTTGTTTTTTTGCTTTTTAGTTCTGTTTAGTAATAAATAATTGATCTAGTCTCTGGTTAGATGTGGTTTTATGTTTTAATTAGTGTTTGTGCCAAGTAAAACCTATAGGATCTTCTTGGATGATAGTTATTTGATCTTGCTGAAAAAGTCAGAAACTTTCTGCTCACGAAAACAATTGTTAAAAATCACCAGAACGTGATAAAATACTGATTCCAATTGAAGTAGATCAATAAACAAATTATCTAGGTCTTCCTATTTTGGTAGATTTTTATAAGTTCCAGAAGTATACGTTTCATACAGAATACTACAGACTGTTCTGTTTTTGACAGATTCTGTTTTTCGTGTGTTGTTTGCTTATTTTGATGAATCTATGGCTAGTATCGGGGGTATGAACCATAGAGAAGTTGGAATACAGTAGGTTTAACACCAATATAAATAAATAATGAGTTCATTACAGTACCTTGAAGTGGTGGTTTGTTTTCTTTCGCTAACGGAGCCCATGAGATTTTCTGTTGAGTTTTGTGTTGTGAAGTTTTCAAGTTTTGGGTAAACATTTGATGGATCATGGAATAAGGAGTGGCAAGAGCCTAAGCTTGGGGATGCCCAAGGCACCCCAAGGTAAAATTCAAGGACAACCAAAAGCCTAAGCTTGGGGATGCCCCGGAAGGCATCCCCTCTTTCGTCTTCGTCCATCGGTAACTTTACTTGATGATATATTTTTATTCACCACATGGTGTTTTGCTTGGAGCGTCTTGTATGATTTGAGTCTTTGCTTTTTAATTTACCACAATCATCCTTGCTGTACACACCTTTTGGGAGAGACACACATGAATCGGAATTTATTAGAATACTCTATGTGCTTCACTTATATCTTTTGAGCTAGATAATTTTGCTCTAGTGCTTCACTTATATCTTTTAGAGCACGGTGGTGGTTTTATTTTATAGAAATTGATCTCTCATGTTTCACTTATATAATTTTGAGAGTCCTTTAGAACAGCATGGTAATTTGCTTTGGCTATAAAATTAGTCCTAATATGATAGGCATCCAAGATTGACATAATAAAAACTTTCATAAAAAGTGCATTGAATACTATGAGAAGTTTGATACTTGATGATTGTTTTGAGATATGAAGATGGCAATATTAGAGTCGTACTAGTTGAGTAGTTGTGAATTTGAGAAATACTTGTGTTGAAGTTTGCAAGTCCCGTAGCATGCACGTATGGTAAACGTTGTGTAACATATTTGAAGCATGAGGTGTTCTTTGATTGTCATCCTTATGAGTGGCGGTTGGGACGAGCGATGGTCTTTTCCTACCAATCTACCCCCCTAGGAGCACGCGCGTAATGCTTGGTTTTTGATGACTTGTAGATTTTTGCAATAAGTATGTGAGTTCTTTATGACTAATGTCGAGTCCATGGATTATACGCACTCTCACCTTTCCATCATTGCTAGCCTCTTCGGTACCGTGCATTGCCCTTTCTCAACTTGAGAGTTGGTGCAAACTTAGCCGGTGCATCCAAACCCCGTGATATGATACGCTCTATCACACATAAACCTCCTTATATCTTCCTCAAAACAGCCACCATACCTACCTATTATGGCATTTCCATAGCCATTCCGAGATATATTGCCATGCAACCACGAAACCCTATTTCCACCGCCGCAACCTTCTGTACCCGTGAGATCCCATCTTGGGGCCTTTTCTGGCGCTCCGCCAGAGGGGGAATCGATCACGGAGGGCTTCTACATCAACACCATAGCCTCTCCGATGATGTGTGAGTAGTTTACCACAGACCTTCGGGTCCATAGTTATTAGCTAGATGGCTTCTTCTCTCTCTTTAGATCTCAATACAAAGTTCTCCTCGATCCTCTTGGAGATCTATTCGATGTAATTCTTTTTGTGGTGTGTTTGTCGAGATCCGATGAATTGTGGGTTTATGATCAAGATTATCTATGAACAATATTTGGTTCTTCTCTGAAATCTTATATGTATGATTTGATATGTTTGCAAGTCTCTTCGAATTATCAGTTTGGTTTGGCCTACTAGATTGATCTTTCTTGCAATGGGAGAAGTGCTTAGCTTTGGGTTCAATCTTGCGGTGTCCTTTCCCAGTGACAGCAGGGGCAGCAAGGCACGTATTGTATTGTTGCCATCGAGGATAAAAAGATGGGGTTTATATCATATTGCTTGAGTTTATCCCTCTACATCATGTCATCTTGCCTAATGCGTTACTCTGTTCTTATGAACTTAATACTCTAGATGCATGCTGGATAGCGGTCGATGTGTGGAGTAATAGTAGTAGATGCAGAATCGTTTCGGTCTACTTGTCGCGGACGTGATGCCTATATACATGATCATGCCTAGATATTCTCATAACTATGCACTTTTCTATCAATTGCTCGACAGTAATTTGTTCACCCACCGTAATACTTATGCTATCTTGAGAGAAGCCACTAGTGAAACATATGGCCCTCGGGTCTATTTTCCATCATATAAGTTTCCAATCTATTTTACTTTGCAATCTTTACTTTCAATCTATATCATAAAAAAATACCAAAAATATTTATCTTTTTATCTCTATCAGATCTCACTTTTGCAAGTGGCCGTGAAGGGATTGACAACCCCTTTATCGCGTTGGTTGCAAGGTTCTTATTTGTTTGTGTAGGTACGAGGCGACTTGCGTGAAGTCTCCTACTGGATTGATACCTTGGTTCTCAAAAACTGAGGGAAATACTTACGCTACTTTGCTACATCACGCTTTCCTCTTCAAGGGAAAACCAGCAGTGCTCAAGAGGTAGCAGTCGGTTCCCCCATGTTCTCAGCAGCAGGGGTATCACCCTTTGGCGCCATCTTGGTGGCTTCCTGCACCTCTCCCTGTCCCGGAAGGGTCCTTCAGGACAACACCTCGGTGTTATCCGTAGCAGTGGGGGGGAGGCTGGCGGAGGTGACTCGCTCTCTATCATGTTCGGACCCAGCGAATTGCCAGAAGATGAGGATCGCTAGGGGAGGTCACGAGCTGAACTATAGCACGCAATTCAATGTGTTAAAACCACAAGGCGATAAGCCGGATATATATACAGTACCTTTCAATACTTACGATCTGGCCAGGGGCTTCGGCCTGGGGCGCCACTCGTGGATGTCATCGGCGTCCATCTCGGAATCATTCGTAAGGGAGATACTCCCTTTCTTGGACGCCTCCGTATCTACATCCATGTAAGCCGCCCTCTTCTTCTTCCCCCCCTTAAGGGGGGAATTGCTCTCTTCCTCCTCCTCTTCATCTTCGTCATGAGAGGAGAGAGTTTCGGTGTCTTCGGACACTACGTCCGAAGCACCTTTACGGTGGAGGCCACCCTTGGCCTCCTTGCTCTTCTTCTTGGCCTTCTTTTCCGGCGCCTGAGACGGCGTCGGGACCAGCATCCTCGTCAATAGAGGAATGGCTGGGTCTTCGGGTAGCAGAGCTAGACAGTGAATCCGCTCCGCCTTCTTCGTCCAGCCCTGTGGGAAGAATGGAAAGCTTACTATGCTCCTTGAATTTACAAAATATGGTTATCAGAAAACTTACGGGAATCGCTACGTGAGTGAAGTCGAGGCCGAGGTCTTCGGTCATTTTCGGCCACGTCTTTTGGGCCTTGAAAAGCAGCTTCCACATGTCTTCGTGCTTCGTGCCGAAAAACCGATGTAGGATCCGAGGACTGGCCGGGTCGAACTCCCACATATACTGAGTCCGGCGTTGGCAGGGGAGAATCCGGCGAAAGATCATTATCTGGATCACGCTGGCAAGACTGGTATTCTTGTCTACCATACTCTTGACGCGCTTCTGCGGCGTCATCACCTCATCGGACGACGCCCAGTCTAGGCTCTTGTTGAGCCAGGATGTCAGCCGCAATGGAGGCCCGGACTTGAACTCGGAAGAAGCGGCCCATGTGGAGTCACGGGGTTCCATGACGTAGAACCACTCCTGCTGCCATCCCTTCATGGTCTCCACGAAGGTGCCTTTGGGCCAAGTGGCGTTGGGGAGCTTGCTCACCATGGCGCCGACGCACTCTGCGTGTTGACCATCCACCACTTTTGGCTTCACATTGAAGACCTTGAGCCATAGGCCGAAGTGGGGAGGGATGCGGAGGAATGCTTCACACACGACGATGAATGCCGGAATGTTGAGGAAGGAATTCGGAGCTAGATCATGGAAATCTAGCCCGTAGTAAAACATAAGGCCGCAGACGAAAGGATGGAGGGGAAACCCTAATCCGCGAAGGAAATGGGGGATGAATACTACCCTCTCATTGGGCTCCGGAGTAGGGACGATCTGCTTTTCGGCCGGAAGCTGGTGGGCGATTTCCTTTTTTTGACTGGAAACTGTGAGGCAACAGCCCCATAGCATTTTATTAAAACTCAACCACCATACAAACAGAAAGGTTCTGAGAAAGAAACAAACTAGGGGGGGAGGAAAACTACTTACCTATTGAGCTATTTACATAATTACAGGTACATATACAAGGATACATACAACCAACTAGGGCAAAGAATTGACCCAGTCTAACAGCAATGGCTTTAGACTAGGCTTGAATCTGTGAGAGTGCAGAGTAACATCATGAATGAAGGTTCTCTTCCAAGCAGCAAATGTTGGCCTTTCATATCTGAAGATTCTGCCATTTCTGAGGAGCCATATATTCCATGCTGCTAGATAAATGACCTCCCTGAAGAAAGGTTGCCCAAAGCTCTTCCTTGCAGCAATTAAACACTGAGATGGGGTTAAACTAGCTAACCACTAGATGTGCAAGTAGTTCCATACTCTTCTGCTGAATTGACATGTGAAGAAAAGGTGATCTCTATCCTCATGAGCATGGGCATAGCATAACGGGTAGGTGTTGTCTTCCTGAGGTGATCGCCAGTGCCTCCTCACCAGCAAATCTCTGGTATTGAGCCTGTCATTTAGCATTAACCACGCAAACACCTTTATCTTCATTGTCGCCTTACTTTCCCAAATCCATTTGGCTGGAGTATCAGTGGCCATGTGAGCATGCATCACTGTATAATAACTCTTTGCGGAGAAAATACCTTTGCCAGGTGTCCAAGACCAAGAATCATGAATCCCTTCATCAGCATTAAGGTCAAGGAAACCAGACTGGACAGTGATCATCTCAGCCATTGCTTCTGGTGACAAGGGCAGATGAAAAAGCCCAGACATATCAGGTGTGTTAATCACCTCTCGTAGAGACACCTTATCATCAATGGCAAAAGAGAACAACCTAGGAAACCTCTCTCTGAGCGGAATAGATGAGCCTAGGAACACCCAAGCATCAAACTAGAAAAGGACAGAGTCCCCCATGTTTATGGTGACCTCAGAGTAAAGTCTTAAATCTTCATTGAGTTTGAGGATGTCTCTCCACCAATAAGAACCACATAAAACTATGCCATGAGGAACAACACCATCATAGTAGGTATTCCAAATAAGAGAAACCCAAGGGATGTTAGCTTTGTTATAAAACTTGGAAAGGTGCTTGGAAAGGAGAGCTCTATTTTGGATGGTTAGATTTACTATCCCCATTCCACCTTTGTCTTTGGGTCTGCAAACAAGAGGCCAAGCTGCAAGTGATTGCCTAGGAGTATCAGAATTTCCTCTCCATAAGCATTGCCTCATAATCCTTTCAATTTGCTTTATAATACCAGCTGGCAAACATAAACTGGAAAGAAAATAGATGGGCAAAGAGGACAGAACTGATTGGAGTAATTGCAATCTGGCACCTTGGTTGAGAAGGCTGGAACTAGCAGACAACCTTCTTCCCGGAACTCCTTGATGTTCCCCTCCATGACGGAGGAGGCCATCCACTTGCCCTGTGCTCCAGATCCGGACATGGCTGGAGTGTTTTCTGGGGACGGAAAGGATTGAGGCTTGGGCGCTGGAGCTCGAGGGCGGATGGGATGAGGAAGAAGAAGCGTGGGGTGAAAAGGTGGATCCTTATCTCCTTATAAAGGCAGTGAATATCAAGCGTCCCCCCACGAGCCTTAAAACTCGCCTATTCCCAAGGGGTCGTGCGGACGGCACGGTTGGATTACCCAAGCCCGTATTGATGAGAATCCCGTAATAAGGGGACACGATCTCTGCTTTGACAGGACGTGTCACCGGAGGCTACATCTCGAAACATGACACGGGAGATTGAAAAACGATTTGAAATAATGAAGAGGCCAGACGTAACGTCTCGCCAGTAAAACTGTCAGTAAAGACATATTATGTTTTTTTTGATTAAGTATTATGCCCTTGTGGTAGTGGGTTGTAACTGTTAAACAGAGCTAGATATAGTTCTTGTTGATCAACTACTTTGAAGTGTTCGGAGGAGGAACCCGCCTTGCAATGCCGAAGACAATCTGCGCGTCGGACATATCATCATTGAAGCCTGGTTCAGGGGCTACTGAGGGAGTCCTAGATTAGGGGGTCCCCGGGCGTCTGGGCTATGTGACGTGGGCCGGACTGATGGGCCGTGAAGATACAAGACGGAAGGCTTTCCCCCGTGTCCGGATGGGACTCTCCTTTGCATGGATGGCAAGCTTGGCATTCGGATATGAAGATTCCTCTCTTTGTAAACCGACTCTGTACAACCCTAGGCTTTCCCCCGTGTCCGGATATGAAGCTTGGCATGGGGTTTAGTCCGTAGAGGGGATCATCGTCATAATCATACAAGCTAGACATCTAGGGTTTAGCCATTACAATCTCGAGGTAGATCAACTCTTGTAACCCCTATACTCATCAAAGTCAATCAAGCAGGAAGTAGGGTATTACCTCCATTAAGAGGGCCCGAACCTAGGTAAACATCGTGTCCCTGTCTCCTGTTACCTTCGATCCTTAGACGCATAGTTCGGGACCCCCTACCCGAGATCTGCCGGTTTTGACACCGACAGTGAGGATAATCCTCAGATCACGGACCCAGTCCGCATCATTGCTACTATCATATTTCAACTTATTTTTCTCTAGGAACATATCAAAAGTAAACGGGGAGCTACATCGCAAGCTATTGATCTACAACATAGATATGCAAATACTATCAGGACTAAGTTCATTATAAATTAAGTTCAATTAATCATATTACTTAAGAACTCCCACTTAGATAGACATCCCTCGAGTCATCTAAATGATCACGTGATCCAAATCAACTAAACCATGTCCGATCATCATGTGAGATGGAGTAGTCTTCAATGGTGAACATCTCTATGTTGATCATATCTACTATATGATTCACGTTCGACCTTTTGGTCTCTAGTGTTTCGAGGCCATGTCTGTACATGCTAAGCTCGTCAAGTTTAACCCGAGTATTCCGCATGTGCAAAACTGTCTTGCATCCGTTGTATGTGAGCGTAGAGCCTATCACACCCGATCATCACGTGGTGTCTCAGCATGAAGAATTTTCGCAATGGTGCATACTCAGCGAGAACACTTATACCTTGAAATATAGTTAAGGGATCATCTTATAATGCTACCGCCGTACTAAGAAAAATAAGATGCATAAAAGATAAACATCACATGCAATAAAAATATGTGACATGATATGGCCATCATCATCTTGTGCCTTTGATCTCCATCTCCAAAGCACCGTCATGATCTCCATCGTCACTGGCTTGACACCTTGATCTCCATCGTAGTGTCGTGGTCGTCTCGCTAACTATTGATTCTACAACTATCGCTAACGCATAGTGATAAAGTAAAGCAATTACATGGCGTTTGCATTTCATACAATAAAGCGACAACCATAAGGCTCCTGCCAGTTGCCGATAACTTTTACAAAACATGATCATCTCATACAACAACGTATATCACATCATGTCTTGACCATATCACATCACTACATGCCCTGCAAAAACAAGTTAATGTCCTCTACTTTGTTGTTGCAAGTTTTGCGTGGCTGCTATGGGCTTCTAGCAAGAACCGTTCTTACCTACGCATCAAAACCAGAACGGTGATTTATCAAGTTTGTTGTTTCAACCTCCAACAAGGATCGGCCGCAGTCAAGTTTGATTCAACTAAAATAGGAGAAACAGACACCCCCAGCCACCTTTATGCAAAACTAGTTGCATGTCTGTCGGTGGAACCGGTCTCATGAACGTGGTCATGTAAGGTAGGTCCGGGATGCTTCATCCAACAATACCGCCAAATCAAAATAAGACATTGGTGGTATGAAGTATGATGATCACCGCCCACAACTCTTTGTGTCCTACTCGTGCATATCATCTACGCATAGACCTGGCTCGGATGCCACTGTTGGGAAACGTAACATGCAATTTCAAAAAAAATCCCTACGCTCACGCAAGATCTATGTAGGAGATGCATAGCAATGAGAGGGGAGAGTGTGTCTACGTACCCTCGTAGACCGTTAAGCAGAAGCGTTATTACGCGGTTGATGTAGTCGTACTCTTCGCGATCCGATCACGATCCAACCAATCTAGTGCCGAACGGACGACACCTCCGAGTTTAGCACACGTGCGGCTCGATGACGTCTCGTCCTTCTTGATCCACCAAGCGGGAGAGGAGAAATAGATGGGATCACAACCAACACGATGGCATGGTGGTGATGGTGGTGGTGGAACACCGACAGCGCTTCACTAAGCGTAGTCAGGACGAGGCGGTGGAACTACGGAATAACGGGAGAGAGAGGGGCGCCAAGGTCTTGGTGTGTTCTCTTGGGGCACCCCCTCCCCTCTATATATAGGTGGAGGGGCGTGGTAAACAGCCCCTCCAACTCCTAGGGCGCAGCTAAGGGGGAGAGGGCTTGGACTCCAAGTCCAATCCTATTCCTACTAGGACTCCTTCCTTTTTTGCCTTCCCTAGCCACATGGGCTTTTGAGGACTTGGTGCGCCTAGCCTAATAAGGCCAGGGTGCCTCCCCGCAGCCCATGCTATCCCTTGGGTCGTGGTGGAACCACTCGTGGACTTCTGGACCCCTCCGGAATCCTCCGAAACCATCTAGAAGCTTCCCGGTACAATACCAAAAAAACTACATCTTTTTTCGGAACCCAAAATATGACTTCCCGTATATAAATATTTACCTCTCGACCATTCTGAGACTCCTGATGACATCCGTGATCTCATCCGGGACTCCGAACAACATTTGGTTACCACTCATCAAATATCCCAATACTACTCTAGCGTGAAAGAACGTTAAGCGTGCGACCCTGCGGGTTCGGGAATTATGTAGTCATGACCGAGACACCTCTCTGGTCAATAACCAACAGCGGAATCTGGATGCTCATATTGGCTCCTACATATTCTACGAAGATCTTTATCGGTCGAACCGTTATGACAACATACGTTATTCCCTTTGTCTATCGGTATGTTACTTGCCCAAGATTCGAACGTCGGTATCTTCATACTGAAGGAAATATGCCCTGGAGCCAATAATAAAGTTGTTATTTTATATTCCCTTGTATCATGATAAATGTTTATTACTCACGCTAGAATTGTATTAACCGGAAACTTGATACATGTGTGGATACATAGACAAAACACCGTGTCCCTAGTCAGCCTCTACTAGACTAGCTCGTTAATTAAAGATGGTTAAGTTTCCTAACCATAGACATGTGTTGTCATTTGATGAACGGGATCACCTCATTAGGAGAATGATGTGATGGACAAGACCCATCCGTTAGCTTAGCATTAAGATCGTTCAGTTTTATTGCTATAGCTTTCTTCATGTCACATACATATTCCTTTGACAGAGATTATGCAACTCCCGGATACCGGAGGAATGCCTTGTGTGCTATCAAACGTCACAACGTAATTGGGTGATTATAAAGATGCTCTACAGGTATCTTTGAAGGTGTTTGTTGGTTTGGCATAGATCGAGATTAGGATTTGTCACTCCGAGTATCGAAGAGGTATCTCTGGGCCCTCACGGTAATGCACATCATAATAAGCCTTGCAAGCAACGTGACTAATGAGTTAGTTGCGGGATGATGCATTACGGAACGAGTAAAGAGACTTGCCGGTAACGAGATTGAACTAGGTATCAAGATACCGACAACCGAATCTCGGGCAAGTAACATACCGATGACAAAGGGAATAACGCATGCTGACATTACGGTACGACCGATAAAGATCTTCGTAGAACATGTGGGAACCAATATGAGCATCCAGGTTCCGCTGTTGGTTATTGACCGGAGAGGTGTCTCGGTCATGTCTACATAGTTCTTGAACCCGTAGGGTCCACACGCATAACGTTCGATGACGATTTTGTATTATATGAGTTATTATGATTTGGTGACCGAATGTTGTTCGGAGTCCCGGATGAGATCATAGACATGACGAGGAGTCTCAAAATGGTCGAGAGGTAAAGATTCATATATAGGACGATAGTATTCGGACACCGGAAGTGTTTCTAGGGTACCGGGTACGTATCGGGTCACCAGAAGGGGTTCCGGGCACCCCCGACAAAGATATGGGCCTTATTGGGCCTAGGGCAGGACAGACCAGCCCCTTGTGGGCTGGTGCGCCCCATATGGGCCAATCTAAGTCGAGAAAGGAAAAGGGGAGGAGGAAAGGAAATAGAGGGAATAGGATTCCCCCTTCCTTTCCCCTCTCCCCTCTTTCCTTTCCCCCTCGAGAGATAAGGAAAGGGGGAGGCCGAATTGGAGGAGGCCCCCAAGTAGGATTCGTCCCACTTGGGGCGCCCCAAGGCTGGTCCCCTCCCTCTCCCACCTATATATACATGGGGAGGGGGCGCCTAGAAGACACACCAACAATTGTTAGCCGTGTGTGGCGCCCACCTCCACAGTTTACGCCTCCGGTCATATTAACGTAGTGCTTAGGCGAAGCCTTAGAAGGATTACTTCACCATCACCGTCACCACGCCGTCGTGCTGACGGAACTCTCCCACGACACTTTGCTGGATCAAGAGTTCGAGGGACGTCATCGAGCTGAACGTGTGCAGAACTCAGAGGTGACGTACGTTCGGTGCTTGATCGGTCGGAACGAGAAGAAGTTCGACTACATCAACCACGTTAACAAACGCCTCCGCTTTCAGTCTACGAGAGTACGTGTACACACTCTCCCCCTCTCGTTGTTATGCATCTCCTAGATAGATCTTGCATGAGCTTAGGAATTTTTTTTTTGAAATTGCATGCTATGTTTCCCAACAGTGGCATCCGAGCCAGGTCTATGCGTAGATGATATGCACGAGTAGAACACAAAGAGTTGTGGGCGATGATAGTCATACTGCTTACCACCAATGTCTTATTTTGATTCGGCGATGTTGTTGGATGAAGCGGCCCGGACCAACTTTACATAACCACGTTCATGAGACCGGTTCCACCGACAGACATGCAACTTGTTTTGCATAAAGGTGGCTAGCGGATGTCTGTTTCTCCAACTTTAGTTGAATCGAATTTGACTACGGCCGGTCCTTGTTGAAGGTTAAAACAGCAAACTTGATGAAACATCATTGTGGTTTTGATGCGTAGGTAAGAACGGTTCTTACTAGAAGCCCGTAGCAGCCACGTAAAACTTGCAACAACAAAGTAGAGGACGTCCAACTTGTTTCTGCAGGGCATGTTGTCATGTGATATAGTCAAGACATGATGTGATATACGTTATTGTATGAGATGATCATGTTTTGTACAAGTTATCGGCAACTGGCAGAAGCCTTATGGTTGTCGCTTTATTGTATGAAATGCAATCGCCATGTAATTGCTTTACTTTATCACTATGCATTAGTGATAGTTCTAGAAGCAATAGTTGGCAAGACGTCAACGATGCTACACTGGAGATCAAGGTGTCAAGCCGGTGACGATGGAAATCATGACGGTGCTTTCGAGATGGAGATCAAAGGCACAAGATGATGATGGTCATATCATGTTACATATTTTGATTGCATGTGATATTTATCTTTTATGCATCTTATTTTGCTTAGTACGACGGTAGCATTATAAGATGATCCCTTACAAAATTTCAAGGTATAAGTGTTCTCCCTGAGTATGCACCGTTGCGAAAGTTCTTCGTGCTGAAACACCACGTGATGATTGGGTGTGATAGGCTCTACGTTCACATACAAGGGGTGCAAGACAGTTTTGCACATGCGGAATACTCGGGATAAACTTGACGAGCCTAGCATGTACAGACATGGCCTCGGAACACTCGAGACCAAAAGGTCGAACGTGAATCATATAGTAGATATGATCAACATAGAGATGTTCACCATTGATGACTACTCCATCTCACGTGATGATCAGACATGGTTTAGTTGATTTGGATCACGTATCATTTAGATGACTTGAGGGATGTCTATCTAAGTGGGAGTTCTTAAGTAATATGATTAATTGAACTTAATTTATCATGAACTTAGTCCTGATAGTATTTGCATATCTATGTTGTAGATCAATAGCTTGCGATGTAGCTCCCCGTTTATTTTTGATATGTTCGTAGAGAAAAATAAGTTGACAGATGATAGTAGCAATGATGTGGACTGGGTCCAGGATCTGAGGATTATCCTCATTGCTGCACAGAAGAATTATGTCCTTGATGCACCGCTAGGTGACGGACCTATTGCAAGAGCAGATGCAGGTGTTATGAACGTTTGGCTAGCTCGGTATGATGACTACTTGATAGTTTAGTGCACCATGCTTTACGGCTTAGAACCGGGACTTCAAAAACGTTTTGAACGCCACGGAGCATATAATATGTTCCAAGAGCTAAAATTGGTATTTCAGACTCATGCCCGAGTCGAGAGGTATGAGACCTCTGACAAGTACTTTGCCTACAAGATGGAGGAGAATAGCTTAAGTAGTGAGCATGTGCTCAGAATGTCTGAGTACTACAATCGCTTGAATCAAGTGGGAGTTAATCTTCTAGATAAGATAGTGATTGACAGAGTTCTCTAGTCACTATCACCAAGTTACTGGAACTTCGTGATGAACTATAATATGCAAGGGATGACGAAAACGATTCCCGAGCTCTTCGCGCCGCTAAAATCGGCGAAGGTGGAAATCCAGAAAGAGCATCAAGTGTTGATGGTTAACAAGACCACTAGTTTCAAGAAAAAGGGCAAAGGAAAAGAAAGGGAACTTGAAGAAGAATGACAAGCAACTTGCCACTCCCGTGAAGAAGCCCAAAGCTAGAACTAAGCCTGAAACTGAGTGCTTCTACTGCAAAGGGAATGGTCACTGGAAGCGGAACTACCCCAAATAATTAGCGGATAAGAAGGATGGCAAAGTGAACAAAGGTATATTTGATATACATGTTATTGATGTGTACTTTACTAGTGTTCATAGTAACCCCAGGGTATTTGATGCCGGTTCAGTTGCTAAGATTACTAACTCGAAACAGGAGTTGCAAAATGAACAGAGACTAGTTAAGGGCAAGGTAACGATGTGTGTTGGAAGTGATTCCAAGGTTGATAAGATCACCATCGCATACTCCTTCTACCTTCGGGATTAGTGTTGAAGCTAAATAAATGTTATTTGGTTTTTGCGTTGAGCATGAATATGATTGGATCATGTTTATTGCAATACAATTATTCATTTAAGTCAGAGAATAATTGTTGTTCTATTTACATGAATAAAACCTTCTATGGTCATACACCCAACATAAATGGTTTATTGAATCTCGATCGTAGTAATACACATACTCATAACATTGATGCCAAAAGATGCAAAGTTAATAATGATAGTGCAATATATTTGTGGCACTGCCGTTTAGGTCATATTGGTGTAAAGCGCATGAAGAAACTCCATGTAGATGGACTTCTGGAATCACTTGATTATGAATCATTTGATGCTTGCGAACCATGCCTCATGGGCAAGATGACTAAGACTCTGTTCTCCGGAACAATCGAGCGAGCTACTGACTTATTGGAAATAATACATACCGATGTATGCGGTCCGATGGGTGTTGAGGCTCGTGGCGGGTATCGTTATTTTCTGACCTTCACAACTGATTTGAGCAGATATGGGTATATCTAGTTAATGAAACACAAATCTGAAACATTTGAAAAGTTCAAAGAATTTCAGAGTGAAGTGGAGAATCATCGTAACAAGAAAATAAAGTTTATACGATCTGATCGTGGAGGCGAATATTTGAGTTATGAGTTTGGCCTTCATTTAAAACAATGTGGAATAGTTTCACAACTCATGCCACCTGGAACACCACAGCATAATGGTGTGTCCGAACGTCGTAACCGCACTTTATTAGATATGGTGCGATCTATGATGTCTCTTACCGATTTACCACTATCGTTTTGGGGTTATGCATTAGAGACAGCTGCATTCACTTCAAATAGGGCACTGTCTAAATCCGTTGAGACGACACCATATGAACTGTGGTTTGTCAAGAAACCTAAGGTGTGGTTTCTTAAAGTTTGGGGTTGTGATGCTTATGTGAAAAAGCTTCAACCTGATAAGCTCGAACCCAAATCGGAGAAGTGCATCCTCATAGGATACCCAAAAGAAACTGTTGGGTACACCTTCTATCACAGATCTGAAGGCAAGATCTTTGTTGCTAAGAATGGATCCTTTCTAGAGAAGGAGTTTCCCTCGAAAGAAGTGAGTGGGAGGAAAGTTGAACTTGATGAGCTAATTGTACCTTCTCTCGAATTGGAAAGTAGCTCATCGCGGAAAACCGTTCCAGTGATGCCTACACCAACTAGAGAGGAAGCTAATGATGATGATCATGAAACTTCAGATCAAGTTTCTACCGAACCTCGTAGGTCAACCAGAGCATGTTCCACACCAGAGTGGTACGGTAATCCTGTTCTGGAAGTCATGTTACTAGACCATGACGAACCTATGAACTATGAGGAAGCGATGATGAGCCCAGATTCCGCAAAATGGCTTGAGGCCATGAAATGTGAGATAGGATCCATGTATGGAATTTGGTGGACTTGCCCGATGATTGGCAAGCCATAGAGAATAAATGGATCTTCAAGAGGAAGACGGACGCTGATGGTAGTGTACTATCTACAAAGCTCGAATTATCGCAAAAGGTTTTCGACAAGTTCAAGGTGTTGACTACGATGAGATTTTCTCACTCGTATCGATGCTTAAGTCTATCCGAATCACATTAGCATTTGCCGCATTTAATGAAATCTGGCAAATGGATATCAAAACTACATTCCTTAAATGGATTTATTAAAGAAGAGTTGTATATGATGCAACCAGAAGGTTTTGTCAATCCTAAACGTGCTAACAAAGTGTGCAAGCTCCAGGGATCCATCTATGGACTGGTGCAAGCATCTCGGAGTTGGAATATACGCTTTGATGAGTTGGTCAAAGCATATAGTTTTATACAGACTTGTGGTGAAGCCTGTATTTACAAGAAAGTGAGTGGGAGCACTAAAACCTTTCTGATAAGTATATGTGAATGACATATTGTTGATCAGAAATGATGTAGATTTTTTTGGAAAGCATAAAGGAGTTTTTAAAGAAAGACCTCAGTGAAGCTGCTTACGTATTGAGCATCAAGATCTATAGAGATAGATCAAGACGCTTGATAAGACTTTCGATGAGTACATACCTTGATTAGATTTTGAAACAGTTCAAAATGGATCAGTCAAATAAGGAGTTCTTGCCTGAGTTGTAAGGTATGAAGTTGAGTAAGACTCAAAACCCGACCACGGCAGAAGATAGAGAGAGAATGAAAGTCATTCCCTATGCCTCAGCCATAGGTTTTATAAAGTATGCCATACTGTGTAACAAACCTGTTGTGTACCTTGCCATGAGTTTGCCAAGGGGGTACGATAGTGATCCAGGAGTGGATCACTAGACAGCGGTCAAAGTTATCCTTAGTTACCTAAGAGGACTAAGGAAATATTTCTCGGTTATGGAGGTGATAAAGAGTTCGTCGTAAAGAGTTACGTCGATGCAAGCTTTTACACCGATCTGGATGACTCCGAGTCTCAATCTAGATAATATTGAAAGCGGGAGCAATTAGCTAGAGTAGCTCCATGCAGAGCATTGTAGACATAGAAAATTTGCAAAATACATACGGCTTTGAATGTGGCAGATCCGTTGACTAAACTTCTCTCACAAGCAAAACATGATCGCACCTTAGTACTCTTTGGGTGTTAATCACATAGCGATGTGAACTAGATTTTTGACTCTAGTAAACCTTTTGGGTGTTGGTCACATGGC
Organism: Triticum aestivum; assembly: GCF_018294505.1. Lineage (NCBI taxonomy): Eukaryota > Viridiplantae > Streptophyta > Magnoliopsida > Poales > Poaceae > Triticum > Triticum aestivum. Next base: position 398,307,994 of record NC_057796.1, on the reverse strand, counting down.
GATGTGAACTATTGGTGTTAAATCACATGACGATGTGGAATAGATTATTGACTCTAGTGCAAGTGGGAGACTGAAGGAAATATGCCCTAGAGGCAATAATAAAGTTGTTATTTTCTATTTCCTTATACCATGATAAATGTTTATTATTCATGCTAGAATTGTATTAACCGGAAACTTGATACATGTGTGGATACATAGACAAAACACAGTGTCCCTAGTAAGTCTCTACTAGACTAGCTCGCTAATCAAAGATGGTTAAGTTTCCTAACCATAGACATGTGTTGTCATTTGATGAACGGGATCACATCATTAGGAGAATGATGTGATGGACAAGACCCATCAGTTAGCTTATCATAATGATCGTTTAGTTTTATTGCTATTGCTTTCTTCATGACTTGTACATGTTCCTCTGACTATGAGATTATGCAACTCCTGAATACCGGAGGAACACCTTGTGTGCTATCAAACGTCACAACGTAACTGGGTGATTATAAAGATGCTCTACAGGTGTCTCCGAAGGTGTTTTTTGGGTTGGCATAGATCAAGATTAGGATTTGTCACTCCGAGTACCGGAGAGGTATCTCTGGGCCCTCTCGGTAATACACATCACAAGAAGCTTGCAAGCAAAGTTACTAAGGAGTTAGTTGCAATATGATGTATTACGGAACGAGTAAAGAGACTTGCCAGTAATGAGATTGAACTAGGTATGAGGATACCGACGATCGAATCTCGGGCAAGTAACATACCGATGACAAAGGGAATGACGTATGTTATTATGCGGTTTGACCGATAAAGATCTTCGTAGAATATGTAGGAGCCAATATGAGCATCCAGGTTCCGCTATTGGTTATTGACCGTAGATCTATATCGGTCATGTCTACATAGTTCTCGAACCCGTAGGATCCGCACGCTTAACGTTCGATGATGATTTTTATTATGAGTTGTGTGTTTTGGTGACCGAAGTTTGTTCGGAGTTCCAAATGAGATCACAGACATGACGAGGAGTCTCGAAATGGTCAAGAGGTAAAGATTGATATATTGGAAGGTTATATACTGACACCGAAAGGGTTCCGAAGAGGTTCGGGGATTTTTCGGACTACTGGGAGGTTACCGGAACCCCCCGGTAAAGTTAATGGGCCTCATGGGCCATAGTGGAGAGAGGGAGAAGGGCCACAGGAGGTGGCGCGCGCCTCCCGCCTGCCCAAACCGAATTGGACAAGGGGTGGGGGCGCGGCCCCCCTTTCCTTCTCCTCTCCCCCTTTCCCCTTTCTCCCTCTCCATTGGAAGGAAGGGGGGCGAATCCTACTAGGAGAGGAGTCCTAGTAGGACTCCCCCCTTTGGCGCGCCTCCTCCTGGCTGGCCACCTCCTCCCCCTCTCCTTTATATACGGGGCGCGGGGCACCCCAAAGGCACACCAAGAATTCTCTTAGCCGTGTGCAGTGCCCCCCTCCACAGTTTACTCCTCCGATCATAGCGTCGTAGGGCTTAGGCAAAGCCCTGCGTGGATCACATCACCGTCACCACGCCGTCGTGCTGACGGAACTCTCCCTCGACCCTCTACTGGATCAAGAGTTCGAGGGACGTCATCAAGCTAAACGTGTGCTGAACACGGAGGTGCCGTACGTTCGATACTTGGATTGGTTGGATTGAGAAGACGTTTGACTACATCAACCGCGTTAAGGTAACACTTACGCTTTCGGTCTATGAGGGTACGTAGACACACTTTCCCCCTCTCGTTGCTATGCATCTCGTAGATAGATCTCGCGTGATCGTAGGAAAGTTTTTGAAATTGCATGCTATGTTCCCCAATAAAGATGACTAAGACTCCGTTCTCCGGAACAATGGAGCGAGCCACTGACTTATTGGAAATAATACATACCGATGTATGCGGTCCGATGAGTGTTGAGGCTCGCGGCGGGTATCGTTGTTTTTTGACCTTCACAGATGATTTGAGTAGATATGGGTATATCTACTTAATGAAACACAAGTCTGAAACATTTGAAAAGTTCAAAGAATTTCAGAGTGAAGTGGAGAATCATCGTAACAAGAAAATAAAGTTTCTACGATCTGATCGCGGAGGCGAATATTTGAGTTACGAGTTTGGCCTTCATTTAAAACAATGTGGAATAGTTTCACAAACTCACGCCACGTGGAACACCACAACATAATGGTGTGTCCGAACGTCGTAACCGCACTTTATTAGATATGGTGCGATCTATGATGTCTCTTACCGATTTACCGCTATCGTTTTGGGGTTATGCATTAGAGACAGCTACATTCACGTTAAATAGGGCACCATCTAAATCCGTTGAGACGACATCGTATGAACTGTGGTTTGGCAAGAAACATAAGCTGTCGTTTCTTAAAGTTTGGGTTGCGATGCTTATGTGAAAAAGCTTCTGCCTGATAAGCTCGAACCCAAATTGGAGAAGTGCGTCTTCATAGGATACCCAAAAGAAACTGTTGGGTACCCCTTCTATCACAGATCTGAAGGCAAGATCTTTGTTGCTAAGAATGGATCCTTTCTAGAGAAGGTGTTTCTCTCGAAAGAAGTGAGTGGGAGGAAAGTAGAACTTGATGAGGTAATTGTACCTTCTCTCGAATTGGAAAGTGATGTCTACTACGCAACCTTCTTCTTGTAGACGTTGTTGGGCCTCCAAGTGCAGAGGTTTGTAGGACAGTAGCAAATTTCCCTCAAGTGGATGACCTAAGGTTTATCAATCCGTGGGAGGCGTAGGATGAAGATGGTCTCTCTCAAGCAACCCTACAACCAAATAACAAAGAGTCTCTTGTGTCCCGAACACACCCAATACAGTGGTAAATTGTATAGGTACACTAGTTCGGTGAAGAGATGGTGATACAAGTGCAATATGGATGGTAGATATAGGTTTTTGTAATCTAAAAATACAAAAACAGCAAGGTAACTAATGATAAAAGTGAGCACAAATGGTATTGCAATGCTTCGAAACAAGGCCTAGGGTTCATACTTTCACTAGTGCAAGTTCTCTCAACAATAATAACATAAGTACTGGATCGTATAACTATCCCTCAACATGCAACAAAGAGTCACTCCAAAGTCACTAAAAGAGGAGAACAAACGAAGAGATTATTGTAGGGTACGAAACCACCTCAAAGTTATCCTTTCTGATCGATCTATTCAAGAGTCCGTAGTAAAATAACACGAAGCTATTCTTTCCGTTTGATCTATCCTAGAGTTCGTACTAGAATAACACCTTAAGATACAAATCAACCAAAACCCTAATGTCACCTAGATACTCCAATGTCACCACAAGTATCCGTGGGTATGATTATACGATATGCATCACACAATCTCAAATTCATCTTTTCAACCAACACAAAGAACTTCAAAGAGTGCCCCAAAGTTTCTACCGGAGAGTCAAGACGAAAACGTGTGCCAACCCCTATGCATAAGTTCACAAGGTCACTGAACCCGCAAGTTGATCACCAAAACATACATTAAGCAGATCACATGAATATCCCATTGTCACCACAGATAAGCACATGCAAGACATACATCAAGTGTTCTCAAATCCTTAAAGACTCAATCCGATAATATAACTTCAGAGGGAAAACTCAATCCATTACATGAGAGTAGAGGGGGAGAAACATCATAAGATCCAACTATAATAGCAAAGCTCGCGATACATCAAGATCGTGCCGAATCAAGAACACGAGAGAGAGAGAGAGAGAGAGAGAGAGAGAGACAGAGAGAGAGAGATCAAACACATAGCTACTTGTACAAACCCTCAGCCCCGAGGTTCAACTACTCCCTCCTCGTCATGGAGAGCGCCGGGATGATGAAGATGGCCACCGGTGAGGGATCCCCCCTCCGGCAGGGTGCCGGAACAGGGTCCCGATTAGTTTTTGGTGGCTACAGAGGCTTGCGGCGGCGGAACTCCCGATCTAGGTTTCTTTTCGGGGGTTTCTCTATTTATAGGAATTTTTGGCGTCGGGAACAAGTCATGGGGGTCTCCGAGTCATCCACGAGATAGGGGGCGCACCCAGGGGGTAGGGCGCTCCCTCCACCCTCGTGGATGGCTCGGGACACTTCTGGCCTAACTCTTTTACTTCGGAGGCTTCTTTTGGTCCATAAAAAATCATCAAAAATTGGCACGTCAATTGGACTCCGTTTGGTATTCCTTTTCTGTAAAACTCAAAAACAAGGAAAAACAGAAACTGGCACTGGGCTCTAGGTTAATAGGTTAGTCCCAAAAATCATATAAAACAGCATATAAAACATCCAAGATGGATAATATAATAGCATGGAACACTAAAAACATTATAGATACGTTGGAGATGTATCAGAAAGTAGCTCATCAGAGAAATCCGTTCTCATGATGCCTACACCAACTAGAGAGGAAGCTAATGATAATGATCATGAAACTTCAGATCAAGTTACTACCGAACCTCGTAGGTCAACCAGAGCACGTTCCACACCAGAGTGGTACGGTAATCCTATTCTGGAAGCCATGCTACTAGACCATGACAAACCTACGAACTAGAGGAAGCGATGATGAGCCCAGATTCAGCAAAATGGCTTGAGGCCATGATGTCTGAGATAGGACACATGTATGAGAACAAAGTATGGACTTTGGTTGACTTGCCCGATGATCGGCAAGCCATAGAGAATATATGGATCTTCAAGAACAAGACTGACGCTGATGGTAATGTTACTGTCTACAAAGCTCGACTTGTTGCGAAAGGTTTTCAACAAGTTCAAGGTGTTGACTACAATGAGATTTTCTCACTTGTATCGATGCTTAAGTTTGTCCGAATCATGTTAGCAATTCCCGCATTTTATGAAGTCTGGCAAATGGATGTCAAAACTGCATTCCTTAATGGATTTATTAAAGAAGAGTTGTATATGATGCAACCAGAAGGTTTTGTCGACCTAAAGGTGCTAACAAAGTGTGCAAGCTCCAGTGATCCATCTATGGACTGGTGCAAGCATCTTGGAGTTAGAATATACGCTTTGATGACTTGATCAAGGCATATTGTTTTATACAGACTTGCGGTGAAGCCTGTATTTACAAGAAAGTGAGTGGGAGCACTACAACCTTTCTGATAAGTATATGTGAACGACATATAGTTGATTGTAAATGATGTAGAATTTTCTGGAAAGCATAAAGGAGTGTTTGAAAGGACTTTTTCAAAGAAATACCTCGGTGAAGCTACTTACATATTGGGCATCAAGATCTATCACTACTGCAGGATGCTGCTAACACGACACTACGATCAGAGACCCTTTCACGAAATTATGTGCGATGCACTAATCGCAAACGGGGATGTAAAAAAACGTCAAAAAAGGTGCAAAACGTTTGCGATGGAGGATGCATCAAACACGGTTCAGATTTTAGTTGCGTGTGCGATGCAGGGCATACGGTTCAGTTCAATGAACTGTTTGTGATGATGGGGCGGCCAGATGAAGGTGTGTGTGATATACAACATACGGTTCACTCGGATGAACTGTTTGTGATTAGGCAACACAAAAGAACCGGCCAGCCAGATGAAGGTGTGTGCGATATACGGCATGCGGTTCACTCGGATGAATTGTTTGCTTTGAGCCAAGAGAACAGAAACAGTTCAATATAACAAGATGTGTGTGATACGCGGCAAACAGGTCTGTAATCATAAATGTGTGCAAAGATCCATAATAACACACACGATTGCTGCTAATAAGCCGTGTGTGTTGTGGGCAAACGCTTGGTGGTGTACAATTGTCAGCGATTGATTAAATCATCACCGACGGGTTCCCCGGGAGGGTCCGCGTGCGATGTCATTGCACACAGAACAACAGCATATGTACTTATACCTTATAAGGACTTGATTCCATAAACAGATTGGACATTGAATTAGATATGTGGCTAGTACACACATGACCTTTGCACACACGAAAGTATGTTCCAAAATGCCTAGGAAACTCAAATAATGTATAAAAAGGCAAAACGAACCGTGAATAATTTCATATTTTTAGGACGACACTACTATATATAGTTGCATGTTGCCTCTGTAAAATAAATCAAGGTGGGAAGAGACAGCATATGTCGTATCGCACACATAGGTGACAAGGTCCCTCTCGGAACCATGAGCCTTTTTGAGAGAAGCTCTGGTTTGTAAGAAGTTTGTACCAAAACTTGTCACAAATTGGACTAACAGTAACAGTGATGTTCTTTCCCTATGTTGTGAATGCTTATAATATTTATGTCTTAATGAAAGAAATGGCAAGCCATTGGCCCAGTATGAAAGAAAATATGGGTCAAAACCGAGTTGAAAAGGGAAACAATATCTAACTCCAGCTTACAAATAGTATAAAAGCACGAGGATTAATTGCTCATCAGGTTTAGACAAAATCCAGATTGAACAGGACAATGACAACTAACTCAACCAAAGTTTTCGGCATTCACAATCAAATGGATCGGTCTGATCCATAAAATCAAGATCCCCGGCCAGAAATTCTACAGGTACATGATGACAAGCTGTTGTAAATAGAAGCCGAGCACAATAGAAGCCCTTAGGTCCACCTGAAACTTGTTTCTATGTTGTTCAACACTTGCATCCGTAAGAAATTTCTTGTCGAAAAACTTAATCCTCACGGACAATATTGCCCTCGCATTCAACATGAAGAATGTGACAAAGCTAGTGTTTGCATTGTTGGATGCATATCCTTCCAGTGTTACTGTCTTCAAACGAATGTCATGAGATCTGAGAAAATCCCGGTGCTTCTTGAACCATCGATTGGTTATACCTTTTTCTCCATGTGTTAGTGCCTAAATAGAGATGAAGATTGAAAACAATTAATGTCTAAAAAATTATGTTGAAAGAGTGATAGCTCAACGATTAATTATAGTACATTATATATGGGCTTTCAATGTGCGTGAAATCATCTCCTTTATATACAAATTCTCCAGACATGGAAAGCATTGCAGCAAGCCAATAATCGTGTTCAGATCAAAACACCACATACTGATATGTAAGGTCTTGATAGAATCCACCACCACTGATAGGACGGACAAGCTCTTCACTGAGCATAAAACATAATATTAGTACCAAAAGTGTACTCCAAGATGATACTTAACTTATGCACACAAATGAAAAAGGCAGATTACAAAAGTTTACGTGAATAATATATAGTACCTCAATAGGTGTGGAGCCAAACACCATTTCGAACCATCTAAAAGGATCACAAATTGCACCCAAGGTCTCCAGTTTAGGCGCAGAGACAATAGTTATTTGCGAATGTACTATACCAGAATCAAGGAGCAACCTTTGAAGTGAAGGGGCATCTTCAATGATGAGATCACGTCCAAAAAACAAAATCCCATGCTTACAAGGTGGGGCGACTTTATTTTGAGACAACGGATATGAATTTCCATTGCAAAAACAAGCAGCAAGCGCTCCAGGACAGGGTAGCTGGAGTGGATGATGTTGTGCAGTGTGGCCTCCGACAGATCAACCACCACAAGTACAAGTTTTTTTAGCAGTGGGAGTCGAAGCATTTGTACCAGATTGTCTGCTACATGGCATTGGGCAAAGGTGGCGGTGTGGAGAGAGAGGAGGAAAACCACGTGATGGACATCGGTGGTGAGGGCACATATACATCGGTTCGTGGTATGTTACATACATAGTCATGGTAGAACTCAAGCTGCTGGAGTTTATCGAATTGACGGGATGTCAGCCAGGCGGCCACCGTGCAGGGTATGTCTAGCAGGTAGCATGCTGGGATGCAGATGCGTTGAACGGATCCCCCGTGGGAGGAGATGATGGCTCCGAGGAGTTCAGAATCATCATCGACAGATAGCTGACGACAGTCGAGATTAAGAGGCGCAGTGTGCGGCAGCCATCCTTGGTGGGGAGAAGGGAGATGATCTCCCCAAGGATTCCGTCCAGCAGATCGCTGATGCGGTCCGCCGGAGATTCTACTGGTTCCTCAGGTCCAGGGGCGCTTCTGGCTGCACAGCCGGGTCCAAGATCTACATCCGGCGGCGGCGCTGGTCGGAGCCTCATCTGTGTTCATACCAATCTGAAAGAAAAAATGGCATAACATGTAGGACATTCAAAATCAATTCCCACGACCAGGAAGAAAAAAGGCACAAACATATATGTAGGTGACTAACCGGTTTTTCGTAGGAGTCGCAGTTGTTGCCGGAGTTGCTGTTGACCTCCGGCTCCAGCTGGGGGGGGGGCACGACGGCGCCGACGAATTCAAGGTCATGCTGCTGCCCGTGCGAGACCTCATCGGCGGCGACGGAAACCTCTGTGGCCAGCTTTGACGCATTGTGCGGGTGCTTCACCAGCCCCGGCGTCGCCACTCCCTCCGACGGTGCGCTTCGCCGGCATCGTCATACACTCCGGAGTCCAGACATCGGTGACCACTGTGGACTGGGGGTGCGGCCGCCTATTATGGCTGGCGGCTCAGGCGCGCAATTAATACGGACCAGTGGGAGCGAGGCAGGCTGCGGTCAAAAGTTGTCTCGCCTACTGGTGAGCCTACATGGCTGAGGTCTGCCATTCCTACGATCATTTCACACAGCTACTCGCACGCCTCCCCGTCGATACACACACCTTCACGCATGCTACCTCTTGAGCACTGCGTTGGTTTTCCCTTGAAGAGGAAAGGGTGATGCAGCAAAGTAGCGTAAGTATTTCCCTCAGTTTTTGAGAACCAAGGTATCAATCCAGTAGGAGGCCACGCACGAGTCCCTCGCACCTACACAAACAAATAAAATCCTCAGAACCAACGCAATAAAGGGGTTGTCAATCCCTTCACGGTCACTTACGAAAGTGAGATATGATAGATATGATAAGATAATATTTTTGGTATTTTTATAATAAAGATGCAAAGTAAAATAAAAGGCAATGAAAATAGCTAAGTGTTGGAAGATTAATATGATGGAAAATAGACCCGGGGGCCATAGGTTTCACTAGTGGCTTCTCTCGAGAGCATAAGTATTATGGTGGGTAAACAAATTACTGTTGAGCAATTGACAGAATTGAGCATAGTTATGAGAATATCTAGGTATGATCATGTATATAGGCATCACGTCCGCGACAAGTAGACCGACTCCTGCCTACATCTACTAGTATTACTCCACACATCGACCGCTATCCAGCATGCATCTAGAGTATTAAGTTCAAAAGAACAGAGTAATGCTTTAAGTATGATGACATGACGTATAGGGATAAACTCATGCAATATGATATAAACCCCATCTTGTTATCCTCGATGGCAACAATACAATACGTGCCTTGCTGCCCCTACTGTCACTGGGAAAGGACACCGCAAGATTGAACCCAAAGCTAAGCACTTCTCCCATTGCAAGAAATATCAATCTAGTAGGCCAAACCAAACTGATAATTCGAAGAGACTTGCAAAGATAACCAATCATACATAAAAGAATTCAGAGGAGATTCAAATATTGTTCATAGATAAACTTGATCATAAACCCACAATTCATCGGTCTCAACAAACACACCGCAAAAGAAGATTACATCGAATGGATCTCCACGAGAATCGTGGAGAACTTTGTATTGAGATCCAAAAAGAGAGAAGAAGCCATCTAGCTAATAACTATGGACCCGAAGGTCTGAGGTAAACTACTCACACATCATCGGAGAGGCTATGGTGTTGATGTAGAAGCCCTCCGTGATCAATGCCCCCTCCGGCAGGACGCCGAAAAAGGCCCAAGATGGGATCTCACGGGTACAGAAGGTTGCGACGGTGGAATTAGGTTTTCGTGGATGCTTCTGTTGGTTTGGGGGTATGTAGGTATATATAGGGGGAAGAAGTACGTCGGTGGAGCAACATGGGCCCCACGAGGGTGGAGGGCGCGCCCCCTACCTCGTGCCTTCCTGGTTGATGTCTTGACGTAGGGTCCAAGTCCTCTGGATCACGTTTGTTCCGAAAATCACGTTCCCGAAGGTTTCATTCCGTTTGGAATCCGTTTGATATTCTTTTTCTGCGAAACTCTGAAATAGGCAAAAAACAGCAATTCTGGGTTGGGCCTTCGGTTAATAGGTTAGTCCCAAAAATAATATAAAAGTGTATAATAAAGCCCAATAATGTCCAAAACAGAATATAATATAGCATGGAACAATCAAAAATTATAGATACGTTGGAGACGTATCAAGCATCCCCATGCTTAATTCCTGCTTGTCCTCGAGTAGGTAAATGATAAAAACAGAATTTTTGATGTGGAATGCTACTTAGCATAATTTCAATGTAATTCTTCTTACTGTGGCATGAATGTTCAGATTTAATATGATTCAAGATAAAAGTTTAATGTTGACATAAAAATAATAATAATTCAACAATGCTAACCAAGCAATTATGTCTTATCAAAATAACATAGCCAAAGCAAGTTATCCCTACAAAATCATATAGTCTGGCTATGCTCCATCTTCCCCACACAAAATATTCATATCATGTACCACCCCGGTTTTATCCAAGCAATTGGTTCATACTTTTTAACGCACTTCAGCCTTTTCAACTCTTACGCAATACATGAGCGCAAGCCATGGATATAGCACTATGGTGGAATAAGGTATAATGGTAGGGGTTATGTGGGAAGACAAAAAAGGAGAAAGTCTCACATCAACGAGGCTAATCAACGGGCTATGGAGATGCCCATCAATTGATGTCAATGCAAGGAGTAGGGATTGCCATGCAACGGATGCACTAGAGCTATAAGTGTATGAAAGCTCAAACGAAACAAACTAAGTGGGTGTGCATCCAACTTGCTTGCTCACGAAGACCTCGGGCATTTGAGGAAGCCCATCATTGGAATATACAAGCCAAGTTCTATAATGAAATTTCCCACTAGTATATGAAAGGACAAAACAACAAACTCTCTATCATGAAGATCACGGTGCTACTTTGAAGCACAAGTGTGGTAAAAGGATAGTAACATTGTCCCTTCTCTCTTTTTCTCTCATTTTTTTATTTGGGCCTTCTCTCTTTTTTTATGGCCTCTTCTCCTTTTTTTTATTTAGTCTGGAGTCTCACCCCGACTTGTGGGGGAATCATAGTCTCCATCATCCTTTCCTCACTTGGGTCAATGCTCTAATAATGATGATCATCACACTTTTATTTACTTACAACTCATGAATTACAACTCAATACTTAGAACAAAATATGACTCTATGTGGATGCATCCGGCGGTGTACCGGGATATGCAATGAATCAAGAACGACATGTATGAAAGAATTATGAATGGTGGCTTTGCCACAAATACAATGTCAACTACATGATCATGCAAAGCAATATGACAATGATGGAGCGTGTCATGATAAACGAAACGATGGAAAGTTGCATGGCAATATATCTCAGAATGGCTATGGAAATGCCATAATAGGTAGGTATGGTGGCTGTTTTCAGGAAGATATAAGGAGGTTTATGTGTGATAGAGCGTATCATATCACGGGGTTTGGATGCACCGGCGAAGTTTGCACCAACTCTCAAGGTGAGAAAGGGCAATGCACGGTACCGAAGAGGCTAGAAAAATGTGGAAAGGTAAGTGTGCGTATAATCCATGGACTCACATTAGTCATAAAGAACTCATATACTTATTGCAAAAATTTATTAGCCCTCGAAGCAAAGTACTACTACGCATGCTCCTAGGGGAAGGGTTGGTAGGAGTTAACCATCGTGCGATCCCGACCGCCACACAAAGGATGACAATCAACAAATACCTCATGCTCCGACTTTGTTACATAACGGTTCACCATACATGCATGCTACGGGAATCACAAACTCCAACACAAGTATTTTTGAATTCCACAATTACTCAACTAGCACAACTATGATATTACCACCTTTATATCTCAAAACAATTATCAAGCATCAAATTTCTCATGATATTATAATTAAAGAAAATTGCCATGCTGTTTTAAGACTCTCAAAATAATATAAGTGAAGCATGAGAGCTCAATAGTTTCTATAAAACAAATCCACCGCCGTGCTCTAAAAGATATAAGTGAAGCACTAGATCAAAAACTATATAACTCAAAAGATATAAGTGAAGCACATAGAGTATATTCTAACAATTTCCGAATCATGTGTGTCTCTCTCAAAAGGTGTGTACAGAAAGGATGATTGTGGTAAACTAACAAATAAAGACTCAAATAATACAAGACACTCCAAGCAAAACACATATCATGTGGTGAATAAAAATATAGCTCCAAGTAAAGTTACCGATGGAAGTAGATGAAAAGAGGGGATGCCTTCCGGGGCATCCCCAAGCTTTGGCTTTTTGGTGTCCTTAGATTATCTTGGGGTGCTGTCGTGGTTTTGTCACGGCAGATGTCCTAGAGAAAGGACTTAGTCGTGGAGCCATCACTACGGGTTAACTTAAAGGGGTTAAAGCGGACAAAGGACGCAAGAGAGTTTTATACTAGTTCAGCCCCTTACGATGAAGGTAAAAGCCTACGTCTAGTTGTGATGGAATTGCTGGGGTTTCGATGACCAGGGAGCGAATACGCTTTGCCTGAGTCTCGAGTTGTTGTCCGTTGTCCTTGAACCGCCGCCGGGCCGGCCCCTTATATACATGGGTTGACGCCCGTCGGTTTGCAGAATCCCGAGGCCGGCTCATAATCGTGTCCGGCTCGGTCTCTGCTACTTCTATCTTACAACACAAGTTTACATATCAATGCCGGTTTACGTCTACAGGCTTTAAACTGGCTTTGGGCCCTGGGCCATAAAACGTCACCGTCTGCCTTCATGGACTTCAGATACAGATGAACTACTTATGGGGTTAACCCGGCCTCTCCTGGCCGGTTTACGCCCAGTAGTAATATCCCCAACATTAGGCCCCAGATTGATTTGAACTGGTTCATGTCAATCTTCAATACTTAAGAAATTTTCTTCTTCAACATCTTCGCATGATCTTGTAAACTGCCGTGACATCATCTTCTAGGATCATGGTAAACCGCCGTGACGTCACCTGTTATTTAAACTGTGTATAATCCACCCTCATTAATGAGCCTCCGACAATCGAGGCGATAGCTTCGTCTCATATCCAAAATTTAGGCTCCTTGATTTTCGCACCCGACGCTTATCTTTCTGCCCTTATAAATAGGGTCAGGGGGTCTTTCCATTTTCCCCCTCGTGCCTCTTCGCATCGTCGTCTTCCTCGCGCCGACCGACCTTCGAGCTCTGCCGCCGCTGTCATCCATCATCTCTGCTTTCACAAAGGCCGCTGCATCAACCTGATCGGTTTAGAGAAAAGCGGTGATCCTCCGCTGCTTCCTCCTGCACCAGTAAGCCCCTCTTCTTCTCGCCCTAGATCCGCCATTAGGGTTCGGTGTTCTTCATAGCTTGAAGCTGTTCTTCCTTCGGTAGCACCAATGGCAGGTTAGATCTGACTATTTTCAACGCCTTTTGTAGTTTAGACTCCTGCTTCCTTGTTAGAACATCTACCTTGTATAAAACTCATCTCAACTTGGTGAACCTTTAACACGCTGGAAATTAGGTCAGAATATATTTTGTTTTTCCAACACGCGGTAGATCTGAAATTACCATGGCAAGATGTGAAACTTGTTTCTTCCTTCACTTATACACAAGGAGTACCAGATTGGGCGGTTTAACTTCATATACAAAATGATGACCCAGTAGATACCATTAGTCCCCTGTTGAACCGCCAATGCATTACACCGTTTCCATTGTCAGACTCCGGTTTACGAATAACCGAATACAGTTTATCAATATGCTTGTATCCTTATACCGCTGTATAGTTGTCCACTGTAAATCTTAAACCGGCAATAATCATGTTTCAGATTTCCATTGTCATGGCGAAGCAAGTCTATGAATGCAATTGGGCTCCTTCTCGAGTAACTGAAGAGCAGTTAAACAATCTTGTTAAAACGGGCGCTTTAGCCAAAAAAGATGTCATCCACTAGAGGGTCCCTGGCCCGGAAAGTCCTCCTACACCCAAGGACAGAGAGGTAGTCGTGTTTGCTGATCATCTCGGACGAGGTTTTAGCCCTCCCGGTTCAAAAAAATTCCGAGATGTACTAGCCAATTTTCAGCTGCGCCCTCAAGATATCGGTCCCAATTCCGTGACCAACATCTGCCACTTCCAAGTCTTTTGTGAGGTTTATCTGCAAGAGGAACCTACAGTCGAACCATTCAGGGATTTCTTTCACTTAAACCGTCGCACAGAGTTCTCGGATGGACCCAATACGGAACTGGGTGGGATGGTGGTTCAGAAAAGGAAAGAAGTCACCTTCCCTCATCCCAAACTCCACAGTCACCCCAAAGAGTAGGACCAGACTTGGTTTTATTGCATGGATACATCTCCACCTGATGAAAACCCCCTGCCGGGTTACCGCCCTGAACGCCTGAGCAACACACATCCTTTTCCTCAGAGGTTGACTGCAAGAGAAAGGGCCAACTATGCTCCTCAATTATCAAAGCTTAGAGCCTTGATGGCAAACGGTTTGACACGAGTTGATCTTGCTCGCTGTTGGATAAGCTGGAGTATTCTATCCTTAAGCCGGCGCTCCGGTTTGATGTGTGAGTATACGGGGAGTTTGAAGGATGCTCAGCGGCACATTGACATTCAGCTTACAGATGAAGAAGTCACTGAGGCTGTAAAAAAGATACTGAACGAACCAGAGGCTGTCTGTGCCCAAACTGGACTACTCCCTTTCTGCACCTCCAACAAACCACCAGCTTAAGAATCATATAATCTTTTTATCTGAAGTTGCTTCTGTCCAAATATTCTGTGAAAGTGTGATTATATTCTGATAGGGTGATTATCCGTTCTGGAACAAGAAACCATCACAAGACAAACCAGCGAAGCCGCAAGACAAACCGGCCAAGCCAGTTCGTCAAAAAACCAAGGTTGTTAAAAAACCTGCCAAGAAAAGGACCACTGCATCCTCCGATCTACCAGCTGATGACGATGTGGGTAATCCGGAACCAGAGGTAGAACTTGACTCTCTTGGTTCATTTTTCGTACACCTCATTGACGATGATTATTATCAGGACGACGCTGAAGGCAGTCATGCTGATGATATAGAGGTAATCATTCTTTCCTCTGATTCAGATCCTCTGCCGACATCAAAAATCCGTCGAGCAAACCGGAAAGTAAAATTTTCTCACCCCCTTGCTTACTTGGACCCAAACTTTCATTTGAAGACACAGCAGCACGAGGCTCGCCGCACAACCCGGCACATCGGCCAGGTAGTTACCTCCGCCGTTTTACCGAACAGTCCGGTTCGGAAACGCCGATCAGAGGTCTCTTATCCCATTGATACTTCATGCCCCAAAGTAGGTTGTTTCCGCCAGCCTCTTAACCCGTCTGATTCAAATTATCAGGGTACTTCTCACTCATCTTCTGGCGAGTCGTCGGCCACAAAACTTCCACCCCTCAAAACGGTTCTTGGGTGAGCTATACACTTGTTGTTATCCTTGATGTTGCTATTTTGATATACTGTACTGATCCTCATGTTTATTTTTCTTAGCGCCAAGCCCAGACCCAGCAAGAAAGCTCGGTTGAGTAAACCGGTTGATGAAGACGTGGCTGTTGAACCGGAGAAAACTCCAGATCCTGAAGAGACCAACATTGATGCCATACTGAATGACCCACCACCTCAAGATCATGACTTCATTGCTGAGCAGGCAGAAGTTGACACCACAAGCCATGCTGACCAGCCAACCAGCCCTGTCCGGACTGACAATAAACCGGCAAGTCCAGTTAAAAATACTGACAAACCGCCAACCCCAGTAACGGTTGCTGATGACAAAGATGATGACATTATGATTACTGGCACTGGCCATACCGCTCCGGGCAATCCTGTTGCTTTGCCAAAACATACTGCCAAATATGAGCTCTCTGCAATTGGCAAAGGCAAATGGAACGCCGATTTGTCAAATTATGTCCATCTGAATGCTCAAGACCTTCACTCTGGCTTCCTGAACCGTCTGTACACCAGCCGTGACTATGAAGCCGGTTTGGTAAATATGATGAAGGAGCGATATGAGGTAACTTCATAAGTGTTTCTCTCTTATATTTAATGGCAGCTTATCAACTCCAGTAGCCCCCAAGTGACGGTTTAATATACCAATTTAAACCGGGACTTAGTAACAATTTCATGTTTGCACCAATGCATCTTAACTTCACTGATGTAGCCCCCAAGGGCCGGTTTAACTTTATAAAGATGAACCGGGACATTGTAGAAGAATTCCCATATCAGCATTTTATGAGCAAATACACATTAGCCCCCGAGTGCCAAGCTTAATACTTGTATTGTGCTTGGGACTTGTAAAAATTTCTGATAAAGAGCAAATATGCATTAGCCCCCAAGTACTAAGGGCATAACTTGTTATGTGCTTGGTACTTCAAATATGTACTGTAAACTCATTATATATCTGTCTCTTTATAGGCTGAACTGAGCAAGAAGGAAAACCAAACCGCTGATCTGCAAGAGAACCTCAAGTCCCAACAAGCTGAAACCTCCAAAGCGAAGGAAGCATTGACCAGCGCTCTAGGCGCTATGGAAAAACTGAAAGAGGGCTTCAACAAAGAGCGGGCGGATTGGGAGACTGAAAAATCCGCTTTGATAAAAAGGGCTGAAAATGCAGAAGCCGCTCTTAAACCGGTGGTTGACGAACTGACCGGCGTAAAGCGGCAGATTCATGCCATGACTGCTGCTGTGTTCGGTAAACATTTTTTCCTTAATACTTTCAACATATCTTTCCCATGTGTTGTCGGTTTACTGATGTGTACAATGGTACAGGAACTCGCATTAGCCATCTGGGCTCTGACGTACAGAAGAAATTGAAAGCGGCCTATACTCTGATAGAGCAGCTGTATACTGGCGCGCAGCGGATCATCTGCACCGCTTCACACAATAAACCTCCTCCAACATTGATCAAGGACACCTTAGAAAGGCTATCCATGCTGCCTGCCCGGGTTGAAGAACTAAAGAAAGCTGCGGCAAGGGCCGGAGCTCTGACCGCTCTAACCCGGGCAAAGGCGTGGGTGCCTGATCTTGATCCGGTGGACGTGGCTAAAGGCTTCCCAAGCTTAAAAGAAGACGGATCAGAATTTGGCCAGGAGGATCTCCGCGCCATAAACCGGGAAGTACGTCCACTGGCTTGTCAATTGGCTGAAGAAGCTGATCTCTCATACTATCAGGCAAGTTATGATGACAAGAACAGACGGGTTGCTGCACCAATTCCGGAAGCGCAAAATCTGATCCCTCCAATCCGTAAGCACACTTATGCCCCTGATATTGAACCGTCCACCCTTATAAGCGACGAAGCTGTGTTCCAAGCTTTAACTGGGATCGACTGGGCAACTGTTGACTTCCAGCCGCTGGGTAGAGACGAAGAAGATGAATCGGTGCAAGATGATCCGCAGCCGTCAGGTCAAGCTGATAAGCAATCATAATCCGGGGGCCGGTTTAGTCTTCCACGTGCTGCAATGCTTATTGAGAAACAATTATCCCTTTGGGCACTGAAACGCCTTGTAATAGGCTAGTCAAAACACTTGGTCTGTTATGCCTTCGTGCATATTTATCTGCAACTGATGCGTGCTAATCCGCCATGCTTAAGATATGATGTTCATAATCCATAGCTATTTATTCAAGTTGTTCCTGCAGATAAGAAGCTTAAAGCGCCCTGGCGGTTTACCACCGGGCGGGTCATGATACCCAAATATATATATGACCAAGGTTTATAACCAAGGTTGTAAAAGATAACCAAATATGGAAATATATGATACCTGTGACCTTTAGGCATAGTGTTGGCTGACCAACTTGTAATGAGGGTAATAACCCTAATCCGGAGTAGAAGTAACTCCTGTTATATGATGCCGATTTATCAGAAAACCGTTCCGGGCTGTGATAAACACCGGTTTACTCCATACTGGTGACTTTGAGTCAGAACCAGACCGGGCTGATAGTCTCCGGATTATAATTTGATCGTGTACTGACAACTTGTAGTTGACAGCCTAACCGGGTTGATAAACACCGGTTTTAAAAACATCACAAATCTTATGAAACAAAGAAAACTTAGCAAAAGGCAAATAAAAACCGTTGTAGTCGAGGCTTTTCACGGGCTGCCAGGCCCCAAATTTGAGGCTTTTCATGGACTGCCAGGCCACTGACTTAAACCATTTTTGCAAAGCCTTTTAAGATGGCCCTCAATCCTTAACCAATCATCGTTTTAACTTGACAAGTTCAGGGTCTTCATTTTAGAGTAACTTGTCAAAGTTCGAAGGGTCATACCAGGTTTACCTGGGCGGAGTGACTTACTTAAATAGGCAGGTTAACCCGGGGTTTTAGGTGTATACACCAGGCTTCCAAGCCATGGCTTGATAGCCCGTTACAAGTATAGATTCTTAGTTCATTTCGACAGGAAAGAATCCCCAAGCAACGTTGTGAGTTGTGCTCAATGGGTGCCTATGTTTGAGCTGTTGTTTTACAACACTCTCTTTGGCCCCGGATTTATGTGGCTTTGAGCCGATCAAGAGGTGTGACTGTGGTTCGGATACGACCAAGCCCCCAAGTGATGTTGTGGCATTGAGCCGATCAAGAGGTGTAGCTATGGTTAGGATACGACCAAGCCCCCAAGTGATGTTGTGGCATTGCGCCGATCAAGAGGTGTAGCTATGGTCCGGATACGACCAAGCCCCCGAGTGATCTAATATAAAAGCTTTGAGAAGCTAAATCAAGGGGTAAACCGGACGCCGCTTTGTAAGCTCCATGTAACCACACATGATGTAAGAAAAACAACAGATACCCCACTTTAGCTGAGGTTCCGGTTTATTATATTGATCATAATATATACAATGTCATAATATGTACATATGCAGAGCCTGTAGCTCAAGTATAGTAGGGCCGAAGATGAGCAATATTCCACGGCCGGTTGGTCTCCACCTCCGATTTACGTGAGTCTTTGCGCTCTCGAACATCGATTAGGTAGTATGACCCATTGTGCAGATTCTTGCTGACCACAAAGGGTCCTTCCCAAGGGGGGGGGCAGCTTATGCATATCCGTCTGATCCTGGATGAGCCGAAGCACCAAATCGCCTTCTTGAAAGGTTCTGGTTCTAACCCGGCGGCTATGATAACGACGCAGATCTTGCTGATAAATCGCCGAACGGGCTGCCGCCATGTCACGTTCCTCATCTAACAGGTCAAGAGCTTCCTGCCGTGCTTTCTCGTTGTCAGCTTCAACATATGCCGCTACACGAGGGGAGTCATGACGGATGTCACTAGGAAGAACTGCTTCCGCTCCATAAACCATAAAGAATGGTGTGTATCATGTCGATCTGTTGGGTGTGGTATTGATGCTCCACAACACAGAAGGTAACTCCTCAACCCAACAACCCGGCGTCCGTTGCAAAGGAACCATAAGCCGGGGTTTGATGCCTCTCAAGATCTCTTGATTGGCCCTCTCCGCTTGACCATTGGACTGGGGGTGAGCCACTGATGATACGTCAAGCCGGATGTGCTCACATTTACAGAAGTCCTTCATGGCACCCTTTGACAGATTGGTACCATTGTCTGTTATAATGCTGTGTGGAAAGCCAAACCGGAAGATCACCTTTTTGATGAATTGAACCGCCGTGGCTGCATCACACTTACTAACTGGCTCTGCCTCCACCCACTTCGTGAACTTATCAACCGCCACCAAAAGGTGGGTCTTCTTGTCCTTGGACCTCTTGAAAGGCCCAACCATATCCAGCCCCCAAGTTGCAAACGGCCAGGTGATTGGAATCATCCTCAATTCTTGAGCCGGTACATGAGCGCGCCTTGAGAATTTCTGACAGCCATCACATCTTTTGACCAAGTCCTCGGCATCAGCATGAGCTGTCAACCAATAGAAACCGTGACGAAACGCCTTGGCCACCAAAGATTTTGAACCGGCGTGGTGACCACAATCTCCTTCGTGGATCTCACGCAAAATTTCACGGCCTTCCTCAGGAGACACACAGCGTTGAAACGCCCCTGTCACACTGCAATGATGTAACTCTCCATTGATAATAGTCATGGACTTGGACCGCCGGATTATCTGCCTGGCCAAAGTTTCATCCTCTGGTAACTCGCCCCGGTTCATATACGCCAGATATGGAACCGTCCAATCCGGGATAACATGAAGAGCCGCCACCAACTGAGCCTCCGGATCAGGAACAGCCAAATCCTCTTCACCAGGGAGCTTGACGGACGGATTATGCAAAACATCCAGGAAGACATTAGGTGGAACCGGTTTACGTTGGGAACCCAGGCGGCTTAAAGCGTCCGCCGCTTCATTCTTCCGCCGGTCCACATGATCCACCTGATAACCTTTAAAGTGACCTGCAACAATATCCACCTCACGACGATATGCTGCCATTAGTGGGTCCTTGGAATCCCAAGTGCCGGACACTTGTTGAGCCACCAGATCCGAGTCACCGAAGCACTTAACTCGGCTTAGGTTCATCTCCTTAGCCATCCGAAGACCATGGAGTAAAGCCTCATATTCAGCTGCATTGTTAGTGCAAGGGAACATTAAACGGAGAACATAACAAAACTTATCACCTCGTGGGGAAGTTAATACGACTCCAGCCCCCGAGCCCTCCAATTGCCTGGACCCATCAAAATGAATAGTCCAATAAGTATGATCCGGCTTCTCCTCTGGCGCTTGTAATTCTATCCAATAATTGATGAAATCCACAAGTGCCTGAGATTTGATCGCCGTTCGGGGTATGTATTTCAACCCGTGAGGCCCGAGCTCTATAGCCCACTTAGCAATCCGGCCAGTTGCTTCCCTGTTCTGGATTATATCTCCCAACGGAGCAGAGCTGACCACCGTGATGGGATGACCTTGGAAATACTGCTTAAGCTTCCGGCTTGCCATAAAAACCCCATACACCAATTTTTGCCAATGCGGGTACCTCTGCTTGGACTCAATAAGTACCTCACTGATATAGTAAACCGGCCGTTGAACCGGATATTCCTTTCCGGCCTCCTTGCGCTCCACCACAATAGCCACACTAACAGCCCGGGCGTTAGCTGCCACATATAGCAACAATGGCTCTTTGTCAACCGGAGCAGCGAGAACCGGCGGATTAGCCAGCTGCCGCTTTAAGTCCTCAAATGCTTCATTAGCGGCGTCACTCCAGACGAAGTTATCCGTTTTCTTCAGCATCTGATACAAAGGGATGGCCTTCTCGCCAAGGCGACTGATAAACCGGCTCAACGCGGCAATCCGGCCTGCCAGGCGTTGAACATCATTGATACACTTCGGTTTGGCCAAGGAGGTGATGGCCTTGATCTTTTCCGGATTAGCTTCAATACCCCGGTTAGACACCAAAAACCCAAGAGCTTGCCTGCAGGTACACCAAAGACGCACTTGGCCGGATTAAGCATCATTTTGTAAACCCGCAGGTTATCAAAGGTTTCCTTCAAGTCATCAATCAATGTCTCCTTCTTCCTTGATTTTACCACAATATCATCCACATAGGCGTGAACATTGCGGCCGATCTGTTTATGAAGACAATTCTGCACACACCGTTGATAAGTCGCCTGGGCACTCTTGAGCCCAAAGGGCATGGACACATAGCAGAAGGCTCCAAAGGGAGTTATGAAGGCTGTCTTCTCCTGGTCCTTAACTGCCATTTTGATCTGATGATAACCAGAATATGCATCCAAAAAGCTCAAACGCTCGCAACCCGCCGTAGCATCAATAATTTGATCAATACGAGGGAGGGCAAAAGGATCTGCTGGACAAGCTTTGTTAAGGTCTGTGTAGTCCACACACATACGCCAAGTGCCGTTCTTTTTAAGGACCAGCACCGGATTAGCCAACCACTCAGGATGGAATACTTCAACGATAAATCCAGCCGCCAAGAGCCTGGCTACTTCTTCTCCAATAGCTTTGCGTCTTTCTTCATTGAACCGGCGGAGAAACTGCTTGACCGGTTTATACTTGGGATCAACATTGAGAGTGTGCTCAGCGAGTTCTCTCGGTACACCTGGCATGTCAGAAGGCTTCCATGCAAAGATGTCCCGATTCTCACGGATGAACTCGATGAGCGCGCTTTCCTATTTCGGATCCAAGTTAGCGCTGATGCTAAACTGCTTGGACGAATCGCCAGGCACGAAGTCAACAAGCTTAGTCTCATCAGCCGATTTAAACTTCAGGGCCGGATCATGCTCTGTAGTTGGTTTCTTCAACGAAGTCATATCTGCCGGATCAACATTGTCCTTATAAAACTTCAACTCTTCTGTTGCACAAACCGACTCAGCATAAGCCGCATCACCTTCTTCACATTCCAGAGCAATCTTGCGGCTCCCATGCACAGTTATAGTTCCCTTGTGACCCGGCATCTTGAGCTGCAGATAGACATAACAAGGTCGTGCCATAAACTTAGCATAAGCTGGCCGTCCAAATAGGGCATGATACGGGCTTCTGATTTTCACCACTTCAAAGGTCAAGGTTTCTGATCTCGAGTCATGCTCATCTCCAAAAGCCACCTCCAGAGCTATCTTACCAACAGGATATGCCGACTTACCAGGCACCACACCATGGAACACCGTATTGGACGGTTTAAGATTTTTATCTGTTAACCCCATGCGACGGAAAGTTTCATAATAAAGGATATTGATACTACTCCCTCCATCCATGAGTACCTTAGTGAACTTATAACCTCCCACCTGAGGTGCCACCACCAGAGCCAGATGACCCGGATTGTCAACCCGGGGTGGATGATCTTCTCTACTCCACACAATCGGCTGCTCGGACCAGCGCAAATAACGGGGCACCGCCGGTTCAACGGCATTCACCGCCCTTTTATGAAGCTTCTGATCGCGCTTGTCCAAGCTAGTGGTGAAGACATGATACTGTCCGCTATTCAACTGCTTCGGGTTGCTCTGGTAACCCGACTGCTGCTGCTGCTGATTGCCCTGATGATTATAGCCACCTTGGTTACCCTGATTACTTTGATTGTTATGTCCACCCTGATTACCGTGGAAGCCTGAACCGGAATTTCCTCCACCATAACCCGGCCCATGAGACCCGGGGCCCGAACCGCCTCCTGGTCCATGATCATACCGGAAAGAATCAGAATTTTTGAACTCTTGCATGATGTAACAATCTTTCCAGAGGTGCGTGGACGGGATCTCCTTCGTCCCATGCTTTGGACAGGGCTGGTTCAACAGATAAGACAAACGGTCCGGATTAGGACTTGGCCCTCCACCGCGCTGGGGCGGTTTACCCTTACGCCGCTGGCCCTTGTCATGTGTATTAGTATTAGCCACAAAGTCTAAACCGTGGTCCGCCTTACGCTTGCCGCCGTTTCCATGACCCGCCGGGTTGTGGTGCTGCCCCTTGGCGTTGCCGCTCTTTTTTCCCTTCCCTGTCTTATCATCGTCAGACTCGGGATCCTTGGTACTATCAGAGTCGGCATACTTCACCAGTGCAGCCATGAGGGTTCCCATGTCATTACAATGACGTTTGAGCCGTCCCAACTTCAACTTCAGGGGTTCAAACCGGCAATTGCCTTCCAATGTTAAAACTGCGGTGTCAGCGTTGATGCGGTCCGATGAATGCAAAATCTCCGAAACCCGGCGCACCCAATGGGTTGTTGACTCTCCTTCCTCCTGGACACAGGCAGCTAAGTCCACAATTGACATGGGCTGCTTGCATGTATCCTTGAAATTCTGAATAAACCGGGCTCTCAACTCGGCCCATGACCTGATAGAATTAGCCGGTAAGCTCTTTAGCCAAGTGCGGGCCGTCCCTTCTAGCATCATGGTGAAGTATTTCGCACATGCCGCATCATCCACATCCAGCATCTCCATGGCCATCTCATAGCTTTCGACCCATGTTTCAGGGGATAAATCGGCGGTGTAATTCGGCACCTTGCGCGGGCCCTTGAAATCCTTGGGCAGGCGCACATTGCGCAACGCCGGGACGAGACACGGCACTCCCAAAGAACTAGAGGTAACTCCTGGTTCCACCGATGTGGTTGGACGAACCGGAGTAAGCTGACGGGCTTCATGCTGCGCCGCTAACTCGGCCTCTCTGCGTGCCCGAGCCCGGTCCACCACCTCCTGAGCATCACCAGCACCACCCGCCGGGTTATTGCCACGGGGCGGATCACGGTTCCGCGCATTGCTTGACACTGCCGGTTCATCCATACGCCTGCTGTAACTCCGGCTTGGACGGGGAGTGGAATGAATTCGATCGCAACTATATGAATAAGCCTCCTGTTGAACCAAGGCTGTCAGAAGAAGCTCCTTAACCCGACGCGTCTCGACCGCCGCCGGACAATCGCCTTCGATCGGGATGGCCGCCAGCCGTGAAGCGGCAGCGACAATGTTGTCCATCGGGTTAGAGTAATGACCCGGTGGCGTGGGGACATGCGGTGTTACAATGTTGTTCTGACGAGGCGGATCCATCAAACGTGGCTGAACCGGCGCCTCTGCTCCAGGTGCCTCCGCCGGTTTACCACCGGCGGATTACTGGTCCCTGCTCCTGGGGTGTTAAAGAGATTTCTAGCGTCGTAAACCGGCGGCAGGCGAGATCGGTACCTCCTCTTCAAGACTTCGTTCGACGCACTCTGATCCAGCATAATCCGGTAAGCTTGTGCATCCAAAGCGGCCCGCTCCGCGGCTATCCTGGTATCCTCAGCTGCTAGGTCGGCTTTGGCCTGGGTGATCTGATCTTTCACTTTCGCGATTTCCGCATTGTGTGCATCCTGATCCGCCGAGTTAACCTCCGCCATCAGCGTTGCCAACGCGTCAAACAAATCAGACAGGACCTGAGCTGGCAGTCGCACAAGGCCTCCTGCCCCGGCCGCTGTTGCCGCTGCCGATCCGGAAATCATTGCCGCTGCGGTCGAAGAGTGGAGCGTCGGTTGCGTACCGGCCATGAAGATCGCAACCCGGTTTGGCAGATCAAAGGGGTCCGGAATATTGTCGCCATCAGAACAGCCCCCAATCCGGCCATCTTGTAACTGATATAACGACTCGGTCTCTCCGGTCGATGACTCGTCGCCGGAATAAACGACGGTCTCACCACCAGATTCCGATCTATCCTCAGATTCCCCTCCATGGATAACTCCCACGAAGGCACGCTTCATGACAGGCTTGACCCGGGCAGATCTCGCACGCTGAGCCGTTTCGACGAGGTTGGTGCAGATGTCCGGCTCAGGGCCCGGTTCGCCGATATTGCCAATGAAAACGTGTATGCCACCAAAGGGGACCCGGTACCCGTACTCGATTGAGCCGGCCTCGGGGCCCCAGCCTGCATCGTCGATGTAGAGCTTGCCGCGACGACTCTTGGTCATCCGGCCCACAGCGTAAGCCTTAAGTCCTTCGAAGTTGCCCTCCAAGAACTTGAAACCATCGTGCGATAGCCCCACGGTGGGCGCCAACTGTCGTGGTTTTCTCACGGTAGATGTCCTAGAAAGGACTTAGTCGTGGAGCCATCGCTACGGGTTAACTTAAAGGGGTTAAAGCGGACAAGGGACGCAAGAGAGTTTTATACTAGTTCGGCCCCTTACGATGAAGGTAAAAGCCTACGTCTAGTTGTGATGGAATTGCTGAGGTTTCGATGACCAGGGAGCGAATACGCTTTGCCTGAGTCTCGAGTTGTTGTCCGTTGTCCTTGAACCGCCGCCGGGTCGTCCCCTTATATACATGGGTTGACGCCCGTCGGTTTACAGAATCCCGAGGCCGGCTCATAATCATGTCCGGCTCGGTCTCTGCTACTTCTATCTTACAACAAAAGTTTACATATCAATGCCGGATTACGTCTACAGGCCTTAAACCGGCTTTGGGCCCTGGGCCTCCATAAAGCGTCACCGTCTGTCTTCATGGACTTCAGATAAAGATGAACTACTTATGGGGTTAACCCGGCCTCTCCTGGCCGGTTTATGCCCAGTAGTAATATCCCCAACAGGTGCCATGGGCATCCCCAAGCTTAGGCTCTTGCCACTCCTTGTTCCATAATCCATCAAATCTTTTACCCAAAACTTGAAAACTTCACAACACAAAACATAACAGAAAATCTCGTGAGCTCCGTTTGCGAAAGAAAACAAAACACCACTTCAAGGTACTGTAATGAAATCATTCTTTATTTATATTGGTGTTAAACCTACTGTATTCCAACTTCTCTATGGTTTATAAACTATTTTACTAGCCATAGATTCATCAAAATAAGCAAACAACACACGAAAAACAGAATCTGTCAAAAACAGAACAGTCTGTAGTAACCTGTAACTAACGCGAACTTCTGGAACTCAAAAAATTCAGCCAAAATAGGATGACCTAGACAATTTTTTTATTGATCAGCATCAATTAGAATCAATATTTTATCACGTTCTGGTGATTTTTAACAATTATTTCCGTGAACAGAAAGTTTCTGGAATTTTCAGCAAGATCAAATAACTATCATCCAAGAAGATCCTATAGGTTAAACTTGGCACAAACACTAATTAAAACATAAAAACACATCTAACCAGAGGCTAGATCAAAGATTTATTCCTAAACAGAAGCAAAAAGCAAAAAACTAAAAATAAAATTGGGTTGCCTCCCAACAAGCGCTATCGTTTAACGCCCCTAGCTAGGCATAATAGCAAGGATAGATCTAGGTATTGCCATCTTTGGTAAGCAAATTCTTAATGGAGTTATGCTCGATGATCCTTTGATCTAAAGCATCCAGCCACTTATTGCAAAGTGTAATCAGATTATTCATGCGGTTGATATTCCCACCAATACTTTTAAGAGGTTCAACAATTTTTTGTAATTCACATAATTTCTCTAGAATTTGAGTCTCTTCTTGCGCAAGGGATGATCCTTTTTGTAGGGGGAATACTCCCACTATCCCCTCTATAATTTCATAAGCAAAGCCAGGATCAATATCAATAAAACTACCTTTGGTAGAAAAATCGAGGAGTTGCCTATGGGGCAAGGTTAGCCCAACATAAAAATTGCGAAGCAAAATTTTAAAATCTCCCTCTATATTGCAACTACGATAAGATTCGAGCATCCTAAACCAAGCATCTTTTAAATTTCCCCTTGTCTTTGCTTGAAGTGGAGGACTTCAAAGTCGGGAGACGAAGGGATGAAGACCGAGCTAGCCATAACAACGAAACAAACGCAAAAGAGGCGAACGGAAAAGAGAGGGCGAATAAAACGGCAAGGGTGAAGTGGGGGAGAGGAAAACGAGAGGCAAATGTCAAATAATGTAATGCGGGAGATAAGGGTTTGTGATGGGTACTTGGTATGTTGACTTTTGCGTAGACTCCCCGGCAACGGCGCCAGAAATCCTTCTTGCTACCTCTTGAGCACTGCGTTGGTTTTCCCTTGAAGAGGAAAGGGTGATGCAGCAAAGTAGCGTAAGTATTTCCCTTAGTTTTTGAGAACCAAGGTATCAATCCAGTAGGAGGCCATGCACGAGTCCCTCGCACCTACACAAACAAATAAAATCCTCGCAACCTACGCAATAAAGGGGTTGTCAATCCCTTCACGGTCACTTATGAAAGTGAGATCTGATAGATATGATAAGATAATATTTTTGGTATTTTTATAATAAAGATGCAAAGTAAAATAAAAGGCAATGAAAATAGCTAAGTGTTGGAAGATTAATATGATGGAAAATAGACCCGGGGGCCATAGGTTTCACTAGTGGCTTCTCTCGAGAGCATAAGTATTACGGTGGGTAAACAAATTACTGTTGAGCAATTGACAGAATTGAGCATAGTTATGAGAATATCTAGGTATGATCATGTATATAGGCATCACGTCCGTGACAAGTAGACCGACTCCTGCCTGCATCTACTACTATTACTCCACACATCGACCGCTATCCAGCATGCATCTAGAGTATTAAGTTCAAAAGAACAGAGTAATGCTTTAAGTATGATGACATGATGTAGAGGGATGAACTCATGCAATATGATATAAACCCCATCTTGTTATCCTCGATGGCAACAATACAATACGTGCCTTGCTGCCCCTACTGTCACTGGGAAAGGACACCGCAAGATTGAACCCAAAGCTAAGCACTTCTCCCATTGCAAGAAAGATCAATCTAGTAGGCCAAACCAAACTGATAATTCAAAGAGACTTTCAAAGATAACTAATCATGCATAAAAGAATTCAGAGAAGATTCAAATATTGTTCATAGATAAACTTGATCATAAACCCACAATTCATCGGTCTCAATAAACACACCGCAAAATAAGATTACATCGAATAGATCTCCACAAGAGAGGGGGAGAACATTGTATTGAGATCCAAAAAGAGAGAAGAAGCCATCTAGCTAATAACTATGGACCCGAAGGTTTGAGGTAAACTACTGACACATCATCGGAGAGGCTATGGTGTTGATGTAGAAGCCCTCCGTGATCATGCCCCCTCCGGCGGAGCTCCGGAAAAGGCCCCAAGATGGGATCTTATGGGTACAGAAGGTTGCGGCAGTGGAATTAGGTTTTTGGCTCCGTATCTGGTAGTTTGGAGGTACGTAGGTATATATAGGAGGAAGAAGTACGTCGGTGGAGCAACGTGGGCCCCACGAGGGTGGAGGGCACGCCCAGGGGGGTAGGCGCGCCCCCTACCTCGTGCCTTCCTGGTTGATGTCTTGACGTAGGGTCCAAGTCCTGTGGATCACGTTCGTTCCGAAAATCACGTTCCCGAAGGTTTCATTCCGTTTGGACTCAGTTTGATATTCTTTTTCTGTGAAACTCTGAAATAGGCAAAAAAATAGTAATTCTGGGTTGGGCCTCCGGTTAATAGGTTAGTCCCAAAAATAATATAAAAGTGTATAATAAAGCCCAATAATGTCCAAAACAGAATATACTATAGCATGGAACAATCAAAAATTATAGATACGTTGGAGACGTATCAACGCACGCCTCTCGGTATGCCTGCGCGGCGGACTGCTCGTATGCGTCCCGTCAACTCACGCATGCTCGCATGACACACGGGGCGTGTGGCAGCACGTATAGTTTTTGGTTTATTTTCTGCCGCTTTACTGCTTCACTGAACCGTTTGCGTTGAAGAGATGCACAAATCCTGCGTTGAACATCTCGCACGCTTCCCGGTGAACCTGCGCACCGGACAAGTTTTGGATTTACTAGAATTTAAAAACCAGGCATCTAAATGTTTTGCTGGCAATCAATAGTGCCCTGGTGTTTGAAATTCATTCTCATTTCTTGCATCGGACCTAAGCATGCACATAAGGACACAGATTTGATTTTTCAACTAATTTATAGTCACTGGAGCATGCGCATGTAGTTCAAATTTGAATTATGCACATAAATGCATTGAAAACTTAGTTAATGCATAAAAATGTCCAAACGAACCCCGAAAAATCACAAAAATTGACACAACACCCCTGTTGTTCTATGTTGGCACAAGAAAAAAAATTGAAAGCAATAAGAGGCAATGGATATCGTTTCGTCCACAAAGGTGGGACGTTCCCTACCAAAAACCATCATGCTTGTTGTGAGAAGCTCCGGTTTGTGAGAAGCATATACCCAAACCTGCTCCAAATGGGACAAAATTTGTACCACGGCATGTTGATGCCGCTCCATGATAGCATGCCAAGTTTCATGAATTTCAGACGAGTTTTGGATTTACTAGAATTTAAAAACCAGTCATCTCAATGTTTTGCCGGCAATCAACGGTGCCCTGGCATTTGAAATTCATTCCCATTTCTTGCATGGGACCTAAGCATGCACATAAGGACACAGATTTGATTTTTTAACCAATTTATAGTCACTGGAGCATGCGCACGTAGTTCAAATTTGAATTATGCACATAAATGCATTGAAAACTCAGTTAATGAATAAAAATGTCCAAAAGAACCCCGAAAAATCACAAAAATTGACACAACACTCCTGTTGTTCTATGTTGGCACGAGGAAAAAAATTGAAAGCAATAAGAGGCAATGGATATTGTTTCGTCCACAAAGGTGGGACGTTCCCTACCGAAAACCATCATGCTTGTTGTGAGAAGCTCCGGTTTGTGAGAAGCATATACCCAAACCTGCCCCAAATGGGATAAAATTTGTACCACGGCGTGTTGGTGCCGCTCCATGATAGCATGCCAAGTTTCACTTTCCCTGGGGAGAGATGGCGCCTACTTTACAGGATGTGTCTTACTTGTTGGGATTACCTCTGGCCGGTGCTGCCATAGGTCCCTTAGAGGCAGAATTTGGTTGGCAAGGAGCGATGCAGACCCGTTTTTTGGCTGCGGTGCCGACTGCTAGGGCCATAGACAACGATCCTCACGGGCCTCTTTTTAGATGGTTGAGCCAGTTTCAGGTAACCTTCACGGCCACTTAAACAAATGTTATTTTATTTAGTTCCTTGATGTTCATACAATCATTACGTTTCTATGTAGATTGTCTCGTTAGGATATCCTGATGTTCAGTTGTCGGAGGCACATATTGGCCGGTCCCTAGAGGCATATATTCTTTGGCTGTTCGGCAAGACGATGTTTACGGAGAACCACGTGACCACTGTCGATGCACGACTCATCGGCATTGCACGAGAGATAGCTGACGCACGTTGCCCTGCGGATATTCTGCAGAGGAGTTTTGGTTCTGCTGTGTTAGCGGCTACGTACAGAGGCTTGTGCAAAGCTTGCTTGTTGAAGTCTAGAAAAACTAGTCTTGTTGGATGTCCATTATTGTTGCAGCTCTGGTCATACGAGAGATTCCCTATTGGACGACCCTATGTCTATGTTGATAAACCTTTTGGTTTGGAGGACTTAGTTGGGGCTTATGTGCCTGCTATCGGCGACTTGCCTACTATGGGATCTGTTTGGACACGGCGAGAGGTACTTTTATATGGAGTAACAACTAATTCCATTATTTCTTTCCATTCAATAGTATTACTAATGCTTATTTGTTGTCATGCACAGAGACAGTTTGCACATAGCCAGGTTAGGGGATGCTACCCGTCCTTCACGGCGCAGTTTGATAGTTTGCACGAGGATCAAGTTATCTGGGAGCCATACTCGCCTCAGGCTATATTATCGAGGTGCCCAGTTGGGATTTCTGAATTGTGCACTAGAGATCGGCACTATTGGATGACCAAGGCCAAGTTGGTGTTCGACGTGAAGGTTGAGGAGATGGCTCTTCATATGGTGATGAGACAGTTCGGTCTATATCAAGAGCCTGGGATTCCATATATTCCATACTTGCCAGAACACATGCACAAGTAAGTACTAATACTATTTTAGTTGTCAGCTCTGCATTCATAATATACCTAATCATGTATCGCGCATGTCAATCTCAGGGACAGTCGCCTAGGAGGAAACAAGTCCATGGCTTATTGGCTTAAGAGCATTACCCCTTACGTTGACGAATGGACTACCGCGCCGACAAATATCTGGGGTGAGGTTCGGCCCTTTAACTGGGATATGTTCGGGTTGTATCTGCAGCTTTACCGGCATACAACGAGGATCTACTTGGTTCCATCAGCTGCTCCTGATCAGATCGAAGCCCCTCTGACCAGCGATATGTACCCAACTGCCTCTGTTGTGGGAACCAGACACCACGCGGTACGTGCCTTGGTTCTCATATGTTAAGTCTTTTGTTAACCTGGACATATTCGCTTGGTTATCTATTCGTGGTGTCTATCATTCAACGAGGATATAATTGGTTAACTCTTCCTGTACAGAGTGACTTGACAGTACAGGTGCGAGAGGAGGTTTCCGCCTTAATGCAGCGCTTTCAGAGGGGAGAAACTATCCCACCGCGAGAGGGCGTCTCATGGTTGAGGCGTCTTGATGACAAGCTACGCGGGGTTTACGCAGCTGTTACGTGTAGACGGTCTTCGGATGTTGCACTTCCTCCTCGAGCACATCGTCTGCCACGTCCCTCTGTACAGCATTCAGAACCACGACCCTCTGTGCACCATTCAGAACCACAACCCTCTGTGCACCATGCAGAACCTCATCCTTCACAGCCAGGGAGCTCTTCCTGGCATCAGCCACCTCCTTCACAGCCAAGGAGCTCTTCCTGGCATCAGCCACCTCCTTCACAGCTAGGGAGCGCTTACTGGCATCAACAGATGGAACTAGGTAACACTACTCACTACATTATTTTCAACAGTGTAGTAATCGTTCCTGCATTCTCAGCAGTCACTAATGCTTACTGGTGGTGCTTCGTTCATGCATTTATATCAATTTTACATGTTTTACTTTACCGCAGGCGACAACCAGTCGCAACCGTTCATGCATTCAGTGCAGTCACCGATGCTTAGTGGTGGTGCTTCGTACTTTGAGGGCGACGGCGAGGATGATGACCAAGCTACAAACATTTATGGCTTCCCGCAGACAGTGTTCCACACTCCACCACCACCACCACCAACGCAGGAGACACAGACCGTGACAGACGAGGTTAACTATGGTCATGGTTATCGCGAGCCTCGTCCACCGCCTCAGCGCTTATCGCCTTCCAGTCCTCGCCCGAGGAAGACCCAGACTCGTTGTCGTCCCCCGCAGTGATATGCTTATCTATCTATGTATGACTCATTATCTATGTTAGTTTCAGACTATTCGCAGCTGTGAGTCAGTATTTATGTATGAGACATGCTTCATGTATGTGTTACTATCGCACTTGCTTCTATCTGATCAGGAGACATATATTGTTTTATGTATGCGAGAGAAATATTACTATTAATTCACATCTTATTCCAGTACATTTCCAAAGAGACTACAACCGATAATTAAGATACAAGTACATCTGAATTAAACAGTGCGGCTGAACTTGTGCAATACATCTTACATACTACAAAATGAAATTCAGATAGAACATAATGCCCTACAATAATACAGTACAAACTAATAATGCAAATACATCTGAATGAAATGGTACAACTGGAATACATCTTACATACTACATGAAGTCATCATTTTCATCCTCCATTGATGCAGCCCTCTTGCCCTTCGACGATGCGGTCCTCTTGCCCTCCGTCGATGCAGAACTCTTGCCCTTCGAGGATGCAGAACTCTTGCCCTTGGACGATGCAGAACTCTTGCCCTTGCAGAACCCGGAAGCGGCGGCATGAAGGTATGATCTTCGTCCTCGCTCTCCTCAGTCTATAAAAATGTATTCTTCGATGCAGTCCTTCTAAAAGTTTCACTCTTCGGCTCCACTACCTTCTTCCACCTTTCATGCAACCTAAGAAGTTCTTTACGTACCTCCTCATAGGTCCTTTCAGGCCACCCAGACCTACGTAAGTCATGAGCCAACTCATTCATTATGGTGTCACTACCGGTGAGTTTGTCCCATGGAACTATCCTATTGTCCATCCTGAAATCGGTAGCTAGACTCAGAAGAGTCCTGCTCATCCCAGGGTGAAAACTACGATCGAATGGATAATGGGACATCTCGACTACACTACCCTGGAATGCTTATCCACCTCCGCCTGAAGGGGGTTTTATAGATAGAGAGGAGAAAATGGCAGGAAAGAATGACTGCGGTATGGCGGGAAAGGGTTGGCGGGAAGGGGTTGGCGGGAAGGGGTTGGCGGGAAACGGGTGGCGGGAAGGGGTTGGCGGGAAATGGGTGGCGGGAAAATACATTTCGTCCTAATGTATGAGCCATGCAACTTCGGCCTACACTAGACCAAAAAGGACTTTTCGGCCTACACTTGACCAAAAATTGTATTCCGGCCTACACTTGACCAAAAAGTGTATTTCGGCCAAGAGGTGGCCGAAAACAGCCTTTTCGGCCAGGTCCCCACCATTTCGGCCAAGGCAAGGCTGAAAATCCTATTTCGGCCTAGAGGTGGCCGAAAACACCCATTTCGGCCAACGCGTGGCCGACGGGATGCTAGTTTTGATTTTTATTCAGATCATGCTCTAGTTTCCGAATTTGATATAAAATACGTCATAGTTTTGAAGAAAATCTTTTATCTCTGCCTTTACGGTGAGGTGGGCGGACTGGTGTTCGGCTTGAGTTGTTGCAATGATGGTATGGGTTCCAGCGCCTCATCATCGAACTGAGGTAGCAATTTACGCTTCGGGTAACTTTTAGCTGGGCGCTTGAGGCCGTATTCCTCAGCTGCCAGGACATCAGTCCATCTATCATTGAGCAGATCTTGATCAGCTTGAAGCTGATGCTGCTTCTTTTTCAGGCTCCTTGCAGTGGCTATTAGCCGGCGCTTAAAGCGCTCCTGCTCGAGGGGTTCCTCAGGCACGATAAAATCCTCGTTGCCAAGGCTCACCTCCTCCTCGGAGAGCGGAAGATAATTACTGTCCTCCGAGTCTTCTTGTATGGCCTGTTGATCAGGGCTAACTTGCCCATCTTCCCGTTCGTCCTGTTCGGAAGTTGCCTCAACGGGGTCTTCATTGTCTTCGGCACCGTCCGGAGTGTTACCTTCTCCTGTGCCGGTGTTGCTGTCATTGCTGCGGCGTGATTTAGAGCGGCGCCGCTGACGCCGGTGCTTTGGTTGTATCTCAGGAGGTTTATCCTCAACTGGATCTTCCTTGTCATCGCCGCTATTCTCTTTTGGTGCATCCACCATGTATACGTCGTTTGAGGAGGTGGCCGTCCATCGTCCGGTGAACGGTGGGTTTTCAGCCTGCTCCTCTCCAGCATCGTCGTCCATATCGTCGATGTCTTCGGAGCCGCAATCGAGCGTGTCGGTTAAGTCTTCAACAGTGGCTATGAAGTGGGAGGTGGGTGGGAAACGAAACTCTCCGTCATCAGCCTCCAGTTCGAACCGGATCTAATTTAGCTGAGAGTCCTCTGCTAAGGAGAGTGTTTTTAATGAGTTTAGCACGTCGCCTAAAGGTGAGTGCCGAAAGATGTCCGCGGAGCTGAATTCGACGATCGATGCCTGATCAAGCTCGTCGTGCGCGGACGCACATGGTTCGGAACCTGTAGCCGGAAACGTGTCAGAGGTTCTGGTAACACAGATCCCACTTGAGGTTGGGTCTGCGTGCGGCTCCAGCGCCGCTGAGTCTGTGGCCTCCGTGGCGGGGTTGAGCCTCCCGTCCTCGGATGGCGTGATCTGCTCCGGATCTGGGGCCAGAGCAGTTGCAGGCACTATCTCCTGGGTATGGTCAGATTTAAGTCATGTTCATCATGGCGACAGGGAGCGGCTGCCGTGGTCTCGAATCCGTCGAAGATCAAGTCTCCACGGATATCCGCAACGTAATTCAAGTTTCCAAATCTGACCTGACGGCCAGGGGCGTAGCTATCGATCTGCTCTAGGTGGCCAAGCGAGTTGGCCCACAGTGCGAAGCCGCCGAATATGAAGATCTGTCCGGGGAGGAAGATTCCTCCCTGGACAACATTGTTGTAGATGATTGACGGGGCCATCGAACCTCTTGACGACGACACAGCGGAACTCTCAATGAAAGCACCAATGTCGGTGTCAAAACCGGCGGATCTCGGGTAGGGGGTCCCGAACTGTGCGTCTAAGCCTCTAAGGTCGATGGTAACAGGAGACAGGGGACACGATGTTTACCCAGGTTCAGGCCCTCTCTATGGAGGTAATACCCTACTTCCTGCTTGATTGATCTTGATGAATATGAGTACTACAAGAGTTGATCTACCACGAGATCGTAATGGCTAAAACCCTAAAAGTCTAGCCTATATGACTATGATTATTCTGCCCTCTACGGACTAAGCCCTCCGGTTTATATAGACACCGGAGGGGACTAGGGTTGTACAAAGTCGGTTACAGAGAAAGGAATCTTCATATCAGGACGCCAAGCTTGCCTTCCACGCCAGGGAGAGTCCTATCCGGACACGGGAGAGAGTCTTCGGTCTTATATCTTCACAGCCCATCAGTTCGGCCCACGTACTATAGTCCGAACGCCTGAGGACCCCTTAATCCAGGACTCCCTCATTAAGCATGCTTGGTTTGGTTAAATTTCTGATCTTCTATTAGGAGTATGTTATATTGTGCAATGTGGTTCTCAGTTAACGTTTGGTTCATTTGTTGTGGTGTTTAGTTAACTGCTTGGTTCATTTCTGCAATGCGATGTTCAATTGCTGTGGCTGCATTCTGTTATTGTATACCATGTGAGGAATAAATCGAATTTGGCTGCACTTAATACATGAGAAACATATACAAGTGCTATATTTCCTAGTTCCTAGTCATGCTTGGTCTGGATAAATGGGTTTTCCATGTGGCTTGATTAATCTGATGAATCTGCAATGTGCTTATTTATCATCAACATATTTTACTGATAGCATGCGAACCCTTACTTAACCTGATGACTAACTACCTTATATGTGTTGCAGGGAAACAATGGGAAGCACTGAGGTTTACAAGATGGTACTAACTATTATACCTTGCCTTTTTGTATTCTTTTGCCCCATTTCCAATATAGAGAAGATATTTATGCACATCCTTGTTTTCAGGCTTCACTGATGATTACCTCTCAAACCACCTCTGTGGTCAGGAGGCGAGGAAAGTTTTCATACAACACCCATGGTTCAATATTGAAGTGTTCCTAAAGAGGTCGAAGGATGGACGGTCAATCATCCACAGGCACTAGCCTAAAGTTGCAAAGACCTTCAACACGAATGAAGGCTCAATATTCCCCTTCCGCTTCAGCAGTTTTCCAGATGAGATGCATCTCTCTATGTACCGTATATGATACTAATTTCGAAAGGTTCTAGATGTTGCATGTGAAACTTGCTCCTGGTGCAGTTGTGTAATGGGGTAGCTAAGTGCTGAAGCTATATCATGTTGTACTCCGATGTATTTCAATTATGAAATCCTGCTTCCTTAATATTGAAATGGAATATATTATGTGCTTAATATGAATGTCAATTAGATTAGTAAATGGATTATTAATAATAGGCCAATTAGCCCGCTAATTGGCCGATTAGCTTGCTAATTGGGTTTTCCTATTGCAAACGGTTAATGAGGAAACACCGTGGGCGATGACCTAAGGCAATGCACACAATTTCTAGGAATAAATCGTGTTGGATCAGTGAACAATCACACACGACATTCTCTTCAAAACTGTTTGCGTTACGCCACCTTGCGCAAACGTTTTCCTTGTGACTGTGTGGGATGTATATACGAACGGAAACGTTTAGTGGTGACTGACTGTGTGGGATGTACTTACGACCAGAAATGATTTTGCCTGTATAATTGTATTTTTTGAGCACTACTGTATGTATTTCTGTATTTGAGTGCTCGCCGGTCACACACGACCTCATTTTACCGAGCGTGTGTGCCAGGAGGGCATATCCCCAACGGTTTCTGGGTCGTGTGGGAAGGACCCCCCTATCGCCCACACTCACTTGGTGACGGTTCCAAATGCCGTCGCGGAAAGGGGTAAAAAACCGTTTGTTTAGGACCGACGCGCACCAGTGTATAGAGATAGATCAAGACGCTTAATAAGGTTTTTCAATGAGTACATACCGTGACAAGATTTTGAACTAGTTCAAAATAGAACAGTCAAAGAAGGAGTTCTTGCCTGTATCGCAAGGTATAAAGTTGAGTAAGACTCAAAACCCGACCACGGCAGAAGATAGAAAGAGAATGAAAGTCATTCCCTGTGCCTCAGCCATAGGTTCTATAAAGTATGCCATGTTGTATACCAGACTTATTGTGTACCTTGCCATGAGTTTCGCAAGGGGATACAATAGTGATCCAGGAGTAGATCACTGGACAGCGGTCAAAATTATTCTTAGGTACCTAAAGAGGACTAAGGAAATGTTTCTCCGTTATGGAAGTGACAAAGAGTTCGTCGTAAAGGGTTACATCGATGCAAGCTTTGACACTGATCCAGATGACTCTGAGTCTCAATCTGGATACATATTAAAAGTGGGGGCAATTAGCTAGAGTAGCTCCATGCAGAGCATTGTAGACATAGAAATTTTCAAAATACATACGGATCTGAATGTGGCAGGCCCGTTGACTAAACCTCTTTCACAAGCAAAACATGATCACACCTTAGTACTCTTTGGGTGTTAATCACATGGCGATGTGAACTGGATTACTGACTCTAGTAAACCCTTTGGGTGTTGGTCACATGGCGATGTGAACTATGGGTGTTAATCACATGGTGATGTGAACTATTGGTGTTAAATCACATGGCGATGTGATCTAGATTATTGACTCTAGTGCAAGTGGGAGACTGAAGGAAATATGCCCTGGAGGCAACAATAAAGTTGTTATTTTATATTTCCTTATATCATGATAAATGTTTATTATTCATGCTAGAATTATATTAACCGGAAACTTGATACATGTGTGGATACATAGACAAAACACCGTGTCCCTAGTAAGCCTATACTGGACTAGCTCATTAACCAAAGATGGTTAAGTTTCCTAACCATAGACATGTGTTGTCATTTGATGAACATGATCACATCATTAGGAGAATGATGTGATGGACAAGACCCATCCGTTAGCTTAGCATTATGATCATTTAGTTTTATTGCTATAGCTTTCTTCATGTCATATACATATTCCTTTGACTATGAGATTATGCAACTCCCGGATACCGGAGGAATGCCTTGATTGCTAGCAAACGTCACAGCGTAACTGGGTGATTATAAATATGCTCTACAGGTATCTCCGAAGGTGTTTTTTGGGTTGGCATAGATCAAGATTAGGATTTGTCACTCCGAGTATCGGAGAGGTATCTCTGGGCCCTCTCGGTAATGCACATCATAATAAGCCTTGTAAGCAATGTGACTAATGAGTTAGTTGCGGGATGAAGCATTACGGAACGAGTAATGAGATTGCCGGTAACGAGATTGAACAAGGTATGAAGATACCGACGATCGAATCTCGGGCAAGTAACATACCGATGACAAAGGGAATAACGTATGCTGTCATTACGGTATGACCGATAAAGATCTCCGTAGAACATGTGGGAACTAATATGAGCATCCAGGTTTCGCTGTTAGTTATTGACCGGAGAGGTGTCTCTGTCATGTCTACATAGTTCTCGAACCCGTAGGGTTCACACGCTTAACGTTCGATGATGATTTTGTATTATATGAGTTATGTGATTTGGTGACCGAATGTTTTTCGGAGTCCCGGATGAGATCACGTACATGACGAGGAGTCTCAAAATGGTCGATAGGTAAAGATTCATATATATGACGATAGTATTCGGACACCGGAAGTGTTCCAGGGGTACCTGGTACGTATCGGGTCACCGGAAGGGATTCCGGGCACCCCCGGGCAAAGATATGGGCCTTATTGGGCCTAGGGCAGGACAGACCAGCCCCTTGTGGGCTGGTGCGCCCCCATATGGCCTGATCTAAGTGGAGAAAGGAAATAGAGGGAATAGGATTCCCCCTTCCTTTCCCCTCTGCCCTCTTTCCTTTCCCCCTCCAGAGGTAAGGAAAGGGGGAGGCCGAATTGGAGGAGGCCCCCAAGTAGGATTCCTCCTACTTGGGGCGCCCCAAGGATGCTCCCCTCCCTCTCCCACCTATATATACATGGGGAGGGGGTGCCTAGAAGGCACACCAACAATTGTTAGCCGTGTGCGGCGCCCCCCTCCATAGTTTACGTCTCTGGTCATATTCACGTAGTGCTTAGGCGAAGCCCTGCGCGGATTACTTCACCATCACCGTCACAACGCCGTCGTGCTGACGGAACTCTCCCTCGACACTTTGCGGGATCAAGAGTTCGAGGGACATCATCGAGCTGAACGTGTGCAGAACTCGGAGGTGACGTACGTTCGGTGCTTGATCGGTCGGAACGAGAAGAAGTTCGACTACATCAACCGCGTTAACAAACGCTTCCGCTTTCGGGTACGTGGACACACTCTCCCCCTCTCGTTGCTATGCATCTCCTAGATAGATCTTGCGCGAGCGTAGGAATCTTTTTTGAAATTACATGCTACGTTTCCCAACACATACCTAGTTCAATCTCGTTACCGGCAAGTCTCTTTACTCGTTTCGTAATACATCACCTCATGACTAACTCCTTAGTCGTTTGCTTGCAAGCTTATGATGTGTATTACCGAGAGGGCCTAGAGATACCTCTCCGATACTCGGAGTGACAAATCCTAATCTCGATCTATGCCAACCCAACAAACACCTTCGGAGATACCTGTAGAGCATCTTTGTAATCACCCAGTTATGTTGTGACATTTGATAGCACACAAGGTATTACTCCGGTATGCGGGAGTTGCATAATCTCATAGTCGAAGGAATATGTATTTGACATGAAGAAAGCAATAGCAATAAAACTGAACGATCATTATGCTAAGCTAACGGATGGGTCTTGTCCATCACATCATTCTCCTAATGATGTGATCTCGTTATCAAATGACAACTCATGTCTATGGTTAGGAAACCTTAACCATCTTTGATCAACGAGCTAGTCTAGTAGAGGCTTACTAGGGACACGATGTTTGTTTATGTATTCACACATGTATTAAGGTTTCCCATCAATACAATTGTAGCATGAATAATCAACATTTATCATGAATAAGGAAATATAAAATAACAACTTTATTATTGCCTCTAGGGCATATTTCCTTCAGGTGGATGTGCACGTGCTGCAGTGCGTGGAATTGCCGATCCCCTTGATCTGATCTAGATCTGGGCGGGTTGGTGTTCGGCCCATGGCTGCAGTAGGGCGGCTACCAGCTGGATTGGGGCGGCTGGGGGCCTGCTGCTATGATAATAAAGGTCGGCCCTCGTGCTCCTCTCGCATCATGGCAACGTCCTGCATGATCGGTCCTCCTCGATCTGGTCATCGACGTGTTCTGGAACAGTTGTCGGAGATTTTATCCAAGATATCTGGATCGGATAGAATTCGGTCGTGCACTTCCATTTTAGCCTACGAGGTTCCATGAGGGCGTGACGCGATGTTGTTCGTTGACACCATGGGACATGTCGGCTTCTCGATTTCTATGGTGTATACAACTATGGAGAAGGTCATGGTGGCTGACATCGGATGATCAGTTAGATGGACGGGGCCTTCGAGGTGACGGAGTCAGCCAGGTGTTTGATAACTCTCAGAAGCAGCAGTGTCTAGTGGGGGCGGTAGCACTAGAGGAATTCATTTTTGGTGGTGCTCCTCGGGTGCCGAGCCGGGACTTTCATGGTGAAAACCTAAGGTCTGGACTTTATTGGTTGTGCCTGGCAATTGCCTTGTTGAAGGAATTGTTTTGAGAGCTCGGACTTCTCTAGGGTGAAAACCTAAGATCTTGGACGGGCAACGACGACGCTTATGCACTGTTTCCTTTTTGGAGGCATTGCTTTTGGAGAACTTTTATGTGTTTCAGGTGTTGTAACTGGTGGTGGTTTGTGGGCGGCTGCTGAGAGGAGTCGATCACTGTGGCGGGACCTTTATTTTTTTCCTTTCTATTTATTTTATTTTCTTTGGTTGTGTGCATCTTGGATGTCTTTTCGACATCGTGCAGGTGCAGAGGCCGGGTGTAATTGGCGTCTTCGCGATATTAATATATTCCCCTTTTTGTAAAAAAAAGTACGATTCAAATATACACGACATTGCAATCTAAAGTTTTTTCATTCCTGCAATTTTTTGAACCCTAGGAATTAAGAGGCTCTTAGTTTCCTTGGCAATGGGGTTCGAGCACTACATGCATGGTTCAGTATTGGAGTCTATACCATGAAACATACTGTACAGTGTACACGAAGTGCGTAGGCACACATACACGTGGGAGTTCAGTGTACACCGACGTACGGAGCGTCACAACTCACGAGCGGCAGGGACCTCGACTGCCCTGGCCAACGTGCACATGCCCATGTCTAGCATCGGCCAGCATGCATGCAGCACAGGAGCACCCCTTGACGAAGCTCCTTGCTGCCTACTGTTGCTCTCCGACGCGTTAAGCGGTCCAGATATTGGAGGTTTGCAACACAAATTGTGGCGCGAACCAGCAGACTTGGACATGCATGTCGCATATGTGTACTATGGTACTCACCGTACTGTTGGTTGCGCCATTCTGCTTCTGCAGCCACTTTAATTGGTGCAGTGTCCGGCATCTTCTCTTTCACCAGAAATGACAAGGCACCTTAATTGGGACGGTTTACATTTTTGTAGCTTGCGCATTATTGCATGCGTACGGGTAGACTGATGTGTCAGCTGGAACATTTTTCAAAAAGCAATCTAGTTAGCAACATATATTTTTATTAGTCTCTCGATCTGTCCTACTCTGTTCCTAAATATAGGTCTTTCTAGAGATTTCAATAGGTGACTACATACGGAGCAAAATGAATAAATCTACACTTTAAAATGTGTCTATATACATCCGTATGTGGTAGTCCATTTGAAATCTCTAAAAAGACTTATATTTCGGAACAGAGGGAGTAGTTAGCAAACGTCTATGTTCTTTTTTTTGGATAGCTCAACCACTCATGCTGAATGGTTAAAGACGTCTATGTATTCCGTAGTTTAACTTTGACTATTAGTTTTATCAATGAAATGCCAAAACTGAACCAAAAAATATGTCGTGGGCGAAGGGAGTAAGAAATAATAATGAGATGAAGAAAACAAAGAAACATACCACACTTACATAACATAGTTGACGTAGACATTTAATCACTAACAAAAGAATATATTTTAGTGGGTAAAAGCAGTTGTGCTGCCAATGCATTTCAGAGGGAGAGCAAAGGAAATTCAGTTACATAAGTAAGGACTAGGGGTTATCCCAGGAACAAAGAAAAATACGACAACAAAGCAGGTTGTGGGAGCGGCCTGATTGCCAATTTAGAGAAGATATGCAAAGCAACAATTCATTTTAAAGATATATGCAAAGTGGCTTTGAAGTACACTACTTTGGTATCTTTTGTGAACTGAAGACCCAGCAAGGTCAAAGGGCCCACCTGAACATATATTTCTGCAAACATTAAAATATCAGCTGGGCATCGATCAGGCTACATGAACTACAAGCGTAGCAGTATAAAAATCGATAGGCTTACAAGAAAAGAAAAACAGATGGAGGAAACAATGATACGGCCTGCAACAACACTATTGAACCGGCATACTCAGCAACTATCGTCACAAAAATCATCCCAAGAGATGTGTATGGAGTGTAGAAAACACAACCAGCAGTTCAAGAAATTTGCACACGTATGTATAGTGCCTTTTTTCGAAAAGGTAGAAGAATAACAGTTCGTCAATTGTCCTTGTCAAAGGTCTATGCATTACATCTAGTGATCAACAGATAAACAGCGAGGCCTCGCATTCCCGGCAAACAAAAACTAGCATAGTCGAAGTTGAAGGTAGACCTGTTTTAGAGTGTAGATTCACTCATTTTACTACGTATGTAGTCCATAGAATTTTTAAAAAGACTTATATTTAGGAACGGAAGGAGTACTAGCATAAAATGATTTTCTTTCAGAGCTTGAAAAGATGGAGAAGAAGAGTGGTGTTGTCAAAAATGAAAGCATATGCTGCAGTTTCATACCTGGCTGCAGACTGCGGTCTGCTTCCAAAACACCAAATAACCGCGGCTAGCTTCCTGCCGTGTGCAGCTGCAAGCCCGGCGGGCCGTGTCGATGGCTAGCTAGCTTCCAGTATCACGCAGAGCTGACACCACCACACACGGGCGAGCGCATGCGCGCAGGCGAGGTGTGCACGGTGGAGAAGAAAGGCACATGCATGCATGGGCCGGCCGCCGGCGCACGGCCG
The DNA here is from genome assembly GCF_018294505.1 of Triticum aestivum. NCBI lineage: Eukaryota > Viridiplantae > Streptophyta > Magnoliopsida > Poales > Poaceae > Triticum > Triticum aestivum. The sequence continues at coordinate 398,264,423 of NC_057796.1, read as the reverse complement.
GATCGAGCGACACACTAGCCAGGAAAGGCCGGGGCGGTGCGTGCCAGCCAGCCGGCCGGACGCCGGGAACCGAGCTGGAAATGAATGCACGTGCCCTGCTTCTCCACCTCGCGCGCCTCGCCATCCTCCTCTCCTATCCATGGATCTCGATCGGCAGCAGCCAGCGGAGAAACTACGCGCGCAGTATGCAAGGCTTTCAACACTAATTAAGGACCTGGCAGAGAACGCTTGTTTGGACGGTGCACGCTCTCGTCGAGATTATGTAGAGGCCGGAGCTAGAGAGGTTAACCGCTCCATGGACGGGACGGGAGGGAGGAAGGCACATGAATGGTAATGGCTGAATTATCTACGGGACCGACTAGGCCGGCGACTACAGCTGGGTCATATGTAGGCTGGAGGCGTGACTAGTGGAGTTGCTTTTGATCATTCTCCTTCAGCCGATCGGTTCACACTTTGTTACTCTGTTAATTTCTCTCACCTCCAACGTTTTTTCTAAAGACTAGTCTATTCACGGGAAGTTCGTATAAAGCATGTCCAACATAATAAAAAATTTACATCAAGGCCTCCGGATCACCGTACGACCATCGTCACCGTCAGAACAAGTCGTCGTTACCGCTACTCTCATACCGGAGCTGGCCTGACCTTGTTGATGACAATTGAGAAGTCTTCGTGTGCGTGCCCACAAGGAATAGCACCCCAAAGCCGTAGTCGCTGACACAAAAGCTCATTGTTGCATACGCACGATAAAAAACACAACCCCACCGCGCCGATCAATTGTCAGGAATCTAGCCGAAGCTCCATCTAATCCATCCCGACGGACAAAAGGTGGATCGGAGCCCAAAAGACAACTCGAATAAGAAGTATCACCATCTGTTCGAGTGCCACCTCTGTGAAGATTAAAACCGTAACCTATCTGCTAGCCAAAGCCGAGGCATTAGGATTCCCCTCCTCGTCACCGACAACGAGCGAGGAAAGAAAAGCTTTGCTCTAGTCGCCTTGCAAGAGTGGGAATAAATGTATAACCTTTTGCTTTGAAGTAATTAATTTACTGGGTAGAATTATATTGCATGGCTGGTGCAATCGTGACCTTAGAGCATCTCCAACCGCCGCGCAACGCGCCGCGCGCAAAAATCGCATTTGCCGCGCGCCGTTCGCCTGGTTTGGCGCGGCCGGCAGTGCTGGCTCCAGCAGACGCATCAAAATTGAGCACGTGCGCGTAGCTCCAGCGGCCGCGCTAAAATGCAGCGCGCGCTAAATATTGCGTATTTTTTTTAATAAAACGATAAATAAAATTCATAGATAGAAAAAACGATACATAGATATTTTACATAGTTCCATAGCATAGATAGATAAAAACTATTAGATAGTGCAACGACATAGATAAAAACTACTAGATAGTGCAACTACGTACGCAACTACAACCTACTCCCGGTCGTCGTCATCGTCGCCATCCTCGCTGGTCTGGTCCGAGGTATCGAGCCATATGTCTTCCCGACGATTATCATCAGACGTAAAGATCGTCTGACCACCATTCTCAACGATTTCGCACTGGGATAGCGCCAGGGCCTTCCGCCGACGCCTGTCCAACCGCTCATCGCGGCGCCTTTGCGTCTCCTCCTCGCGGCGCCTTGCCCAGTAGGCTTGCTCGTAGGTAACGTCCCTCCGGGTGGCGCTGGCGCCACTCCGCCATGACCCGCTCGTCCTCATGGGCGACGAGGAGGCGGCGCTGCCGCTCAGCGTGCTCCGCACGGTCTTGTGCCGTGCGAAGACGAGGCGGCGGGGCGACGTCCAGCGCCTGCTGGAGCGTGTGGACGTCGTGGAAGTTCATCTTCTGGCGCGGCCTGCCTAGGCGCCACGCCGCCGCGTCGTACGCGCGGGCGGCCTCGTGCGCCGTCTCGAAGGTGCCGAGGCCGAGCCGGAGTTGGCCGGACCGTATCTCGGAGTAGAACCCGCCGTTGGGGCGCTGGCGGACGCCGCGGTAGCCCGACGCTCCTCGGCGGCGAGGCGGCATGGTGGCGCGTCGGTGGCGGGGCGCTGGAGCGGTGGCGCACGTGGCAGCGGAAGCAACTGAGGAAGCGGTGGAGGCGCGCGTGGCAGTGGAAGAGGAAGAGAAGTGTGTGGAATAGGCGCGTGGCGAGCGCCGCATTTTATAGGCGCGCCGAAAGCGGTGCGCCAAAAATAGCGCGCGACCTGCCGCCTTTTCCCGCGCGCGCCTTTCCCACCACCGCTGGATCGCGCCGAAACGTCCCGCGCGCGCTAAAAACTCGGTTTACCCCGCGCGGCGTATTTTGGCGTTGTTGTTGGAGATGCTTTCAGAATAGCGTTGGTGCGCACCGCGTCGTCGTCGATGGCGCTAATGGAGCAGCGCCACGTGTTGCGGGCGGGTAGGGCGCATCGACTCCCTCCTTCCCTCCCTCGCGGAAGGAATCAAGAACAGTCTCGGTGACAGTGCGCGAAAAGGCAGAAGCAAAGCACGAAGCGACCCGGCGGCATCCCGATCACTCCGCTCTGAAAATAACGTCCCATGTTAATCGGTTCCCGTACACTGGCCCGGCGCACAGGCGAGCCGCTTTTGCTCCTGTCGCTCGACGGCGACGATCGACCGAGGACGCGCGGCAGCATCTGTAATGCTCCGGCCGGCCAGAGGTCAAATGTTCTCAACTTTTCATGTCGGGACTTTGGTTCTTATTCGGTCGCCACTTTGGTCAAAGAAAAACATTTTATATTCACGACATGATTCTTTTTATATTGACGACATGATTCTACTAGCTAGTATCGTTAGTTGATTACGCTTGAGAGTGGAGTGGGGCAACGTTGCGTTTGGTCAAGATCGACCGACCGAGCATATATTCGCCCACATTATTATGTTTATATTATTATTACGTGTGGTGCTTGATTTGTTACAGCTAGATCGAGGTGGGCATGACACGACCGTACCAGGCATTGGTTGATGGCTACCCTACACCCCCGATCGGTGTCGGTCCATCCATCCGTGCATGCAGTGCAATTCAATGCCGCAAGCATGCATGCAGATCGCGCCAGCTGGTGCATGTAAAAAAATCCCACTGGATGCATGCTTACTTGTGCTATACACAGCAACCTACGTACACGGCTACTTGTACACCTACGTACTTCAGGTCGAGCCGCAGTAACGTTGCGATCGGCGTGCCGGCACAACGCCAGCCCGTCGTCCGCCGGCCGGAGCGTCCGGCCACGAGGCGAACGTTGGCGCAGTGGATCGGCGGATCGAGGCTGGCCGGAGGCCCTACGGCCGCGCTGGCCGGTGCCGGGGAAGCAGGCGACGTACGGGCCGGGCGGGCGCCACACGCCGCTGACACGCGCGCTACCGGCCGAGACGCGCAGGTACGCCGGGGCCTAGGTCGACGGGACCGTACGTACGTATAACGCAGCGGGCGACACCATCTCTGACGAGCATCAGCTCGCTGGCCCGGCCGGCCACCGGCGCGTGAATGCTACCCTAGCTGCCCCTCGATCGGATCGGATCGTGCCTCGTGCGCGCCGCGCGTGATGCACGGGAGGAGCCAGCTGTACGCGCCCGTGCGCGCACGGTGCGTCACAGTCCCCTCCCTGCCGCTGCCGGCGAGACGCCGGGACCGACGGACCGATCGACGCCGGGACCTACCTACCGACCTGCCGACCCCCTTGCCGGAGTCGTCGTCGTGGTGCCGGCCGGGGCTGCGCTCTGAGAGGCATGCGCGAGCGAGCGTCGGTGGGCTATGAGTTGGAGGCGATCGAGCGTGGGCGGACGGACGGACGGCCATTAACTCGTGCACCCTGGCAGCGACCGACAAATGGCGGTTGACGCCGTGGAGCGCAGGACATTCCACATGGGATATGATGATGATCCTCGGCCGGAAAGGAGCGGCGCCCTCGCTCCTTTGCTGCTCAACTTTCCAGATGCATGCGTGGCGCGGTTTTCACCTTGAGACAAACAAACCGTACGTGCGTTGCCGTCGTTCAAATCGCAACCATTCTACTGTGTATAGGTATGCACGCAGGACACGTCGTACCACAAGTCAATGAACAAACTAAAAGATCGACGATGACACGGCTGTGCATTACGAAAGGTCGAGCACTTCAGTGCACTGTTACTGTTACTGTTGCAACTCGGGCACATCCATATGCCTTCGAATGAATGATCGCCTCCACCATCACATAGATCTGTACGCAAGCGCGGAAAAGCCGCAGTTGAGACGCATGCACAACATCTAGCCTACCCGCCTAGGGTCGCAGGGAAAAGGACTGATCACAAGAGCTCAAGTCTCTTTGGCGACGAGCATTAGGAGGAAGTTTTAGCAGCCACGTTAACCCCAAAGAGAGCGGCGCACAAGTTTGGTAGACTCCGGCCCAGGCGATAAAGCCAGAGATAGGAAAGCAACGGCGCAGCTCCGGCCGGAGCCCACCGTCGCGCGCGCATGCATGCGCGCGTGACCACCGCGGAGAAAGCAGGGCTCTCTACAGTTCGCCGGAACAAATTAAACGTACGCAGGTATAGTACGCAACGGACGCGGTGCTGGCCATGCATTTACGCGCGCCTCCTTCCATTTTTGCACCGCTCTCATGGCGACGGCGACCGCACGGCGGGCGCGTCCGAGACGGTGCTCGAGAGGGAGGACCACCGTGAGGTGAGGTCTAGAGCTAGCCGATGGCCTGTGGGTTTTGTTTCCTGAGCAGTACGTCTGCGAGGGACGGATCATGGAGGACTCAACGTCGAATTAAGTTTCGAGTTCACACATCTACACATCTACGTACTAGCTGTGTAGGCAGGTGGTGGCGGTGATTTGTCTCTTCTCCTGACTGTGGTAGTTGGATTGCTACGTACTCTACCGCGACAATCCGGCTGCTTCGTGGTCAAGTGGTGTGGTGGTATGGTGGCATCATCTTTCCCTGCATGCGCCGGCCGCTAGTGGTTGCCCCAACCATGTGTGTAGGTATTCGCAAACATGTGCGTAGGTTTACAACATAGCTAGAGCGCCCTACTTTGACAATGGCAAGTTCCATCTAATGTCGTTGGGGCATCTGACGAGACACATCTTTCTTTGAGGATATATATGGTAACGACATTTTATTTTTCATCAGAGAAAATTCGGTGATGTCTCATCAGATGTACCGAGCCATGCTTTCTTGAAGCTTACGACTCACCTTTTGCTACTGTTCCTTTCAATGCTCCGGCGAAACAGTAGTACATCAAGATCAGAACTACTAATGAACAGCAAAGATCGGCACTAATTTATGAAACCGACCTTTTCAAATTATGATGTCATATGATAGCGGTATAGTAAATTGGCGGAAAAACAAACTTGTGAGTTTTAAGATGCTGTGAAAAGACATTGATGTAAAGGACATGTAGACACACATAAATATGAAATTTGAGGATATGGTGATGACATTTTATTTCTCACGAGAGAAAATTCGGTGATGTCTCGTCAGATGTACCGTGTCATGCTTTCTGGGTGAAGTTTACGACTCACCTTTTGCTACTGTTCCTTTAGATGAACGCAACTTTGGCATTAATTAATGAACATCCGATTTGAAAAAAAAAATACTTACTCCATGAGGATTCTGTTGGCCACATCCTGCAATCTTGCTTTGGAGGACATGCCTCCCGTTTCAAGGTCAAATGCTGTCAGAACTGGACCTTCAAGTTCTCTGTGGCATCAAAAGATGTTGGTTTTTTTCATTTTTCATGGAGGTAACATTTCAAACCAGAATTTCAATCTTTCTTTCTGGTTATGGGGAGGAGGAGGACCAGATTATCTTCGAGAATTTGAGCTTTTCTGTCGTGAGAAAGATGAGGAATGGACTCAGGTCTTCAGAAAGGGTAAATCAAAATCCTATGCTCAAGCTGTTCAAACCCCAAGAATTTTCACCCAAGATCGAACTCGGATCTCAGTCTTCAAGCGTTTGCAATTCCCCGCTGATGGATCATCGGCAGTTACTCCTCGGGCAGCAGTTACTTCCCAGGCGGCGATCACTCGGAATAATGGCAAAGGAATTCTTGGGCCTGTGCCTAGTAGTGGGCCGGCCAACAACCCCAATAATCCCAAGTGTGCGAGATGCCTTCTAATGGGCCATACTCGTGCAGCCTGTTCTAACCGCATCTGCTGCTGGGTTTGCAAAGGCTGGGGCCATATTGGGGCCAACTGCCCCAATCCAGCCCAAACAGGCCTCTCGCGAGATACGCGTTCTAATCCAAGGAAGCAAACCGCACAGCTCACCAATCCGCAGTCAATCTCGCCCTCGCTTTACCAACCTTGACCTGGGCCCACCTGTCAATCCCTCGGCGACGTTTCGAGCTCCTGCTTCCTCTGCTTCTCGCTCCAGTCACGCCACCTCCTCCGCCTCGTCCCAAGACAGCAGACCTCGCTGCCATCCGCCATTCCGCCGCGATAGACATGGCTAACTTTCCCTTTGAACCACTCCCTTTTCTCCCTGCTGGACACCAACCTATTCAGGTCGATGGAACACCAGCTCGTGTGCGGGTGGTTTGTGGTCACATCCACAGGAAGCACGAAAACCTAGCAATGGCGACGATCATCCCCATGCCGGCTGATACGTCCATTTTGCATCATGTTTACCTACTGTTATTTATAATGTTTTTATGCATAATAATGCTTTTTAAAGTAATTCTAATGCCCTTTCTCTCATAATATGCAAGGTTCACACAAAGAGGGAGAATTCTGGCAGCTGGAAATCTGGACCTGAAAAAGCTACGTCAGGCTATCTATTCTGCACAACTCCAAATGAGCTGAAACTTCACGAGAAATTTTTATGGAATAAATAAGAAATACTGGAGCAAATAATTACCAGAGGGGGGCCACCTGGTGAGCACAAGACACCAGGGCGCGCCAGGCCCCCCAGGCGCGCCCTGGTGGGTTGTGCTCAGCCCAGCCCACCTCTGGTGCCCCTCTTCTGGTATATAAGTTATTTTGACCTAGAAAAATAAGGAGAGGACTTTCCGGACGAAGCGCTGCCGTCTCGAGGCGGAACTTGGGCAGGAGCACTTTTGCCCTCCGGCGGAGCGAATCCGCCGGGGGAACTTCCCTCCTGGAGGGGGAAATCATCGTCATCTCATCACCAACAACCCTCTCATCTTGGGGAGGGCAATCTCCATCAACATCTTCAACAACACCATCTCCTCTCAAACCCTAGTTCATCTCTTGTGTTCAATCTTTGTACCGGAACTATAGATTGATACTTGTGGGTGATTAATAGTGTTGATTATATTTTGTAGTTGATTACTATATGGTTTATTTGGTGGAAGATTATATGTTCAGATCCGATATGCTATTTAATACCCCTCTGATCTTGAGCATGATTATTATTTGTGAGTAGTTACTTTTGTTCTTGAGGTCACAGGAGAAATCTTGTTGCAAGTAATCATGTGAATTTTATATATGTTCAATATTTTGATGATATGTATGTTGTGATTCCCTTAGTGGTGTCATGTGAATGTCGACTACATGACACTTCACCATATTTGGTCCTAAGGGAATGCATTGTAGAGTAGTTATTAGATGATGTGTTGCTAGAGTGACAGAAGCTTAAACCCTAGCTTATGCGCTACTTTGTAAGGGACCGATTTGGATCCAAAAGTTTAATGCTATGGTTAGAATTTATTCTTAATACTTTTCTCGTAGTTGCGGATGCTTGCGAGGGGGTTAATCATAAGTAGGAGGTTTGTTCAAGTAAGAATAGTACCTAATCACCGATCCACCCACATATCAAATTATCAAAGTAGCGAACACAAATCAAACCAACATGATGAAAGTGACTAGATGAAATTCCCGTGTACCCTCACGAACGCTTTGCTTATCATAAGAGACACTTTTGGCCTGTCCTTTGCCTCAAAAGGATTGGGCTACCTTGCTGCACTTTTGTTACTATTATTGCTCGCTACAAATTATCTTGCTATCAAACTACTCGCTACTTATAATTTTAGTGCTTGCAGAGAATACCTTGCTAAAAACCACTTGTCATTTCCTTCTGCTCCACATTGGGTTCGATGCTCTTACTTATCGAAAGGACTATGATTGATCCCCTATACGTGTGGGTCATCAAGGATCTTTTCTGGCGCCGTTGCCGGGGAGTGAAGCACTCTTGGTAAGTGGAAATTGGTAAGGAAAAATTATTACTACGTGCTGAAATTTATTGTCACTTGTTACTATGGAGAACAATCCTTTGAGGGGTTTGTTCGGAGTATCTTCACCTCGATCGGAACCACAAGTAGTTGCCCCTCAACCCACTGCACTTACTGAAAATACTGAATATGAAATCCTTCTGGTATGATAGAACAACTGCTAGCTAATCCTTATGCATGAGATGGAACCGAACATCCTAATATGCACATGATATATGTGGAAGAAATTTGTGGATTATTTAAGCTTGCAGGTTTACCCGGAGATGAAGCTAAGAAGAATATTTTCCCTTTATCTTTGAAGAGAAAATCATTGGCATGGTATAGGCTATGCGATGATATTGGATCTTGGAATTGGAATCGATTGAAATTGGAGTTTCACCAAAAAAATTATCCTATGCATCTAGTTCATCGTGATCGGAATTATATATATAATTTTTGGCCTCGTGAAGGAGAAAGTATCGCTCTAGCTTGGGGGAGGCTTAAGTCAATGTTATATTCATGCCCCAACCATGAGCTCTCAAGAGAAATTATTATTCAGGATTTTTATGCTCGGCTTTCTCATAATGATCGATCCATGCTCGATACTTCTTGTACTGGTTCCGGTGGGATCTTAAAGGCAACTCTGAATATTGGGAACTCGACGACGGTAAAGAGTCAGGCATTAAGCTTAAGTTTGATTGTGTTAAATCTTTTATGAATACCGATGCTTTTCAAAAGTTTAGCACTAAATATGGACTTGACTCTGAGATAGTAGCCTCTTTCTATGAATCTTTTGTTACTCATGTTGATCTCCCTAAGGAGAAGTGGTTTAAATATCACCCACCTATTAAAGAAGAAATTAAAGAACCGGTAATAGCTAAAGATGAAACTATCATTTATAATGTTGCTCCAGTTGTTCCTACTGCTTATATTGAAAAACCACCTTTCCCTGTTAGGATGAAGGAACATGCTAAAGTTTCAATTGTGGTCAATAAAAGTAATATTAGAACACCTAAACCAGCTGAACAAATCAAAGTATAACCTAGTGTTGCTATGGTTAAGGATCTCTTGGTCGATAATGTTGATGGGCATGTTATTTACTTTGTTGGTGAAGCTGCTAGAATTGCCAAACCCGATGGGAAAGATAAACATAGTCCCGTTGTTTCAGTTAAAATAGGAGATCACTATTATCATGGTTTATGCGACTTAGGTGCTAGCGTGAGTGCTATTCCCTTTACCTTATATCAAGAAATTATGAATGACATAGCACCCGCTGAGATAGAAGACATAGATGTTACTATTAAACTTGCTAATAGAGACACCATCACACCTCTTGGGATTGTTAGAGATATTGAAGTCTTGTGTGGGAAGATAAAATACCCTACTGATTTTCTTGTTCTTGGTCCCCACAAGATGAATTTTGTCCCATTATCTTTGGTAGACCTTCCTTGAACACCGTTAATGCTAAAATAGATTGTGAGAAACAAACTATCGGTGTTAGTTTTGGTGATGAGTCTCATGAGTTTAATTTTTCCAAGTTAAGCAGAAAGCGTCATAAAGAAGAATTGCCTAGTAAGGATGAAATTATTGGTCCATTCCTGAAGACAATTTTAGAAAAATTCTAAAAGCACATCTTTTACGTTTGCTTAAATATCAAAGTGAGTATTGGAAAAAACGTTGCACGTTTCGGTGGGCTGTCCAAGGTGAGGAAAATACTAAATATTTTCAAGCTCGTGCAACTGAAAGACTGCGGATAAATGCCATCACAAATCTAGTATTATCTGATGGCCGCTTGATAGAAAACCATGATGAAAAGGCGACGGCGTTTTATGATTGCTTTAAGAAGAGAATGGGGGGTGTCATCTCAGCCTGTCTATGATTTTGTGCTTGCCAACTTAATTCAAAAGTGTCAGGGTCTGGAAGAACTTTCAATACCATTTACGAAAGAAGAAATTGGGTTCTTTCTTAAAGTATGTTGGGAGATAATTAAAGAGGACTTTTACATTCTGTGTGAGGATTTCTGGAAGGGGACAATCAATTTGCAATGTTTGAACACGTCTTTAATCACACTTATACCAAAGAAGCTGACTCCTGAGTCGGTCAATGATTATAGACCAATATCTTTGCTAAACTGTGTGCTCAAAGTTATAACAAAGATTCTCTCGGAAAGGCTTCAGTGTTGGATTCTAAAGGCAGTTCATCGAAACCAGTATGGATTCATTAAAACTAGGACAATTCAAGATTGTCTCGGTTGGGCCTTCGAGTATCTACATCAATGCAAACAATCAGGCAAGGAAATTGTAATTCTAAAACTAGATTTCGAGAAGGCCTTCGACACGATGGAACACTCTTTCATTTTGAAAATGCTTGAGTGCAAGGGTTTTGATGACAAGTGGTGTATGTGGATTAAGATGTTGCTGCAGTCAGGATCTTCATCAATTCTACTAAACAGTATACCTGGCACAGAATTCCAGTGTAAGCGTGGTGTGAGACAGGGTGACCCAATTTCCCCCTTGCTATTTGTGCTCGCGGCAGATTTACTGCAGTCTTTAATCAATAAAGCCTGGCTGGATGGTTTGATCTCACTCCCAATTAATCAACCTGCTTCTGAAGACTACCCAGTGATACAATATGCCGACGGTACTTGAATCATACTCCCAGCAAACCAACAAGAGCTGCAAACAAGCAAGGAGATTCTGGATTCTTATGCCCGGGCAACTGGTTTGAAAATTAATTACGCCAAGTCTCAATTAATGCCAATCAATGTAAATGCTCAAAAAACTCTGGATCTGGCCAATGCTCTTGGGTGTCAAGTTGGGGAGATGCCGTTTACCTATCTAGGTTTGCCTCTTGGTACAACAAGACCCACTGTTAGAGTTAATGCCTTTGGTCGACAGAATTGAGAGAAGGTTGACAGGAACAGCAATCTGGTTATCCTACGGAGAACGAGTTCAGCTGATTAACTCTGCGCTATCATCACTGCTATCTTTTGCTATGTGTGTTCTAAAACTTCCACTCAAGTTGATTGATATCTTTGATAGAGCAAGAAGGCACTGTTTATGGAGGAAAGAAGTGTACAGAGATGCTAATACCCACTCCTTGGCTGCTTGGGAGATGGTTTGTCGCCCAAAGAAAAAAGGGGGTCTTGGAATCTTAAACCTACAAATCCAAAACAATGCTCTACTGCTCAAGTACCTGCATAAATTTATTCATAAACAGGATGTCCCCTGGGTAATGCTAGTTTGGAATGCCCATTATGGTGATACACCTCCCCATGCAAAACCACCTTATGGTTCTTTTTGGTGGCGTGACGTATTCTCTCTGATGGATATTTACCGTGGGATCACCTCCTGTATACCTGCCGCGGAGGACACGATTTTGCTTTGGAAATATGTTTGGATCAACGAAAGACCTCTGATGGACTCCCATGAGCATCTTTTCTCGTTTGCTAACAACGAAGACATCTCATTGGCGCAGTACTACAACAACAATGATCACGTGGATAACTTCATGCTGCCTTTGTCAATGGAAGCCAGAACAGAACTGGATAATCATGGAAGGAATCAACTTGGAAGCTATGGGGACCGATGAATGGATCCTTTGCTGGGGTGATACTGATTTTAAACTGAAGAAGTTCTACAATTTCATGTTCAGAAATATATTGGCTCCCCAATGCATCACATCGGTTTGGAAAACAAAATGTATCATGAGACATAAAGTGTTTGCATGGTTGATGTTGCATGACAGGGTCAACACAAGGGATTTGTTGCTGAGACGACACTTTAATATTGGAGAAGATCACAATTGCCCAATGTGCAATATGGAGGTTCTAGAAACAAATGCCCATCTATTTTATGTGTCCTTTTGCTGCAAAGTGTTGGGAGGTTGTGGGCATAGATTGGGATAATCATCCAAACATACAATTCAAGTATGAGAGAGCGAGGGCAAGATGGCAGGGACCTTTGTTCAAAGAGATAACCATATTGACCTCCTGGAATATTTGGAAGCAACGCAACAGAGAAATTTTTGATGGAGAGGAGGCTACGCATGCTGAGTGGCTGAGGAAACTCAAGGAAGATTTTGTGATCTTGGCTTACATGATCAACCCTCAAAAGTTAACCTTTTTAGAAGGCTTTAGCAACTCTTTATCTTTGTAATCTCCTGTTTTACATAGGCTAGTTTAGCACCTTCTGTGTTCCTTTTAAAGCCATATAAACAACCCCTTCTCTATAATGTTAACCATTGGTTAACATTTTAAATAAATAAAGGAAAAACAACAGTAGGAGGCTCTCCTGCTGTTTTCACTGGTCAAAAAAAATATTGGTCTTGCTTCTATTGCTGTACCTCCTACTGATCCACTAGAACAATATCTTCTAGACCATGAAAATGATTTGCATATGCACGAAAGAAATGAAATAGATAGAATCCTGTTCGAACAACAACCTCTACTTAAACACAATTTGCCTATTGAAACTCTAGGAGGTCCTCCTCCACCTAAAGGTGATCCTGTGTTTGAATTAAAACAATTGCCAGACACTTTGAAATATGCTTATCTTGATGAGAAGAAGATATATCATGTTATTATTAGTGCTAACCTTTCAGAACATGAAGAAGAAAGATTATTGAAAGTTCTAAGGAAGCACCGAACTGCTATTGGATATACCCTTGATGATCTTAAGGGCATTAGTCCCACTCTATGTCAGCACAAGATTAATATGGAACATGATGCTAAACCCGTTGTTGATCACCAACGTCGGTTAAATCCGAAGATGAAAGAAGTGGTAAGAACGGAAATATCAAAACTTCTAGAAGCAGGTATAATCTATCCTATAGCTGATAGTAGATGGGTAAGTCATGTTCATTGTGTCCCTAAGAAAGGAGGTATTACTATTGTTCTTAATGATAAGAATGAACTTATTCGACAAAGAATTGTTACAGGCTATAGAATGGTAATTGATTTTAGAAAATTAAACAAAGCAACTAGAAAAGATCATTACCCTCTGCCTTTATTGATCAAATGCTAGATAGATTATCTCAGCGCACACATTTTTGCTTCCTTGATGGATATTCTGGTTTTTCACAAATACCTGTTTCTCAACCTGATCAAGAAAAGACCACTTTTACTTGTCCTTTTGGAACTTATGCTTATAGACGTATGCCTTTTGGTTTATGTAATGCACCTGATACCTTTCAAAGATGTATGACTGATATATTCTATGACTTTTGTGAAAAGATTGTTGAGGTTTTCATGGATGACTTTTTTGTTTATGGGTAGTATTTTGATGATTGTTTAAGCAATCTTGATCGAGGTTTGCAGAGATGTGAGCAAACAAATCTTGTCTTGAATTGGGAGAAGTGCCACTTTATGGGTAACGAAGGTATTGTTTTTCTGAAAGAGGTATTGAGGTGGACAAAGCTAAGGTTGATGCAATTGAGAAAATGCCATGTCCTAAAGATATCAAAGGTATTTGTAGTTTCCTTGGTCATGCTGGTTTCTCTAGGAGATTTATCAAAGACTTTTCTAAAATTTCTAGGGCTCTTACAAATCTTTTGCAATAGGATATTCCTTTTGTTTTTGATGATGATTGTTTAGAAGCCTTCAAAACACTCAAGAAAGCCTTAATTTCTGCACCTGTTGTTCAACCACCTGATTGGAACTTTCCTTTTGAAATTATGTGTGATGCTAGTGATTATGCTGTTGGTGCTGTTCTAGGACAAAGAGTTGATAAGAAATTGAATGTTATTCACTACGCAAGTAAAACTCTGGACAGTGCTCAACGAAATTATGCTACTACTGAAAAAGAATTTCTAGTAGTGGTGTTTGCTCGTGATAAATTTAGATCCTATATTGTAGATTCAAAAGTAATTGTTCACACTAATAATGCTGCAATAAAGTATCTTATGGAAAAGAAAGATACCAAACCTAGGCTTATTCGATGGGTTCTCTTCCTACAAGAATTTGATTTACATATCACTGATAGAAAGGGAGCGGAGAACCCCGTGGCTGATAACTTGTCTAGGCTTGAAAATATTCTTGATGATCCACAACCTTTTAATGATAGCTTTCCTGATGAGCAGTTAGCTGCAATAAATGTTTCTCATAACACTCCCTCGTATGCTGACTATGCTAATTACATTGTTGCTAAATACGTACCACCTAGTTTCACATACCAACAAAAGAAAAAATTCTTCTATGATTTAAGACACTTTTGGGATGACCCGCATCTTTACAAAGAAGGAGTAGATGGTATTATTAGACGTTGTGTACCTGAGCATGAACAGGGACAAATCCTACAGAAATGTCACTCTGAAGCTTATGGAGGACATCATGCGGGAGACAGAACTTCTCACAAGGTATTGCAATCTAGGTTTTATTGGCCTACCCTCTTCAAGGATGCTCGTAAGTTCGTCTTATCTTGTGATGAATGTCAAAGAATAGGTAATATCGGTAAGCGTCAAGAAATGCCTATGAATTATTCACTTGCTGTTGAACCATTTGATGTTTGGGGATTTGATTACATGGAGGCTTTTCCTTCCTCTAATGGGTATACTCATATTTTGGTTGCTGTTGATTACGTTACTAAGTGGGTAGAAGCTATTTCAACTAGTAGTGCTGATCACAACACCTCTATTAAAATGCTTAAAGAAATTATTTTCCCAAGGTTTGGAGTCCCTAGATATTTAATGACTGATGGTGGTTCACACTTTATTCATGGTGCTTTCTGTAAAAATGCTTGCTAAATATGATGTTAACCATAGAATTGCATCACCCTATCATCCTCAGTCTAGTGGTCAAGTTGAACTTAGTAATAGAGAAATAAAATTAATTTTGCAAAAGACTATCAATAGGTCCCGGAAGAATTGGTCTAAGAAATTAGATGATGCACTTTGGGCTTATAAAACAACATATAAAAATCCTATGGGTATGTCTCCTTATAAAATGGTTTATGGAAAAGCTTGTCATTTGCCTCTTGAGTTAGAACATAAAGCTTACTGGGCAATTAAAGAACTCAACTATGATTTCAAACTTGCTGGTGAGAAGAGGTTATTTGATATTAGCTCACTAGATGAATGGAGAACCCAAGCTTATGAAAATGCCAAGTTATTTAAAGAAAAAGTTAAAAGATGACATGATAAAAGAATCCAAAAGCGTGAGTTCAAAGTTGGAGAATATGTTCTTTTGTACAACTCTCGTTTCAGATTCTTTGCAGGAAAACTCCTCTCCAAATGGGAAGGACCCTATGTTATCGAGGAGGTTTATCGATCTGGAGCCATCAAAATAAATAACGCCGAAGGTACTAACCCGAAGGTTGTTAATGGGCAATGAATAAAACATTATATCTCAGGTACGCCCATTAATGTTGAAAGCAATATTATCCAAACTATGATACCAGAAGAACACATAAAAGAAACCTTCCGGAACACTCCAGAATCGTGAAAAAGAGGAGGTACGTGATACGTAAGTAAACGGACTCCGAAAATTCTGCAAAAATATTTTCTGTCCGTTTTGGAATATAACAAAAATTAGGAAATAAGAAACAACTAGGAAGGCACCCCTGGTGGGAACAAGACACCCTAGGTGGGTTATGCCCACCTCGGGTAGCTTCCGGACTTCGTTTTTCTTCCGTTTGCTTGTTTCCCAAGATAAAAAAAATCTTTATATACCCTCTGAACCTATTGACCTCCGTATCGCGGAGAAATCTCCTATTTCTTTTTCTTGCTATTTTTGGTCAGATCTGTTGAGCCAGGCATCATGTCTTCTTCTTCCTCCAACAACGTGGAAGAGGATGCTTGGTTGATGACGATCGAGCTGAAGAGAGAAGAACCCGTAGAAGCCGTCAAAGGGGACAAGAGCAAGGAGGCTATCGGAGATCAAGCGCCGGTGGTTGAGAAGGCCTGGCCTGCCGAGGAAGAAGAAGAAGATATCCTTAAACCCTACTATGATCATCTCACCCTCACCGAGATCGAAGCCTTTCGGATCATCGAAACGGTTCGTGTGCAAAATAAATATCTCACCCGTGAAAATATTCTGTTGCAAGAGAACATCATTGCCCTCCGGAGCGTCATCCGTAGATTGGAGAGTCTCTTGATCATGAAGGACAAGATCGCTACCACTTCATCACCACCACCTCCTTCTTCATCACCAAAAGAAAATTGAGTATCAGCTATGGGCACTCCCCTTGGCTTGTGCCAAGCTTGGGGGAGGTGCCCCGGTATCGTATCACCTCCACTATCTTTTGCCTTTATTTACCTTAGTTCGATCCTTATTTATCTTTTGCTTTAGATGAATAAAAGTTTAGTTCGATCCTTTCTTTTCGAGAGTTTTCTTAGTGATCTATCTTTGTAATCGTGTGCAAGATATTGCTACCTCTTGAGCACTGCGTTGGTTTTCCCTTGAATAGGTAAGGGTGATGCAGTAAGTAGGGTAAGTATTTCCCTCAGTTTTTGAGAACCAAGGTATCAATCTAGTAGGAGGCCACACCCAAGTCCCTCGCACCTACACAAACAAATATAAACCTCGCAACCAACGCAATAAAGGGGTTGTCAATCCCTTCACGGTCACTTACGAAAGTGAGATATGATAGATATGATAAGATAATATTTTTGGTATTTTTATAATAGAGATGCAAAGTAAAATAAAAGGCAATAAAAATAGCTAAGTGTTGGAAGATTAATATGATGGAAAATAGACCCGGGGGCCATAGGTTTCACTAGTGGCTTCTCTCGAGAGCATAAGTATTACGGTGGGTGAACAAATTACTGTTGAGCAATTGATAGAATTGAGCATAGTTATGAGAATATCTAGGTAGGTATGATCATGTATATAGGCAGCACGTCTGTGACAAGTAGACCGACTCCTGATTGCATCTACTACTATTACTCCACACATTGACCGCTATCCAGCATGCATCTAGAGTATTAAGTTCAAAAGAATAGAGTAATGCTTTAAGTATGATGACATGATGTAGAGGGATAAACTCATGCAATATGATGTAAACCCCATCTTGTTATCCTCGATGGCAACAATACAATACGTGCCTTGCTGCCCCTGCTGTCACTGGGAAAGGACACCGCAAGATTGAACCCAAAGCTAAGCACTTCTCCCATTGCAAGAAAGATCAATCTAGTAGGCCAAACCAAACTGATAATTCGAAGAGACTTGCAAAGATAACCAATCATACATAAAAGAATTCAGAGGAGATTCAAATATTGTTCATAGATAAACTTGATCATAAACCCACAATTCATCGATCTCAACAAACACACCGCAAAAGAAGATTACATTGAATAGATCTCCACGAGAATCATGGAGAACTTTGTATTGATATCCAAAAAGAGAGAAGAAGCCATCTAGCTAATAACTATGGACCCGAAGGTCTAAGGTAAACTACTCACACATCATCGGAGAGGCTATGGTGTTGATGTAGAAGCCCTCCGTGATCAATGCCCCCTCCGGCAGGACGCCGGAAAAGGCCCCAAGATGGGATCTCACGAGTACAGAAGGTTGCGGCGGTGGAATTAGGTTTTCATGGATGCTTCTGTTGGTTTGGGGGTACGTAGGTATATATAGGAGGAAGAAGTACGTCGGTGGAGCAACGTGGGCCCCATGAGGGTGGAGGCGCGCCCAGGGGGGTAGGCGCGCCCCCCTACCTCGTGCTCTCCTGGTTGCTTTCTTGACATAGGGTCCAAGTCCTCTGGATCACGTTTGTTCCGAAAATCACGTTCCCGAAGGTTTCATTCCGTTTGGACTCCATTTGATATTCTTTTTCTGCAATACTCTGAAATAGGCAATTGGGCTGGGCCTCCGGTTAATAGGTTAGTCCCAAAAATAATATAAAAGTGTATAACAAAGCCCATTAATCATCCAAAACAGAATATAATATAGCATGAAGCAATCAAAAATTATAGATACGTTGGAGACGTATCAAGCATCCCCAAGCTTAATCCTGCTCGTCCTCGAGTAGGTAAATGATAAAAACAGAATTTTTGATGCGGAATGCTACTTGGCATAGTTTTTTAATGTAACCCTCTTAATTGTGGTATGAATATTCAGATTCGAAAGATTCAAGATAAAAGTTTAATATTGACATAAAAGCAATAATACTTCAAGCATACTAACTAAGCAGTTATGTCTTCTCAAAATAACATGGCCAAAGAAAGTTCATCCCTACAAAAATCATATAGTTTAGTCATGCTCCATTTTCGTCACACAAGAATGCTCTCATCATGCACAACCCCGATGACAAGCCAAGCAATTGTTTCATACTTTAGTAATCTCAAACTTTTTCAACCTTCACGCAATACATGAGCGTGAGCCATGGATATAGCACTATGGGTGAATAGAATATAATGATGGGGGTTATGTGGAGAAGACAAAAAAGGAGAAAGTCTCACATCAACGCGGCTAATCAACGGGCTATGGAGATGCCCATCGATTGATGTTAATGCAAGGAGTAGGGATTGCCATGCAACGGATGCACTAGAGCTATAAATGCATGAAAGCTCAACAAAAGAAACTAAGTGGGTGTGCATCCAACTTGCTTGCTCACGAAGACCTAGGGCATTTGAGGAAGCCCATTGTTGGAATATACAAGCCAAGTTCTATAATGAAAAATTCCCACTAGTATATGAAAGTGACAAAACAAGAGACTCTCTATCATGAAAATCATGGTGCTACTTTGAAGCACAAGTGTGGAAAAAAAGGATAGTAGCATTGTCCCTTTTTTTTTTTTTCCTTTTTTTGGCCTTCTTTTTTATTGGCCTTTCTCTTTTTTATTGGGACAATGCTCTATGAATGATGATCATCACACTTCTATTTATTTACAAATCAATGATTACAACTCGATACTAGAACAAGGTATGACCCTATATGAATGCCTCCGGTGGTATACCGGGATAGGCAATGAATCAAGAGTGACATGTATGAAAAATTATGAACGGTGGATTTACCACAAATACGATGTCAACTACATGATCATGCAAAGCAATATGACAATGATGAACGTGTCATGATAAACGAAACGGTGGAAAGTTGCATGGCAATATATCTCGGAATGGCTATGGGAATGCCATAATAGGTAGGTATGGCGGCTGTTTTGAGGAAGATATAAGGAGGTTTATGTGTGAAAGAGCATATCATATCACGGGGTTTGGATGCACCGGCGAAGTTTGCACCAACTCTCAATGTGAGAAAGGGCAATGCACGGTACCGAAGAGGCTAGCAATGATGGAAGGGTAAGAGTGCGTATAATCCATGGACTCAACATTAGTCATAAAGAACTCACATACTTATTGCAAAAATCTACAAGTCATCAAAAACCAAGCACTACGCGCATGCTCCTAGGGGGATAGATTGGTAGGAAAAGACCATCGCTCATCCCCGACCGCCACTCATAAGGAAGACAATCAAAGAACACCTCATGTTTCAAATTTGTTACATAACGTTTACCATGTGTGCATGCTACGGGACTTGCAAACTTCAACACAAGTATTTCTCAATTTCACAACTACTCAACTAGCACAACTTTAATATCACTACCTCCATATCTCAAAACAATCATCAAGCATCAAACTTCTCTTAGTATTCAGCACACTCATAAGAAAGTTTTTACTAGTCTTGAATACCTAGCATATTAGGATTAATTTCCCAATTTAAGAAAATTACCATGCTGCTTAAGACTCTCAAAATAATATAAGTGAAGCATGAGAGAATAATAGTTTCTATAAAACAAAACCACCGCCGTGCTCTAAAAGATATAAGTGAAGCACTAGAGCAAAAACTATATAGCTCAAAAGATATAAGCGAAGCGCATAGAGTATTCTAATAAATTCCGAATCATGTGTGTCTCTCTCAAAAGGTGTGTACAGCAAAGATGATTGTGGTAAACTAAAAAGCAAAGACTCAAATCATACAAGACGCTCCAAGCAAAACACATATCATGTGGTGAATAAAAATATAGCTCCAAGTAAAGTTACCGATGGAAGTAGACGAAAGAGGGGATGCCTTCCGGGGCATCCCCAAGCTTTGGCTTTTTGGTGTCCTTAGATTATCTTGGGGTGCCATGGGCATCCCCAAGCTTAGGCTCTTGCCACTCCTTGTTCCATAATCCATCAAATCTTTTACCCAAAACTTGAAAACTTCACAACACAAAACTTAACAGAAAATCTCGTGAGCTCCGTTAGCGAAAGAAAACAAAACACCACTTCAAGGTACTGTAATGAACTCATTCTTTATTTATATTGGTGTTATACCTACTGTATTCCAACTTATCTATGGTTTATAAATTATTTTACTAGCCATAGATTCATCAAAATAAGCAAACAACACACGAAAAACAGAATCTGTCAAAAACAGAACAGTCTGTAGTAATCTGTAACTAACGCAAACTTCTGGAACTCCAAAAACTCAGACAAAATAGGACGACCTAGACAATTTGTTTATTCATCATCAGCAATTGGAATCAATATTTTATCACGTTCTGGTGATTTTTAACAATTGTTTTCGTGAACAGAAAGTTTCTGGAATTTTCAGCAAGATCAAATAACTATCATCCAAGAAGATCCTATAGGTTTAACTTGGCACAAACACTAATTAAAACATAAAAACAAATCTAAACAGAGGCTAGATCAAAGATTTATATCTAAACAGAAGCAAAAAGCAAAAAACTAAAAATAAATTGGGTTGCCTCCCAACAAGCGCTATCGTTTAACGCCCCTAGCTAGGCATAAAAGCAAGGATAGATCTAGGTATTATCGTCTTGGGTCTTTAATTTTTTAGCGGAGTTATGCTCGAATCCGGGAGGTTCTTTATGTTTCCCTTCATATTCGGAAATTTTGAGATCTAAAGAATCCAACCGCTTATTGCAAAGGGTAATCAACATATTCATGCGGTGGAGATTCCCGCTAACACTCTTAAGAGGTTCAAGAGATTTTTGTAAAATCTTAGTTACTTCGCAAATTTTCTCAAAAACTTGCGTTTCTTCTTGGGTATGATGAGGCCCCTTTTGTTGAGGTAGTGTTCCCACTATACCTTCTATAATTTCATGCACAATACTGGGATCAACTTCAATAAAATTGCCTTTGGCAACGCAATCCAAGAGTTGTCTATGAGACATATTCAATCCAACATAAAAGTTGCGAAGCAAGATTCTAAAATTCACCTCTAGGGTGCAATTACGATCAAATTCCTTCATTCTAAACCAAGCATCTTTTAAGTTTTCTTCTTGTCTTTGTTTGAAGTGAAGAACCTCAAACTCGGGAGACAAAGGAGTAGATAAAGGACTAGCCATAACGATGAAGCGAGCGGAAAAGAGGCGAACAGAAAAGAGAGGGCGAATAAAACGGCAAGGGTGAAGTGGGCGAGAGGAAAATGATAGGAAAATGGCAAATAATGTAATGCGGGAGATAAGAGTTTGTGATGGGTACTTGGTATGTTGACTTTTGCGTAGACTCCCAGACAACGGCGCCAGAAATCCTTCTTGCTACCTCTTGAGCACTGCGTTGGTTTTCCCCTGAAGAGGAAAGGGTGATGCAGTAAAGTAGCGTAAGTATTTCCCTCAGTTTTTGAGAACCAAGGTATCAATCAAGTAGGAGGCCATGCCCAAGTCCCTCGCACCTACACAAACAAATATAAACCTCGCAACCAACGCAATAAAGGGGTTGTCAATCCATTCACGGTCACTTACGAAAGTGAGATCTGATAGATATGATAAGATAATATTTTTGGTATTTTTATAATAGAGATGCAAAGTAAAATAAAAGGCAATAAAAATAGCTAAGTGTTGGAAGATTAATAGACCTCGGGGCCACAGGTTTCACTAGTGGCTTCTCTCGAGAGCATATGTATTACGGTGGGTGAACAAATTACTGTTCAGCAATTGATAGAATTGAGCATAGTTATGAGAATATCTAGGTATGATCATGTATATAGGCATCACGTCCGTGACAAGTAGACCGACTCCTGCCTGCATCTACTACTATTACTCCACACATCGACCGCTATCCAGCATGCATCTAGAGTATTAAGTTCAAAAGAACAGAGTAATGCTTTAAGTATGATGACATGATGTAGAGGGATAAACTCATGCAATATGATATAAACCCCATCTTGTTATCCTCGATGGCAACAATACAATACGTGCCTTGCTGCCCCTACTGTCACTGGGAAAGGACACCGCAAGATTGAACCCAAAGCTAAGCACTTCTCCCATTGCAAGAAAGATCAATCTAGTAGGCCAAACCAAATTGATAATTCGAAGAGACTTGCAAAGATAACCAATCATACATAAAAGAATTCAGAGGAGATTCAAATATTGTTCATAGATAAACTTGATCATAAACCCACAATTCATCGGTCTCAACAAACACACCGCAAAAGAAGATTACATCGAATAGATCTCCACGAGAATCGTGGAGAACTTTGTATTGAGATCCAAAAAGAGAGAAGAAGCCATCTAGCTAATAACTATGGACCCGAAGGTCTGAGGTAAACTACTCACACATCATCGGAGAGGCTATGGTGTTGATGTAGAAGCCCTCCATGATCAATGCCCCCTCCGGCAGGACGCCGGAAAAGGCCCCAAGATGGGATCTCACGGTACAGAAGGTTGCGGCGGTGGAATTAGGTTTTCGTGGATGCTTCTGTTGGTTTGGGGGTACGTAGGTATATATAGGAGGAAGAAGTACGTCGGTGGAGCAACATGGGCCCCATGAGGGTGGAGGGCGCGCCCGGGGGGTAGGCGCCCCCCTTACCTCGTGCTCTCCTGGTTGCTTTCTTGACGCAGGGTCCAAGTCCTCTGGATCACGTTTGTTCCGAAAATCACGTTCCCGAAGGTTTCATTCCGTTTGGACTCCGTTTGATATTCTTTTTCTGCGAAACTCTGAAATAGGCAAAAAAACAGCAATTTGGGCTGGGCCTCCGGTTAATAGGTTAGTCCCAAAAATAATATAAAAGTGTATAACAAAGCCCATTAATCATCCAAAACAGAATATAATATAGCATGAAGCAATCAAAAATTATAGATACGTTGGAGACGTATCAGATATGTACTAAAGTTTAGTTTGAGTTTTGTTTTCTTTACTTTCATGTTCAATAAAAAGAAAGGAAATAAATGAAAAAGATCATATGCTAATCTTATGGTAAGTAATGACATCACATAAGGAAGAGTATAAGTAGAAAATTTTATTGGAGATTGACAAACATAGCATTGGTCAATGATGCAATTCATGAAAGAATTAATAAGGGAAGAGAAGATTCACATGCAAATACACTATCTTGGACATCTTTTGTGATTGTGAGCCCCCATCAAAATATTATATGCCAAACTTGTTGATATTGGACAAGGAAGACAACGTAATGATTTATGTTTGTTCATATTCGCATAGAAGTTATATTGTCATAGATCCTTCAACATGTGGTGCTTTCCCCCCATCTTTGCTAGCCAAAATTCCGCACCAAGTAGAGATACTACTTGTGCATCCAAAAACCCCTAAACCCAAATCTTATTTTCGAGAGTCCACCATACCTACCTAAGCATTGAGTAAGATCCTTCAAGTAAGTTGTCATCGGTGCAATAAGGCAATAAAAATTGCTTCTAAAAGTGTTAGATCATTTAGTGTAAGAGAAAATTGAGCATTGTACGAACTTGTGATGGCAAAGAATAAAAGCGATAGACTGCATAATAAAGGTTGCTATCACAAGGGGCAATATAACGTGACATTCTTTTGCACTAAGGGATTGAGCATACAAACAAAAAGCGCATGTCAACCTCTGCTTCCCTCTGCGAAGGGCCTATCTTTTACTTTTATGTATTTACTTTCATGCAAGAGTCAAAAATTTTCTCTCTATTCCTTTTTATTTTTCTCTTTCGGCAAGCATCATGTGGTGAGAAAAGATTTAGGCACATATATCCAGTTGGATATGGGTAGCATGAGCTATTATTGTTGACATCACCCTTGAGGTGAATACGTTGGGAGGCAAAATTATAAGCCCTTATCTTTCTATGTGTCCGGTTGAAACGTTTTGCTCATGTGTACGCGGTGAGTGTTAGCAATCATAGAAGACTATATGATGGTTGAGTATGTGGACTTGCCTAAAGGCTCTGATACGTGACCCTTCCTGAAAAGATCATGAATTGCAGTTGCAAAGTTGACTGAGAACATAGTTTGTTGGTTTCCAATAGAGTTTATGCTTTATACTTCGATGTTGTGATGAATTGTTACTTATTCATGAGAAGTTTATGATGAAGGTTCTACGATAAAAGTTTTATTAAAGTTTGTTGTTGTTATAATAATTTACATGATGCTTCTATGTTCGTATTTTGTTTTTATCGACACCTCTCTCTCTAAGCATGTGGACATGTTTTTCGATTTCGGTTTTCGCTTGAGGACAAGCGAGGGCTAAGATTGGAGGAGTTAATACGTCCATTTTGCATCATGTTTACCTACTGTTATTTATAATGTTTTTATGCATAATAATGCTTTTTGGAGTAATTCTAATGCCTTTTCTCTCATAATATGCAAGGTTCACACAAAGAGGGAGAATTCCGGCAGCTGGAAATCTGGACCTGAAAAAGCTATGTCGGGCTACCTATTCTGCACAACTCCAAATGAGCTGAAAATTCACGAGGAATTTTTATGGAATAAATAAGAAATACTGGAGCAAATAATTATCGGAGGGGGCCCACCTGGTGAGCACAAGACACCAGGGCACGCCAGGCCCCCCAGGCACGCCCTGGTGGGTTGTGCTCAGCCCACCCCACCTCCGGTGCCCCTCTTCTGGTATATTTCATTTTGACCTAGAAAAAAAAATAAGGAGAGGACTTTTGGGACGAAGCGCTGCGTCTCGAGGTGGAACTTGGGCAGGAGCACTTTTGCCCTCCGGCGGAGCGATTCCGCCGGGGGAACTTCCCTCCCGGAGGAGGAAATCATCGTCATCATCATCACCAACAACCCTCTCATCTTGGGGAGGGAAATCTCCATCAACATCCTTAACAGCACCATCTCCTCTCAAACCCTAGTTCATCTCTTGTGTTCAATCTTTGTACCGGAACTATAGATTGGTACTTGTGGGTGACTAGTAGTGTTGATTACATCTTGTAGTTGATTACTATATGGTTTATTTGGTGGAAGATTATATGTTCAGATCCAATATGCTATTTAATACCCCTCTGATCTTGAGCATGATTATTATTTGTGAGTAGTTACTTTTGTTCTTGAGTTCACAGGAGAAATCTTGTTGCACGTAATCATGTGAATTTTATATGTGTTCGATATTTTGATGATATGTATGTTGTGATTCCCTTAGTAGTGTCATGTGAACGTCGACTACATGACACTTCACCATATTTGGGCCTAAAGGAATGCATTGTGGAGTAGTTATTAGATGATGGGTTGCTAGAGTGACAGAAGCTTAAACCCTAGTTTATGCGCTACTTCGTAAGGGACCGATTTGGATCGAAAAGTTTAATGCTATGGTTAGAATTTATTCTTAATACTTTTCTTGTAGTTGTGGATGCTTGCGATGGGGTTAATCATAAGTAGGAGGTTTGTTCAAGTAAGAACAGCACCTAAGCACCAATCCACCCACATATCAAATTATCAAAGTAGCGAACACAAATCAAACCAACATGATGGAAGTGACTAGATGAAATTCTCGTGTACCCTCAAGGACACTTTGCTTATCATAAGAGACCGTTTTGGCCTGTCATTTGCCTCAAAAGGATTGGGCTACCTTGCTGCACTTTTGTTACTATTATTGCTCGCTACAAATTATCCTGCTATCAAACTACTCGCTACTTATAATTTCAGTGCTTGCAGAGAATACCTTGTTGAAAACCACTTGTCATTTCCTTCTGCTCCTCGTTGGGTTTGACACTCTTACTTATTGAAAGGACTACGATTGATCCCCTATACTTGTGGGTCATCACCAGCTGGAGTGGTTCACTTTGCCAATGTAAGAGAAATCCTCTTTGAATTTCTTACTTTGCACAAGAGAATAGGGTTCCAGAAGATCCCCAGGTGCCCGCTGGGACAGGCTTTTGTTCAGTTGCATAGTGTCTTCAACAGAGATGAACTTGTGATGCAAAGTCCTCATCGCTATGATGATGTACACATTATCTTTGAAAAGCATGATGAGGGTATGAACTGGAGAAGATATCACATCAACAGAGAGTTTTGGATTTTCATTGCGGGGTTTCATGCAGATCTATGGAATATCACTGAAGTTCGTAATGCAGTGAAATCGTTTAGTACCTTCATGGAATGGGACTAGCAGCTCAACACGGATGCAGGCATTTGGATTAAGATTAGGGTTGAAGAGCTGAAAGATATCCCCTCCAGCATTCTCCTCACTGGCACTAATGAATTCAGAGTGGACTCTTAGGCCTGTCCAGTGTCCATCTTGCAGCAAAGGCTGATTGAGGAAGGCCCAGGAGATGAGGAACCATTTCTTGAAGGAGGAAATCCTCACCCAGCCCCAGATCATCCTCACTTCCATCCCAACCAGCACCACTTTTTTGGTCCAATCAATCAGCATCACATTGAGGAGCAGCATAACAACAACTGGAACCAAGAGGAGGAACAGAATAACAATTAATAATCAGGTTAATTTAGACCTGAATCTTGTCAATGTACCTATTCAGTTGGCTAATGGTTTTGGTCATTGGGGTCCTCAACCTAATATTGATCTCAATGCTAATCTGGAGCTGCACCCAGGAGAATTTCCTCAGTTGCAAGATCTCATGGAACCTCTGTTAGATATTAATCAGCCACAGGCAGAATTGCCAATTATGGATGACAACAGCAACATCACGCTCTCAGTGGGCTCAAATGATTCTAAAGCAACTCTTGATGGAATTGGCTTCCCTATGCAAATTGACTTAAATGCCCTAGTGCTTGCCTTGGCGGTTCCACAACAAGCACCTATCTTACAGCAGCCACATGCGCATGCTGGAGCAGATGATCTTGCTCTGCAACATGTTGCTCCTGTTGCTGATATGCAACACCCTGATCCTGCCATTGTAGACCAACAGGTAGCAGAACAAGAACCCCTTGTTTAGATTTTCATCCAGCCAGTAAATGAACTTGTAGAGGAACCAGACTTCTTGGGATCTCAAGACCTTATGTTCCAGAATCAGGAACTGGATAGACAGCTTTTAGCCAAGGAACTCTTTGATGAATTTGCAGTACCAACGGGTGGGCCTGTTTCTCAAACTATGGAAAATCTTCTGGAAGATGGCAATGGGCAGACGATACTAGTTGGAACTTATCTAAACCAGTCTATTGAAGGTATAGCTGGGGGGAAAAGAGGTTTTACCTGGACCAAAAGATAACTTTGTGCAGCAGGAAGATGTCCTGGTTAGTGCAGCAACAAACTCCACATCTGAGGCTTCTGACAGCTTGGGCCCACCACCAGGTTATGAGGTGAAGGGTAAATATCCCTCAACTGAAGATGTCTCCTGTTCTGGCCTTGATATTACTGATCCTCACATAGAAACCATGATTCCTGGAGCAGCTTTGGCCTGCAAAGTTATTAAGTCACCACAAGAAGATCCTCACATCTTAGGAGGAGAGAGTGTTAGGCTCTGGGCCACACATTTTGCACCCAAAGAAGGAGATGAAAAGGTAATACAGGTCCCTGCTGAATGGACAAATTTCATAATATCTTCTCTCATCTCTCCTGACAGATTTGATTGGGCCAAAGGATTTCTAGCATCTGACATGTGGAATATAATCTTACAAGGATCAGAAAGCAGTTATCTTTACAGTTTTTTCATCCCTAAGGAATGTATTTCAACCTCTGTGCCTCCTTGTGATATGCAGGCCATTCCTGAGGAGGAAGCTAGTGTGGGCCCCACCTTCTCCACACCTCAGTCAAAGACCTCTTCCTCTCATGCACCAGCTTTGGAGGAACATGCCTCCACAACCAGTGCACTTCATAGCCTAAAGAAAAGAAAGGAAAGGGCCCCTCTGGTGGATACAGAGGTAAGAAGGATCACTATATTTCAAGAACTTAGCAAAGGGTTTAAGAAAAAAACCTGTGTCAATAAAAATTGTATGGCATGTCACTCAGACCCATCACCCATTGCTAAAAAAATTGTTAAAAACCTGTCTACTTCCTTTTGCAAGGTGGATGCCAAGGAGGTGACTGAGGAAATTTTAGCCAAGCCAAAGAAGAAGAAAGGTGCCAAGGTAGCGGTCAGCAAGGAAGGGCACAAGGAAGCACCTAAGACCAAGGCCATCTTCATGCCATGAGAAGACTAGCCAGTTCTACTGCTTAAAGTTTGCATGATGATTGAAATGAATGTAACATCTAAGAACATGTCTGTCTACCTTTTGTCAAAGTCTGTAATATCCATATCTAAGTATGCCAGAATCTGTGTTCTATGCTGGACAGCAAGGTTATCTGTTTGGAACTCTCTGTTCATTCCTATGACTGCTTCCTATGCAAAAAATATGTCACCTTTGTGCTGGTTGTCCCTATTTCCAATACCGAGGCTCTTAAAGTTTTATGACCACTCCAATGAATACAAACTGGATCATTTTAAACTGGAATATTAGAGGGATTAATTCCAAGGATAAATGGATGGCCATCTCTAATAAAATAGAAGAATCTGGCTGTGTTATTCTGTGCCTGCAAGAAACTAAGAAGGAAAACTTTGATGCTTCTTACATCAAGAATTTCTGCCCAAAGAGGATTAATAAGTTCGAATTCACACCTTAAGTGGGAGCTTCTGGGGGATTACTTGTCGCCTGAAATGATAATTATTTCCAGGGGCAAAAGGTGTTTGAGAACAAATTTTCTCTCTCAATTCAATTCACCTCAGTTCATTCTCGAGAAGTTTGGGTTCTGAAAAACATCTATGGCCCCTGCCTAGCAACAGAAAAGCTGAAGTTCTTGGACTGGCTCAATAACATTCAGACACCTGATGATGTTAATTGGATGATTGTGGGTGACTTTAATTATGTTAGATATCCAAAGAATAGGAATAAGGAAGGAGGGAACTTTCAAGAGATGCTGCAGTTTAATGAAACAATAAGTAACCTTGGCCTGGTTGAGATTCCCTTCAAGGGCAGAAACTACACTTGGAGCAACATGCAAGCTGCACCCCTGCTGGAGAAAATTGACTGGATATTCTCTTTAGAAGCATGGACTTTATCATATCCTAACACCCAAGCTTTTGCTCTTTCTAAACCTATCTCTGATCATGCTCCCTGTGTGATTAAGATAGGAACAAGTATCCCAAAATCCAACCTGTTTAGGTTTGAGAACTTTTGGCTGGAACATAGTGAATTCAAAGAGATAGTGCAAAATATCTGGACACAGAATGTGCAAGAACAGGACAGTGCCAAAAGGATCACAACAAAGTTCAAGAGATTAAGAAAAGGGCTTAAAATCTGGTCTAAAAAGATATCCAATCTTGCAGCTACTATTAGAGCATGTAATGACTTCATTCTTCTGTTGGATATAATTGAAGAATTCTGGACACTAAGTAATGAGGAATGGAATGGCAGATGTATTATAAGTGAGCAATACTTGAAATTGCTATCTTTTCAAAGAACTTACTGGAAACAAAGAGCTACAATAAGATGGTTAAGTTGGGAGATGAAAACACCAAATTCTTTCAGGCCAAAGCTACAATCAAATACAGGAAGAATCATATTAGTACCCTGCAAGATGAATCTGGACAGGAAGCAATAGAACATCAAGCAAAGGCAGCAATTCTATGGAGAGCTTTTAAGGATAGATTAAGCACAACCACTCCAACTTTTGAACCTTTTCCTTTGAACAGTCTGCTGCATAAACATGGAAATCTAAAGGAGTTGGAAAGACCTTTTACAAAAGAAGAAATAGATGTTGTGGTAGCACAACTACCTTCTGATAAGGCACCTGGGCCAGATGGTTTTAATGGGGCTTTCATTAAGTCCTGCTGGAATATCATTGCCGAAGACTTTTATGACCCGGTCAAGGATTTCTATGAGGGAAATGTCAATCTGCAGAGTATCAACTCCTCATATATCACTCTCATTCCCAAAAAAGATAATCCCATGCTCCCAGGAGATTTCAGGCCAATATCTCTCCTTAATTGCTCTATCAAGATCATCACAAAGCTCTTGGCTAACAGGTTGCAATCTGTCATCCTCAAACTGGTCCACATTAATCAATGGATTCATAAAGTCAAGAACAATTCAAGACTTTTTAGCATGGGCATTTGAGTGTCTTCACCAGTGCCACCATTCCAAGGAAGAAATTATCATCTTGAAATTGGACTTTGAAAAGGCTTTTGATTTAATTGAGTATCAAACAATTTTGGATATTATGAAGGAAAGGGTATTTGAGGATAGATGGATAAGCTGGATTGATATGATCTTCAAATCTGGTACTTCTGCAATACTACTGAATGGAATACCTGGGATAATCTTCCATTGCAAAAGAGGTGTAAGGCAAAGAGACCCACTATCACCCTTACTCTTTGTGCTGGCTACAGATCTTTTACAGTCCATCATCAATGAGGCCATGAGAGCTAGGGTTTTATATCCCCCACTTCAAGTGAACAGCTGCCCAGACTTCCCAATTATCCAATATGCAGATGACACTATTGTGGTCCTCCCTGCTGAAAATAGGCAGCCATTGCAAATTAAAAGCCTGCTCTCACACTTTACTGCACAAACTAGACTCAAAGTTAATTACAACAAGTCAATTGTGATCCCAATCAATGTGGCACACCAGAAAATGCAGTCCATCATCAACATTCTTCAGTGCAAGCAAGGATCTTTTCCTTTTCCCTATTTGGGTCTTCCCCTTAGTATTTACAAGCTCAGGATTGAAGATTTTAGCCCTATGCTACAAAGAATTGAAACAAGAATAGCTGGATGTTCCACTTTAGTTTCTTATGATGGAAGATTGCAACTGATTAAATCAATATTCTCCTCCCTGCCATCATTCTTCATGAGTTGTCTTGCACTTCCAGTGGGGGTAATTGAATAGATCAACAAATATCTCAGGCATTGCTTTTCGAGAAAATATGGATCTGAAGAAGCTGGACAAGCCATGATCTCATGTGAGACATTATGCAAACCAAATTCACATGGAGGATTAGGGGTAATTGACATCCAACAGCACAACAAAGCACTATTAATAAAAAATGTGCACAAGTTCTTTAACAAGCAGGAACTCCCTTGGATTAAGATGTTGTGGGAATCATATTACTTAGAGGCCCCACCTAAAGACAGACTAGAAGGCTCCTTTTGGTGGAAATCCCATCTGAAGTTGATACCACTTTACAAGGAAGTGGCTCATTGTAAAGCTGGCACAAGGGGCACAGTTCTATTTTGGACAGATAAATGGCAGCAACGAACACTGGCTGCAGCATATCCTGAGTTACACTCCTTTGCAATTGATGTGCAAGCTTCTGTGACACATATGAAGCAATCCACTGATATTACAGAACATTTTTCACACTCCCCTCTCTGCCATTGCTTTCCAGCAACTTAATGAACTGAATGTAATGATACAACAATTGGGAAACTCCTTTGATGCTTGGAGCTATGCTTGGTGATCTGGCCTTTTTTCGGTGAGTACAATGTATAAGCATCTGATAGGACACTCAGAAGTGCATCATCTGTTTGGAGACTTGTGGAAGGCAGCAAGCAGAATCAGACATAAAATATTCTTCTGGCTACTGCTATATGATAGAATCAACTCTAGAAGTCTCCTTAAAAGAAAAACCTACTTGCTGCCAAACTACAAGTGTGCCCTCTGTCAAGAACAAGTTGAAGAAACATCTCTGCACCTTCTATGGGACTGTCTGTTTGCCCTATCATGCTGGGACTCCATTGCGCTAAATAGGCACAGAGGGATATCTGCTTTTGATGGCATCATATTTCTCAAACAAGCCTTCCCTCCACAGATTGCCATGGACATTGTTATAATGGGCTACTGGAATATATGGATGCAAATGAATGGGAAAATTTTCCACAGCATTACGCCATCCCTGGAAGCCTGGAAGCACGGACTGCAGCATGATCTCTCTCTAGTGAAGCATAGAAACAAGCATAAGAATATCGATTGCCTAGAGTAATGGATAAACTCCCATCTTTCTTAGATCCCAGCATCTGATTTTTATCCATGTTAGAGAAAACGGGAGTTGGATAGACATTTTGTTTCCCTTTTGTTTTGCTTTCCTTTGTACATAACTTTATTGTTCTACGGTTTCAGAGTAAAAAACATTGTCAGTTTCAAAAATTGTAAAGAAAAAATGCATGTAAATAATAGGTACACACACATACATACGGAGTTTGGTTAAATAATATCACCTTAGCTACATTTCAGTCAGCTAAATTTCATTTTGGGTCAGCCGATGGCCATTGGATTCTGCTTTGAGATTTGTGCCTTTTTTCGTGTTTTGCTGGTGAGCTAGGCTGTGTGGAATCGGCTGACCTCTTGTTTGGGTCAGTCATTTTTGCTTGTTGGGCTTGTTCGGCTCGTGCGTGTCCATTAGCTGCTTTTGCGCCGCCTGTTAGCCCAACTCATGCCTTGGAACCCAAGCATCACCACTATTCGCCTTATCTCTTCGTTTCTGGTGGTTGGTCGGTCACTTTCCCTTCTCTCTCTCTCTCTCTCTCTCTCTCTCTCTCTCTCTCTCTCTCTCTCTCTCTCGCTCGCTCACTCGAATTCCTCTCTTCGAATCAAGAGCTAGGGTTCGTCGAGTTCCCAATCTCCTTTGAGTTCCCCCTCTTTCTTTTCTTGTTAGATCTGCTATACTTCTGCATGTTATTAAGTTGCTTCTTTATTTTCTTTTGCTCTTCTATATGCAGGATTTGCTCCCGAGGGTTTCTTGGGTTAGGGATCTTCTTGCTCCATCTCCTTTTTTAGGTACTTTCATCCGCTCAATCTATTTTTTGCTCTTTCTATGTCTTTGTAATGTTTTCGTGGTAGTAAATGTATGGTTAAGGTTCTTGTTTAGCATGCTCTGGTTAGGGTTTTCGTAGTCTTTATTTTTGCTCTAATCTTTCTTTTTTTGGTTAGGATTTGTGTCTTCTTTTTCCTGTTTGATTTGGATTAAGTTCTTATCATGTTTTGCTAGATTAGATATGTGGTGATTTGTCTTTTAGGGTTTGCTTTTTATGCCTTGAGCAGACTTCTACTTTAGATTTATTAGATTTTAAGATTAGTAAGTGAGTTTGTATATCTTGAAATGTTAATTCTAATGTGTATATGGTTTATCTAATGTTA
Organism: Triticum aestivum; assembly: GCF_018294505.1. Taxonomy (NCBI): domain Eukaryota; kingdom Viridiplantae; phylum Streptophyta; class Magnoliopsida; order Poales; family Poaceae; genus Triticum; species Triticum aestivum. Next base: position 398,231,049 of record NC_057796.1, on the reverse strand, counting down.
ATCCTAGGTCTTGTGATTCTCACATTGAGCTTTCTTCTGCATATGTTGTTTGATTTGGTGTGACTGAGGATTTGGGAGTCGGTTTCTAGGTCTGGAAATGTTATATCTAATGTGTGTATTGTCAATCTTGTCAAATCCAGGCCTTGTTAATCATTAGGTGTGCTTTTCTGCTAGTTTTGTTGAGTATTATGTGAAAGGTTCTTTTTTAAACTTAATCCCCTTTAATTTGTGTTTCTAAATGCTGATAGGCCTAGCTTTAGTATATTTGACTTTGTAGACTGAGCTTGGTCCTCAAATTCTTTATTCGGAGTGTTTTGTAGGCTCTTTTATAATTCTTTAGTACTTGTAGTATCCCTGTAAATTACTAGACTTTTGTACACCATTTTTGTAAAAATGTAGTAAATTACAAACATGGATATTATTTTTATAAAATTACTAGACTTTTGTACATCATTTTTACTAGATTTTGTATGGAGGGTTACTCGGGTTAATATATTATTTCTATATTTTTATACTCACGCTTAGAATAACGCTACCCTATTTTCTATGTGTTTTTAATATATTATTTCTATATTTTTGGGGGATTTATATATTATTTCTATTTTTGAGACAAATATATTATTTCTAAATAACATGTTGATTTGTAGGCTGCATAAAAATGACAAGTTTCTGGCCCAATGACAACAACAGGCAAACCTGTTTTGATCCTTTTTTTTGCACGCGCATGTAAAAATATATTGTTAAAATCCGTATTCCTATAGTAGACACCTATATATTCATGTAAAGTTTTGTTTAGAATAATTTTAGGATCTATAGTTAATGTTTACGATATACCTATTCGAAAAAAAGGGCCGCGGTTCATAGGAGCTCCTTCTCTGCACCCTCAGCGTCGCTTAGACTATTTGGCGCTCGAATTCAAGCGGTAGTGGGCCGGCCCAGCATCGCGTCCAACAACACGAAGAAAAAAAACATCAACACTATTACTCCCTCCGTTCCTAAATATAAGTCTTTTTAGAGATTCAATATAAACTACATACGGAGCAAAATAAGTGAATCTACACTCTAAAATATGTCTATATACATTCGTATGTACTAGAATCTCTAAAAAGACTTACATTTGAAACTGAGGGAGTATTCTGCAAGAAGTGGGGGTCGAACTCGCTTGCCATGGCGTTCGCACTTAGCACAATAACAACTAAACCGTGACGACTGACATTTTATATCTGAAGACGGCGTTATTTGACCCTCGTTTCACTCCTATTATTAATTATTTGAAAAAAGGAAACGTTTTTTTAAGAATTCACAATTTTTGAAAAAGTTCATTGATTTCGAAAATTCAATTCACAGACTTAAAAAATAATTGTTCACAAAATGAAAAAAATCATCTTCAAAAATGTTCACCGGATTTTAAAAAAAAGTTCACAAAATCGAAAAACGTTCATCAATTTTGATAATTGTTCAGAAATTTGAAAAAAAATTCACTGGATTTTACAAAATGTTTGCAAATATGAAAAAAGTTCACCGGAATTTGAGAAAATTTCATCGATCTTGAAGAAAACTTCATCGATTTTGAGAAAAGTTCACGCATTTAGCAAAAATAAAAAAATAAAATAATTAGACAAAAACTGTTCAAAGAAAACATAAAAAAGAAAAGAAAAACGTTATGCGAACTGAAGTGGATACAAGGGAGAAAATAAGTGAGTTGGCACAGTGGATCGAGATGGCCGAGTGGTTACGTCTTTGTGCTCTGAACAGGGAGGTCTCTGGTAAAAACCCCGTTGTCGCACCCTATTTTTTTATTAAACAGAAAAGAAAGAAAAGGTTAAACGGGCCGGCCCACAAGGTCGCTCGGTTTCATACTGTAGACTGCTTCCTCCCCCAGTTTTGTGGGGAAAACGAGCGTTTGCCTGCGCCGCCGAACACTCTTCGTCACGGAAGAATTTATCCCGTGGAGCAGATCGGAGGTTGAAGATGATGCGTAGGAGCAACCTAGAGGACATGCCTGCGGAGGTCAACAAGGGGAGGAGGATCAACAAGGCGGTGCTGCAGCCGCTCCCCGTCAAATCCGTCCTCCGCTTCCGGGCCGTCTGCCGCTCCTGGGACACGCTACTGTCCTCCGATGAGTTCCGCAGCCTCCACATGGCCGCACGGCGGGCACCACCGAAGCAGCTGCTCTACATCTCACCCACCGCCAGATTTCTCTCCACCGCGGTGTACGCTCGCCCCTTCACGCCCTCATCGCCAGGCGGCAGCACCGGAGATCAGGGGCACCTTTTGTTCACCATTGACGGCGCCTGTGGCAACTGTGCGGAGGTAGTGACGCCGGTACCGTGCCGCGGCCTCACCCTTCTCTACGACGGTCTCTCCACGGCCTACTACATCTGCAACGCGACCACACGGGCAGCCACGCGTCTGCCGCCTTCAACTGACATAGCATCAAGGTCCACTACCGGGCTGGGGTTTGATGCCCGCACGGGGAGCACAAGGTGGTGAGGCTGATTAACGGGATGTGCCATGACAAGGTCGGGGTTAGGTGCGAGGTGTACACGCCCGGAGGTCGCCATGGCGATCGCTGGAGGCAGGTCGCCGGTGGAGTGCCCTCCAGCTTACGCCAATTAGTAAGTTCCGCCGTTACCAATGCATCACTGAACAAATTACCGCCTGTGTTTGCAAACGGTTGCCTGCACTGGTTGATGGATCCTACAACACCAAGAGTTGCCATCATATGCTTTTCGATCGCAGAGGAAACCTTCACATGCGCCCGGTCACCGCCCTTCTGGGTACCAGCAGCACCACGCCCGACTTCCAGGCCCTGGTCATCAGGAGAGCACCTAGTGGAGATGCATGGCCAACCGTGTATGGTCCGAGACCTTCGCAACCGAGCCCCTCATGCTTGCTCACTGGAGATTTGGAAACTGCTGGACTATGGCTCTGGCGGATGGTCACTGCATCATCAAATCGATTTCTCCGGAAAGCTGGCAAGAGATTTACGTGAGCCATAAATTTTCAGAGTTATTGGATCTTTCAGCGATTGCAGGTCATCAAGGAAGAAGATAATCATCGCTACCAGCAAGCACAAGATTGACAACAAGTATGAGAAGAAGGTTTTTGAAGAGACCTTAACTCCAGTACATAAAACAAATGAAGAGATAGCCTTGTCATCCACCCAGGCTAAGGCGACTAGAGAGATCCTACTCCACCTCCCAGCTAAATCAGCAATACACTCTAAATTGGTCTGCAAGCAGTGGCTCAGATTGATTGAGAATGAAAACTTTACTGAGTCATACTTTAAACATAAGAACATCGACAGAAGGCCCAAGGTCATGCTTGTGGGCAAGGGCACTGGACAATTGGGCTTCAGTTTTGCTCCTTTGAATGGATGTCTCCGAGGAACTCCTAGTCACAGTAGATTGCTTGATACGAAGGTGGTTTGCTCTAAGCCTTGCCATGGGCTAAACCTGGTAAGCACCAAGACAAAGGACGATATCTGCAACCCATGTACAGGTTTTTTCTGGTGCTACTCTAACTTGGGGCCAACTTTGGCCCTACACTGGAGAATGCCTCAAGCAGAAGAGCATGCTTTTACCGTCGGCAACAAGAATGTTGGCTTGACTTTTGACCCCTCGATTCGTGAACATGTTATTGTGGAAATCTTCTATCACCAAAAGGACTTCAAATCTCGTCAGTATCACTTGACATGCGCGTTACGGTGGTGCGGCTCTCGGGATCCTGCCCGTCAAAACTGGGTACCGCCTCTGCCCGTGAAGGATATGCCACCTGCCTATCTTGATGGGGTGCTGTACTGGATGAGTGAACCAAGGTTGGGACAGAGCTGGGAACGGGTAGTTGTCTCTGTCGACATCACTACAAAAATGTTTCAGGTTATCCCTTGCCCTTCATGGTTTGTGAGATGGCATAGCAGAAACCATTGCCGCGCGTTTGTGGTTGAGCTCGCGGGAGTGTTGTGTGCTGTTCTAGCAGACCCGGCAGCAGACACTCTAGATGTGTGGAAGCTAGAGCACGGCCAATGGGGCAGAGCATGCATAATTCACTTGAAAGCATGTCCTGGCTATTCCCTGGAGACAGATGTTGTGGTGCCATTAGCTATTGACCCCGATGATGGGAGGATCATGCTCAACACCGGGAGGAAAATCCGTCTATATGATCCAGTGGAGCAAACAATTGAAACTTTGCGTTCACTTGATCAGGTACCGGTTGTCGGAACTAGACCCAGTATGCCTTCAACTTCATCAGAGAATAGTTTGACATGCTCCAAAGACCAGTCAGGGGAAGAGATGAATATAGCGGACACTAGTATTATCCCTTTCGTTCCCATGTTATATGAGGAGAGCTTAGCCTTTTACCCCCGTGTGAACAAAGTAAAATTCTTGTGGTGAATTGGTGATGCATTCTCAAGGCACGTTCTTCTCTTCATAAATGTGTGCTGATAAAAGCTTGCTTTCGTGTTGGTGAACTGAAACCCGTTTTCTGATAATGTGATAGTACGCCATTTTGAAAAAATAATAATGTGATAGTATGAACCATGTATCTGGTGTTCCTTCTTGTAGTTTAGTGCTTATTTATATCTGCAAAATAGGCAAGAGATAACGATCACAATTATCCTTACATTAGGTGTATTTTTTCACAAATTTTTTGTTATATTTTCTGTTTATCTGATCTGCTATTTTGTGTTCAGTAACCATTGCATTGCTTAACAAAACAATGGCCAGCAATTGTTGAACGTGGAACTTGTTGGATAATCAGCAACTAGTATTCACTGAGGGCCAAAGGCCATTACATATACATGTGTGGTGAAGTGCAGGAAACCCCTTGTACAATGGGGATATACCGGAAAGGGACTATACACATCTAACACCCCCCCCCCCCCTCAAACTCATGGTGGATCAACAACACTGTGTTTGGAGAGAAAAAAGCCATGCTGTGCGCGACTCTGTGCCTTCGTGAAGAAGTCCGCCAACTGTAACTCAGAGGGCACATAGTGAAGAGCAAGAGTCTGATCCTGCACAGCAACACGCACAAAGTGAGCATCCACACCGATGTGCTTGGTGAGCTCATGCTTCACCGGGTCACACGCAATACTGATAGCACCGGTACTGTCTGACAGTAAGGGAGTCGAGGTAGTAGCAGACACACCAAAATTCTCAAGTAACAACCGTAACCAGATCACCTCAGCCGTCAACATAGCCATGGCTCGCAACTCAGCCTCTGTACTCGAGCGAGAAACTGCACTCTGTTTCTTTGTCTTCCAGGCAATGAGAGAGCCACCAAGAAAGACACAATAAGCAGACAGCGAGCGTCGATCAGAGGGATCACTAGCCTAGGTAGCATCAGAGTAGGCCTGGAGCTCAAGAGAGCTGGAGCGGGGAAAGAAAAGGCGCTGAGAGATCGTGCCACGAAGATATCGTAGAACACGGAGGAGATGATTATAGTGGACAGAGGTGGGGGCTGAAACAAACTGACTCAGGATGTGGACAGGATAGGAGATGTCAGGACGCATAACAGCAAGATAGACAAGACTGCCAACAAGGTGAAGATAGCGAGTGGGATTAGGAAGAGGATCATCATCAGTGGCACGAAGCTGAACGTTGAGCTCCATAGGAGTCACAACTGTGCGCTCATCACCGAGAGCAGCGCGAGCGAAAAGATCCTGAATATATTTCTCTTGGGAGATGTAGAAGCCATCAGAAGTCGAGGAGATCTCAATCCCAAGAAAATAGCGAAGTGGACCAAGATCAGTCATGAGGAACTGATCGCAAAGGCGAGCCTTAACAAAGGCAATGTAGTCAGAATCATCACCAGTGATGATCATGTCATCAACATAGAGAAGGAGAAGAGTCACTAGTAGAAAAAGGGTCAAATGTTCAGCTCATTAGTGCCGGTTTGAATTTGAGTCGGCACTAATGTGTCCATTAGTGCCGGTTCCAACGGCTAGCCAGGCCGCTCTCATTAGTACCGGTTCGTGCCAAACTTTTAGTGCCGGTTCATGCCACGAACCGGTACCAAAGAGAGTGGTGGCAGGATGTTGTCAGTCTGGGGCCCCTCCAACACCTTTAGTACCGGTTCGTGGCACGAACCGGTACTAAAGGCCGTCCTATATAAACCCTTCGTCCACCCGAGCTCGCGTCTTCCCCCTTTCCCCTCTCCTCTGTTCTTCCCTTCCTCTCGAGCTCATCACAAATTTTGCCCAAATTTTGTCAAGATTTGAAGGCCCCCATCCATTCAAATGATCACAAAGGTTATCAACTTTGTCCTTTCATCTCTCATTGCTAGATTAGCTCTTGCAATGGTTTATATAGTGATTAATTTGTGGGTTTTAGTAATTTGGGAGGAATTATATGTGGTAGTATTTGATTTATATGCAATCTGAGGTCAAACTAACACTTAGTTTGCATATGTAGGTGTGGTTTACTTAGTGCCTTGTAAATCTCTGTCGTAACCACTGTCGATCGCCCGCACCGTCCCGTCGCCGGCACCGCCTTGTGGTGAGCCTCTTGTTCATGATTTCTTAATATAAAAAATTGATGTCTGTGTGATTTGGATATATAGTTACTCGTATAATTATCTTACCCGTACGTTGTTTGTTATACATAGTGCCAGATATCCGTCCCCGTTGGCCCTCGTCCTTGTTATGATTCGGATGTGGTATATTCTCTTTTAAAACTATTTGTTGCATTTCGTGTTTATGACAAATTATGCCCATCAAGTTGACATAGATATTTTTATCTAGGAGGTATGTGAACCGGAAATTCCAACCGACCCTATTGTCGAGAGGTTAAATTTAGTTGAAAGAGAAAACGAGTATTTGAAAAAAATCAAAAAGAATTGAGGGGGAGAAGATGGAATTGGAGTTGCATGTTGCCGATGTCGTCGAGGATCACAAGATCAAGATGGAGAAAATGAGCTTGAAGATTAGAAAGATTAGAAAATATGCCATTGATAGTGAGGCTTGGTATCATTATGTTGTTGGATCAATTGTTACCTTAGTTGCGATCTTGATCGCATTTGTTGTTGCATTTAAATGCTTTAGCTAGAGAGTTATTTGTTTGTTGCATTTAAGTGTTGTATGAACTTTATGTATGAACTTGTATTAATTTGGTCTTTTCGGTGTTGTGTAATGAAGATGAGCCGACAATGGATGTACGATGACCGATGCTCTCCCGAGTTCATTAATGGCGTGCAAACTTTTCTGCTTGCGGCTGAGGCAAACAAGCGGGCGGATGGTTTTACGCCTTGTCCATGTGCTGGCTGTAAGAATGATCACAATTACTCTAAGTCAAGAACCATTCACGTCCACCTGTTTGAGTCCGGTTTCATGCCCCACTATAATGTTTGGACCAAGCACGGAGAAAGAGGGGTTATGATGGAAGACAATGAAGAAGAAGAGGACGACGACAGCTATCCTAGCCATGGGTTCCCTGAATACGATGATACAACAATGGGGGAAGAAGCTGAGCCGACAATGCGGGAAGAAGCTGAAGAAGAGGCATCAGATGAGCCCGCTGATGATCTAGGTCGGGCCATTGCCGATGCAAAGAGAAACTGCGCAAGTGATTTGGAGAAGAAGTTGCAGCGCATGTTAGAGGATCACAAGAAATTGTTGTACCCGAATTGCGAAGCTGACAAGAAAAAGCTGGGCACCACACTGGAATTACTGCAATGGAAGGCAGAGAATGGTGTATCTGACAAGGGATTTGGAAAGTTGCTGGTAATGTTAAAGAAGATGCTTCCAAAGGACAACGAATTGCCCGAGAGTACGTACGAAGCAAAGAAGGTTGTCTGCCCTCTAGGGTTAGAGGTGCAGAAGATACATGCATGCCCTAAGGACTGCATCCTCTACCGCGGTGAGTACACGGATTTGAACGCGTGCCCGATATGCGGTGCATTGCTATATAAGATCAGCTGCGATGACCCTGGTGATGTCGAGGGCGAGCGCCCCAGGAAGAAGATTCCTACCAAGGTGATGTGGTATGCTCCTATAATACCACGGTTGAAACGTTTGTTCCAAAACAAAGAGCATGCCAAGGCGATGCGATGGCACAGTGAAGACCGTAAGAAAGACGGAAAGTTGAGAGTACCCGCTGACAGGTCGCAGTGGACAAAGATCGAGAGAAAGTACAGGGAGGAGTTTGCAGGTGACGCAAGGAATGTATGGTTTGGTCTAAGCGCAGATGGCATTAATCCTTTTGGGGAGCAGAGCAGCAACCATAGCACCTGGCCTGTGACTCTATGTTTGTATAACCTTCCTCCTTGGTTGTGCATGAAGCGGAAGTTCATTATGATGCCAGTGCTCATCCAAGGCCCTAAGCAATCCGGCAACAACATTGATGTGTACCTAAGGCCATTAGTTGAAGAACTCTTACAGCTGTGGAATGGAAAAGGTGTACGTGCGTGGGATGAGCACAAACAGGAAGAATTTGACCTAAAGGCGTTGCTGTTCGTGACCATCAATGATTGGCCTGCTCTCGGTAACCTTTCAGGATAGACAAATAAGGGATACCACGCATGCGCGCACTGTTTGGATGATACCGACAGTATATATTTCGATAATTGTAGGAAGAATGTGTACCTGGGACATCATCGATTTCTTCCGAGCAGGCATCCTGTAAGAAAGAAAGGCAATCATTTCAAAGGTGAGGCGGATCACCGGACGAAGCCTCGCCACCGTACTGGTGCTGATGTACATGATATGGTCAAGGATTTGAAGGTAATCTTTGGAAAGGGTCCTGGCGGACAACCTGTTCCGAATGACGCTGACGGACGCGCACCCATGTGGAAGAAGAAATCTATATTTTGGGACCTGCCCTATTGGAAAGACCTAGAGGTCCGCTCCGCAATCGACGTGATGCACGTGACGAAGAATCATTGCGTGACCCTGCTTGGCTTCTTGGGCGTGTATGCGAAGACAAAGGATACACCGGAGGCACGGGAGGACCAGCAACGTATGCACAGAAAAGACGGCACACATCGGGTCATGCCAGCTACGCTCTTACCAAAGAAGAGAAGGAAATCTTCTTTGAATGCCTGCTCAGTATGAAGGTACCGTCTGGCTTCTCGTCAAATATACAGGGAATAATAAATATGGCAGAGAAAAAGTTCCAGAACCTAAATTCTCATGACTGCCACGTGATTATGACGCAACTGCTTCCGGTTGCATTGAGGGGGCTTCTACCGGAAAACGTTCGATTAGCCATTGTGAAGCTATGTGCATTCCTTAATGCAATCTCTCAGAAGGTAATCGATCCAGAAATCATACCAAGGTTAGAGAATGATTTGGTGCAATGTCTTGTCAGTTTCGAGTTGGTGTTCCCACCATCCTTCTTCAACATCATGACGCACGTCCTAGTTCACCTATGTGAAGAGATTAACGTTTTGGGTCCTGTATTTCTACACAATATGTTCCCCTTTGAGAGGTTCATGGAAGTCTTAAAGAAATATGTTCATAACCGTGCTAGGCCAGAAGGAAGCATCTCGAAGGGCCATGAAAATGAGGAGGTCATTGAGTTTTGTATTGACTTTATTCCTGACCTTAAGCCGATTGGTGTTCCTGAATCGCGGCATAAGGGCAGACTGGATGGAAAAGGCACGCTATGAGGGGATCAAATAATATGTATGGACGGGCATTCTCTCACTCAAGCACACTACAAAGTTCTATAGAATTCCGCCTTGGTGGCTCCGTATATGGAGGAACACAAGAATTTTCTACGCTCCAAACACCCGGAGCAGTCTGACGACTGGATTACACGTGAATAAACGGGGACTTTCGCCGGCTGGTTGCAGACACGTGCCATGCATGACGCCGCTATTGAAGATGACATGTACTTGCTGTCCCAGTTACCATATTCGAATATAATGACTTTCAAAGGGTACGAGATAAATGGGAATACATTTTACACGATCGCCCAAGATAAGAAGAGCACCAACCAAAACAGCGGTGTCCGCTTTGATGCACCAACCAAGACGGGAAAGGAAACATATTATGGTTACATAGAGGACATATGGGAACTTGACTATGGACGTGGTTTGAAGGTCCCTTTGTTTCGGTGCAAATGGGTCAATATGACATGAGGCGGGGTAACGAAAGACCCGCAGTACGGAATGACAACAGTGGATCTCAACAATCTTGCGTATGCAGACGAACCATTCGTCCTAGCCAATGATGTGGCACAGGTTTTCTATGTGAAGGACATGTCTACCATGCCGAGAAAAAGAAAAGATAAGGAAGCGAATGCATTATACGATGAGCCAAAGCGCCACATAGTTCTTTCTGGGAAAAGAAACATCGTGGGAGTGGATGACAAGACAGACATGTCAGAAGATTATGAAAAGTTTGATGAAATTGCTCCATTCACGGTGAATATTGACCCGAGCATCCAGTTAAATGATGAAGATTTTCCATGGTTACGGCGCAAAGGGACACACGCGAAGAAAAAGTTTCACACCCAAAGATCTGGGATGTGATCGGCTTCACTATCATCACTTTCTTCTGTGTTTCACACCCAGGAGGGAATCTTTGTAATAGTTAGGGTACTTATGTGTTTTGGCATTTACTGATTTTTTCAGCTAAATGACCCTGAAATTGAAAAACACTTCAAATGAACTCCGAAAAGGTTGAAAGTTGGCATGGTATCATAATTTCACCCACATAGCATGTGCAAAAAAGTAGAGAGGGTTACAGCAAAAACTGGATGCACTTCGTGTACAAAATGGACAATCTCTTTCGAAGTATCAGGGTTTCGAACGAAAACTCATCTGTTACAAAGGCATTTCATTTTTTAAATAACCTAAGCATTACCAAATTGAATATAATGATAAAACACACTGTAAGGGCATATTTATCCCTTAGTTGTTTTGGTGATTGATGACAATGCTTTTGCGGACTAATCGTGTGCATTGAGTATTTCAGACATTTCATCACTAGGCACAAGAAGATTTGGTGCCCCTCGAAGACTATTGAAGACGGCGTTTCTCTATGTTTCTTTTCAGTGGATTTGAGTCGTAGGAAAGCCGTACTATTAAGAGGGGGTCCGTTTTGGAAAGGTTTGGGTGGAATCATCACGTACATGTCTACTTCTTTTGCACCGCCTTTCCATTGGCTCTTTGGAGCATCCTCCGTCTTTTCATGTCTTTGCAAAATGTCGTGTTTGCTGAGCTGGGGCATGCGGTAGTACTGCTCCTAGGAGCGGTAGTACCGCAAGTGCCCCCAGTAGTACCGCTTCCTTGGAGCGGTAGTACTGTGGCCTCAGGCCAGGCGCTGTGGCTTTTGCGGTAGTAGGGGCGGATGTAATTTTTTACATCTGCGCCTACGCGGTAGTACCGCGCCAGCGGCGCGGTAGTACCGTGCGCTCTGGCCAGGCTCAGCAGCATGCGCGGCAGTAGGGGCAGATGTAATTTTTTACATCCGCACCCCATGCGGTAGTACCGCTCCTGGCTTACGGTACTACCGTGTCGGATTTTTGCACAGACTCCAACTCAGCGGAAGTTGCCACAGATGTATTTTTATATGTCCGTGCCTTCACAAAATCTGGACCATCCCTGCCTTGCGGTAGTACCGCAAGGTGGAGCGGTAGTACTGCGCCAGCGGTTCTACCGCCCTCTGCTTCTGTGCATTTGGGTTGTCCAGGTTTCTGCTGCTCGGGCGGTAGTACCGCGTGGCCCTGCGGTAGTACCGCGTCCCCGGCGCGGTAGTACCGTGCTACACAGCCTGAGTTGGTGGATAACGGTTGGATTTGTCCCTCCACTATATAAGGGGTGTCTTCTTCTCCGAGTTGACCACCTCTTCCATTTCTAAGCTCCATTTTTGCTCCAAGCTCCATTTTCGCCCGATCTCTCTCCCTAGCCAATCAGACTTGTTGATTTTCTAGGGATTGGTTGAGACGGCCCCGATCTACACTTCCACCAAGAGAAATTTGACTCCCCCCACTAATCCCTTGCGGATCTTGTTACTCTTGGGTGTTTGAGCACCCTAGACGGTTGAGGTCACCGCGGAGCCATATTCCATTGTGGTGAAGCTTCGTGGTGTCGTTGGGAGCCTCCAATTAAGTTGTGGAGATTGCCCCAACCTTTTTGTAAAGGTCCGGTCGCCGCCTCCAAGGGCACCAATAGTGGAATCACGACATCTCGCATTGTGTGAGGGCGTGAGGAGAATACGGTGGCCCTAGTGGCTTCTTGGGGAGCATTGTGCCTCCACACCGCTCCAATGGAGATGTACTTCCCTTCAAAAGGAAGGAACTTCGGTAACACATCCTCGTCTTCACCGGCTCCACTCTCGGTTATCTCGTGCCTTTACTTGTGCTAGCTTATTTGTGTTATATCCCTTGCTTGCTTGTGTGCTTGTTGTTGTTGCATCATATAGGTTGCTCACCTAGTTGCATATCTAGACAACCTACTTTGATGCAAAGTTTAAATTGGTAAAGAAAAGCTAAAAATTGTTAGTTTCCTATTCACCCCCCCCCCTCTAGTCAACTATATCGATCCTTTCAATTGGTACCAGAGCCTCGTCTCTTTATTAAGGACTTTGCCGTCCGAAGAGTATGGTTGACACCGTAGACGGTGGGGAGGAGCACTCCGGTGTGAATCCGATCTCGTCTACGGCCGATGGGGGAACCTGGTCTCTCGTGAGGAATTCAATGTGGCTTTGGACACATTGAAAACCTCCATGACGACCGAGGTTGAAAGCATGTTTAACAAATTCATTGAAGGACTTAAACTATCCACCGCACCGATGAAAGTGGGTGATCCCACTAACAAGGTGACGGATGCTAACTCCGACAAGGGGGAAGCTACTAGTGAAAAGGCTCCTTCTTCTAGTGGTAAAAATGGCACCGGCATCTTTGCCCATGTGGAACCTCCGCTTATTTACGGTGGATCGATTCCTTCCACTCATTTGAATCATGCCGGTCCTCCCCCTAAGATTGTGAAAAATGAGGACTTTGATTCTTGGGTTTATCGTTTTAAGTGTCATGTGAACCATGTTAATACTAACCTTTGGAGAATCATTGAAGAAGGTTTTTATCCGCATGACCGAAGCAACTTCACCCCTAGAGAAGCCGCGGATAATCAATTCAATGAGAATGCTCTCTTCATCATCCAAGATGCAATTCCACCGGAAGATCTTGCTCATCTCCGACCCTTCAGCATGGCCAAGGATGCATGGCGCCATGTTGTGTCCCTCTACCGGGGAAGCGCAAGCATTCAACGCTCCAACTATGAAGTGGTGCAAGATGAAGCCGATGAGTTTGCAATGAAATAAGATGAAGAACCTCGTGAGCTTTATCGAAGATTAACTACTCTCGCGGTCTCACTCCGAGATCATGGGAGCAAGGATACGGATGACAATTAGATCAAGCGCAAATTCCTCAAGGCCATGATGCCTTACCACAAGGCCATGTCCTCCATCATTCGTCAAAGGCCGGACTTCCACACCTTGTCCTCAAGTGAAGTGTTGGATGAGTTTGTGGCTATGAACATCTTGGACAAGAACGCTAGCAATGCGGTGTTACGCTCTCAGAGAGCAAAGAAGCCCAACCTTGCCTTGAAGGCCAAGGTTAGTGTGGAAGAAGAGGAAGAAGAGGAGAGCAATCCCGAAGATACTAAGTATGCTTATCATGAAAACATGGCTCTTGCTTCAAGGAAATTTTGGAGCAAGAAGAACACAAGGCCCAACTTCAACAAGAACAACTCAAGTGGCGTGAAGGTCAAGCAATGAGTGAGGCCTTGCTATAATTGTGGCAATGTGAGCCACTTTTTTGCGGAATGTCCTTATGAGAAGAGGGAAGACAATGGTGGCAAGCTCATCCGAAAGGACAAGGCCAAGTCTTTCCACAACAAGAGCAACTTCACCAAGAAGACTCCTCCCAAGGGGTTGGTGGCACAAGAAGAGTACAATGAGGATGATGATGATGATGATGACGGTGAGTCGGTTGCCGTGGCCTCCATTGCCATTGCGACAACTCCACGGGTGTCTCTCTTCGATTCACCCAATGAGAACATCACCGCCAAGTGCCTCATGGCTAAAGCCACCAACAAGGTAAGCCCCAACATCAAAACTACCATCATTAATAATCCTTCTTTGACGGATTGCATTGATGAACATGACGGGTCTAATGTGGAGGAGAATGAATTTGAGTCTTTTATGAGTAAGCTCAAGGGTAAATCCAAGAAGCACTTCATTGCTCTCTTGGAACAACTTGGTGAAGCCAATGACATGATCGAGGCTCACGAAGATACCATCTCTAAGATGGAGGGGCATAGTCGTGACTATGCCGATGAGATTTCGGATCTTTCAAATGCTCTTGAGGAAGAGCGAGGTCTTCGTTTGGATCTTGAGGAGTCATACAACGATGACCACGCTAAATTAAAGAAAGATCTTGATCATGCTCTTGTTGTATCTCGTGTGCTAAACTCCGAGAAGGCCAAGCTTGGGGTTGATCTTGCTAGACTCAAAGAGGAGTTTGATTTACTTGACAAGGCTCACAAGGTCTTGAAGGGTGCTCATGCTAGCCTCAAAGAGTCTCATGATCAACTCCAAGTAAAGCTAACCAAGGAGAAAGCCACCTTTCCTCATATGGTCTTAATTGATAATGCAAATGCTACTAACCCATGTTGTGATCATGTGCATATTTTTGAGGAGAATGCAAAGTTTAAGAAGCAACTTGAGAAAGGCCTTGTGTCATGCATACAAGGTGAGAAGAACCTCAATGACCTTTTGAGCAATCAAAAGGAAGTTGTGGCCAAAGAAGGAATTGGGTTCGCACCCGTTTCCAAGAACAAGAAGAAGAATGACAAGACCAAACGACCTCCTCCTCTCAAGCAAACTTTTCTGAAGGAGGGAGAGGGTGCTTCCAAGGAGAAGAAGAACAATGTGAAGGGTGGTGGTGTCAAGAAGGGCAATGCCACCCCTTCCAACAAAGCCGGCGACTTTAACCCTTCTTAGTGTTGTGTCGTGCTAGTGATGGGCATGTTTATGCCAAATTTGTTGGTTCTCCTTATGAGTACATTGAATGGTCTATTTGGGTTCCTAAGACCCTTGTCACTAACATCAAAGGACCCATTACAAAATGGGTACCTAAAACCAAGCATTGATCTTTTATAGGTGTTTGCTTCCGGTGGGGGATCATGGTTGCTCGATAGTGGAGCTACAAATCATATGATCGGAAGCAAGGACTTGGTGGTGGATGTTCACAAGATTCCATCTATGCCCACCAATGTCGAGTGGGGTGATGCCTTGTCTTCTAAGGTATTGGTACTTGGCAAGGTTGTCATTTCTCATGATCTCACGCTCGAGAAGGTCATGCTTGTTGAGTCCCTTGCATACAATTTACTTTCCGTTCGTCAACTTGCACTCATGGGCTTTGCCACTTTCTTTGATAATGATACCGTGGCCCTCTTGTGGAGCAAGAATCTTAAAGTAGCCTTTGTTGGGCATGTCGAGAACGGTCTCTATGTGATTAACTTTTCGGAGCGACCCACTAAGACCGCGACATGCCTAATGGCTAAAGTTGACGTGGGTTGGCTTTGGCATCGCCGTTTAGCCCATGTCAATATGAGATATTTGCAAAGTCTTCTCAAGGGGGACCATGTCCGTGGACTAAGAAATGTTAGTTTTTCTAAAGATCATGCTTGCAGTGCTTGTATCGAAGGAAAGCTACGTGAAAAGGCTCACCCTCCCACGACTATCATTTACTCGAAGAGGCCTTTGGAGCTCCTTCACTTGGATCTCTTTGGGCCTCCATCCTTTGATAGCCTTGGGGGAAGAAAGTATTGCTTGGTGATTTTGTATGATTATTCAAGATACACTTGGGTATATTTCTTCAAGAGGAAGAGCGAGACCCAACAAACCGTCATTGACTTTGCAAATGAAGCCCAATGTCAACACAATGCAAAGATCTTGACTATAAGAAGTGACAATGGCACCAAGTTCAAGAACTACACCTTGGATGAGTTTCTTAGTGATGAGGGGATCAAGCATCAATATTCCGCACCATACACCCCTCAACAAAATGGTGTAGCGGAGAGGAAGAACCGGACGTTGATGGATGCGGCAAGGACCATGATGGCGGAGTTCAAGTCACCATACAACTTTTGGGCCGAAGCCATCAACACCGCTTGTCATGCATCCAATCGGCTCTACCTCCACAAGGGCTTGAACAAGACTCCATATGAGATACTCACCGGTAACAAGCCCAACCTCATGTACTTTCGGGTGTTCGGGTGTAAGTGTTTCATTCTCAAGAAAGGTGTTCGTTTGTCCAAATTTGAGGCTAGAGCTTATGAGGGCATATTTGTTGGTTATGCTACAAAGTCTCATGCTTACTGTGTCCTCAATAAGTCCACGGGACTTATTGAGGAGACGTGTAACGTGGAGTTTGATGAGAATAACGGCTCCCAAGTGGAGCAAAGTGGCACTTGTGATGTAGGTGATGAAATTCCTCATCAAGCCATAAGAAGAATGTGAGTTGGTTTTATCCTACCCATTGAGGAACCCCCTGTGGCTGAAGGAGAAGGACAATGCTCCACTCAAGTGGAGCCATCACCAACCCAAGGCCCACACGCTTGCGAAGAACAAAGTGAAGGCCCTCAACCTCATGAACAAGACCAAGGGCAAGATCAATCTCAAGACGGTGTTGAATCACCAAGTGATACCCAACGTCAAGTTCCCTCCTCCGAGCAAGTTCAAGATCAAGAGCAACCTCAAGATCAATAACAAGCTCAAGACGGCGCTCAAGATGATCAAGTGACCGCTCCTCGACTCACCCCCGAGGAGGAATTGGAGCGTTGTGCCGCCAAGATTGCATCCAAGCTCTCCACCAAGGGTCATCTCATGAAGAATGTGCTTGGAAGCATTCAAAAGGGGGTAAGCACTCATAGACAATTGGCAGACTATTGTGAACATCACGCGTTTGTCTCTTGTGTTGAACCCCAAAAGGTCTATGAGGCGCTTGAAGATCCGGATTGGATCAATGCCATGCATGAAGAACTCAACAACTTTGAGTACAAACAAGGTGTGGAGATTGGTGCCAAGGCCAACGGGGAACCACCATGTCATTGGAACCAAGTGGATATTCAAAAACAAGCAAGATGCTCATGGGACAATAGTTCGCAACAAGGCAAGATTGGTAGCACAAGGCTACTCCCAAGTCGAGGGTATCGACTATGGTGAAACCTTTGCTCCCGTTGCTCGCCTTGAATCTATTCGTCTGTTGATTTCTTATGCTTCTCATCATAACTTTAAGTTGCAACAAATGGATGTGAAGAGTGCTTTTCTTAATGGTCCTATTAATGAGTTGGTATATGTCAAACAACCCCCCGGGTTCGAGGATCCCTACTTCCCGGATCATGTGTATCAACTCGGTAAGGCACTCTATGGCCTTAAACAAGCCCCACGTGCGTGGTATGACCACCTTACCGAGTTGTTGCAAGATCGTGGATTTGAAGTTGGGAAAATCGACCCCACTCTTTTTACTAAGAAGGTCAAAGGGGAGTTGTTTGTGTGCCAACTATATGTTGATGATATTATATTTGGTTCCCCTAACAAAGCTTTCAATGAGGAATTTGCCGCTCTCATGACCTCTAAGTTCAAGATGTCTTCAATGGGAGAGTTGAAGTTCTTCCTTGGATTCGAAGTCAAACAAAGAAGAGAAGGAACCTTCATCAACCAAGCCAAATACACTCAAGACATGCTAAAGAGATTCAAGCTAAGTGATGTCAAGCCGGCTTCCACTCCAATGCCCACCAAGTGCCAACTAGACATTGATCCCAATGGTAAAGAGGTGGATCAAAAGGTATATCGCTCCATGATTGGCTCCTTGCTTTACCTTTGTGCATCTAGACCGGATATCATGTTGAGTGTGAGAATTTGTGCACTATTTCAAGCCGCACCTAAGGAAAGCCACTTTGTGGCGGTCAAGCGAATCTTTCGATATTTGGCTCATACCCCAAACTTTGGCTTATGGTACCCAAGAGGAGCAAACTTCAAGCTTGTAGGTTATTCGGACTCGGATTGGGCGGGAGACAAAGTGGATAGGAAGTCCACTTCCGAAGGGTGCCAATTCCTTGGTTGCTCTTTGGTAAGTTGGTCTTCTAAGAAGAAAAGTTGTGTGTCTCTCTCGTCCACCGAAGCGGAGTATGTGGCGGCCGGTAGTTGTTGTGCACAACTTATATGGATGAGGCAAACGTTAAAGGATTACGGTGTCATTTGTGACAAAGTGCCTCTTTGGTGTGACAATGAAAGTGCCATCAAGATTTCTCTCAACTCGGTGCAACACTTCAAGACGAAGCATATTGAGATTCGGTATCACTTCGTCCGGGATCACATTAGGCGAGGGGAGATCGAGCTCAACTACGTTAACACTCATGATAACCTTGCAGATATTTTCATGAAGCCCTTGGATGAAGCAAGATTTCGCGAGTTAAGGCATGAGCTAAATATCATTGATTCGAGCAATGTTGCTTGAACCCTTGCACACCCCACCATACTCAACTTGTTATCTTGTTTAGGTGCAGGCATGGACATAGGGGGAGTGTTGTTCTCTCAATGAACTCTCCCTCCCCTCATTATGCATAAATTGATCAACTCTTTCACATTAACCATTGTTGATGGTACTTGTGCTTCAAAGACGAGTTTTGGCCATGGGCCCAAGGATAATTCTTCGCGGTGCCATACCAATTGACTCAAACATAGGTGGCTCCGGCCACCGCCCTCTCTTTGGAGAGGTTGTGTTGTGTGTCTAGTCTTTGTTGTCTCTTGTCTCTCTTTCTTCGTGCCGAGCGTGTGTGTGTTGTCTCTTGTGTGAGCGTTTTGGTCCGTCCGTTCGCTTGAAGGTTGCTTTGCAAAGGCCCCTTGTTCTTCTCTGTTTTGAAACTTGCATTGTCTTGGGCACACGGTACTACCGCGCCTTGCCACGGTACTACCGCGGGAGCTGCTCACGGTACTACCGCACCCAGCACGGCAGTAATTTTTTACTGCCGCCTGGGGGAGCCGTACTACCGCCCTCGGTGCGGTACTTCCTCCCAGGCGGTACTACCGCAATGACATGCGGTACTACCACGCAGTCGAGAGCGCGTGGGGGTTAAGAGCGGGCAGGGGGAGTTCCAACTCCCCCATACACATTCACTCTTTCTCCCCACGCCGTCTCTCTCTCTCTCTCTCTCTCTCTCTCTCCTGCCCAAGAACGGTGCCGGAGACCCTCGCCGGATCTCCATCTCCGGCCGCTCTCCTCGGATTCCGACCGGTGGGATCGTTCCCGACCACTTCCTCTTGCCATGGAACAAGGTTTCTCCCAAATCCCTCTCTCTTTGGTTCGTTCGTTTGCTTCTAGGTTTTTGGGGAGATGCATGTTGTTCTTGAGATTTTAGGCCAAATCTATGCAAGAGTAGGATGTAGGAGAGTAGTAATGCGTAGAGATTGTACTTGCTATGTTGCCCCGTGGTAGATTTGATCAACCGTAGTACCGCGTCGTTGTCACGGTTGTGCTCAGATCCAATTGTGGATTCGGATCTGCCGTCGTGCGGTACTACCGCATCTCTGGTGCGGTACTACCGCATATCTGGTGCGGTACTACCGCTCCTCTGGGGCGGTACTACCGCTCCTCTGGGGCGGTACTACCGCGCGGGGCGCGGCACTAAAATTTTACTACCGCTCCAAGACACGGTACTACCATGCCACCCTGGCACGGTACTACCGTGGCTAGGAGCAGCACTAAAATTTTAGTACCGCGCACCCATGCGGTACTACCGTTGTGGTCAAATGTCCCACGTGGCAATTACCAAGTGCAAGTTCTACTTGTCTCACCTGTTTTGTTGTGGTCTTTGCATTGATCCTTCTCGCTTCTCGTGAGTGTTTTTGTGTTTTATGTCTTAGGTGGTGGCTCCGGTGCCCCTGCTCGCCGTTCCAATCCCAGTCATGACACGGGCTCCAAGCGTCTGCGCAACCAAGACGAAGCTCCAGAGGGCTCCAATGCCCCCCAACATAGGACCAAGACCACCGCCACCAAGCACAAGGAGCCCTCCATGGGCATGGATGAGATACCACTTGCTGAGTTCATCTCTCGAAGGAGGATCAACCCCTATGTGAACCCTCGTGTCAACTTCAGAGGGAATGACCTGTTCTGGACCAAGCAGCAGAATCTCATTTATCTGGATGTGATCAAGGGCAAGCAGAACATATATGTGGACGTGCACTGGATTGACATGAATCACATGAGGGATGATAAGCACCGTGCCTACTTTGGTGAGGCCTTGGATCTCGTGGAGCAGTTTGCCATTGAGGATGTGATCTCTTTCCACCTGGACTTTGATCCCGAGCTTGTGGCCCAGTTCTTTGCTTCGATTCACTTTCATTCTGATGAGGAACGGAGGATGATCTGGATGACCAATGGACGTCAGCTGACTACTACATGGAAGGACTTCATGGATTTGCTCCACGTACCTGATGAGGGGCTCAACACGCCCGTTGGTGTTCGCCCTCATGCCAACTCCGAGTCAGCTAACAAGAACAAGCTCCAGCAGTATTATGTTGAGAAGTTGCTTCCCAGTGGCAAGAAGACGTGGGTGCTGAACTCATTTCTGGACATCATGTATCGCATCTTCCGCAACTCCCTCTTTCCCCGCATTGGTGACAAGGACAAGGTGCATGCCTATCTTGTGGACATGATGCTCCTTTGTGAGGAGGCGCGCGTTTCTCAGACGCAACCACTTGATGTCTCACATATCATGTGGTGTGAGCTTCGGTTCACGGTGTTCAACCGCAAGGTACCCGTCTATGGACCTTACGACTTGGGAGAAGCTGTTTCCCGGTGATGAGTTTCTTGCTCCTGACTGGACTCGTCATGAGCCCATCAAGCTCCGTGTCAAGACCCAGTGGGCCAACACTACTACTCGTGCTGAGGCTGAGGCTGCTAGGATGGATGTTGATGAGTAGGAGATTGAGGAGGAGGACGCAGATGAGGACAACTCTGCTGGGTATGCTCCTCCCTCTGCTGAGCCCTCGTGGGCTAAGAAGCTAAAGGCCAAGATGAAAGCCTTGTTCTGCATGAAAGCAAAGGGATAGTACCGGACTCACGTTGCCTCCAAGGATAGTCGCTGCCGCGACAAGAAGATCATGAAGGTTTTTGGAGAGGACATTTCCAGCGGCTCCGAGAAGCACATCACTCCAGAGGCTGAGTGGATGGCAAAACAAGGTTACAAGTGGACTGATTCTGAGGAGGAGCCCATCCCCGCTGCCGAGTCCGACGGAGAGCGTGCGAGTGACTACTCCGCTTGAGCCACCACTTGTGTTGTAGGTGTCCTCTCTGCCTTTTTGGCTCTCGATGCCAAAGGGGGAGAGAGTGTAGGATTTGCGAGTCTTGTGTCATGTCGTGTTTGTTTCGCTTCCTTTCGTTCCATTGAACCTCGTTTGCTTTGGTTTGGTTTGCGCGTGTGAGACCTCTCTATCATATGGTGTAAGACATATGCACTATCGTACCTTATTGAGCTTATGCTATTTATATTATGCTCATAGTTGATACGTCTCCAACGTATCTATAATTTTTGATTGTTCCATGCTATATTATATTCTGTTTTGGATGTTTAATGGGCTTTATTATACACTTTTATATTATTTTTTGGGACTAACCTATTAACCGGAGGCCTAGCCCAGATTGCTGTTTTTTGCCTATTTCAGTGTTTCGCAGAAAAGGAATATCAAACGGAGCCCAAATGGAATGAAACCTTCGGGAACGTGATTTTCGGAACGAACGTGATCCAGAGGACTTGGAGTCCACGTCAAGAAAGCAACGAGGAGGGCACGAGGCAGGGGGCGCGCCTACCCCCCCTGGGCGCGCCCTCCACCCTCGTGGGCCCCTCGTGGCTCCCCTGACCGACTTCTTTCGCCTATATATACCCATCTACCCTGGAAACATCAGAACAAGAGCCAAAACCCTATTTCCACCGCCGCAACCTTCTGTACCCGTGAGATCCCATCTTGGGGCCTTTTCCGGCGCTCCGCCGGAGGGGGCATTGATCACACAGGGCTTCTACATCAACACCATAGCCTCTCCGATGATGTGTGAGTAGTTTAACTCAGACCTTTGGGTCCATAGTTATTAGCTAGATGGCTTCTTCTCTCTCTTTGGATCTCAATACAAAGTTCTCCTCGATCTTCTTGGAGATCTATTTGATGTAATTTTTTTTGCGGCGTGTTTGTCGAGATCCGATGAATTGTGGGTTTATGATCAAGTTTATCTATGAACAATATTTGAATATCTTCTGAATTCTTTTATGTATGATTGGTTATCTTTGCAAGTCTCTACGAATTATCAGTTTGGTTTGGCCTACTAGATTGATCTTTCTTGCAATGGGAGAAGTGCTTAGCTTTGGGTTCAATCTTGCAGTGTCCTTTCCCAGTGATAGCAGGGGCAGCAAGGCACGTATTGTATTGTTGCCATCGAGGATAAAAAGATGGGGTTTATATCATATTGCACGAGTTTATCCCTCTACATCATGTCATCTTACTTAAAGAATTACTCTGTTCTTATGAACTTAATACTCTAGATGCATGCTGGATAGCGGTAGATGTGTGGAGTAATAGTAGTAGATGCAGAATCGTTTCGGCCTACTTGTCGCGGACGTGATGCCTATATACATGATCATACCTAGATATTCTCATAACTATGCTCAATTCTATCAATTGCTCGACAGTAATTCGTTTACCCACTGTAATACTTATGCTCTTGAGAGAAGCCACTAGTGAAACCTATGGCCCCGGGGTCTATTTTCCATTATATTAATCTTCCAACACTTAGTTATTTCTATTGCCGTTTATTTTACTTTGCATCTTTATTTCTCTTTATTATAAAAATACCAAAAATATTATCTTATCATATCTATCAGAACTCACTCTCGCAAGTGACCGTGAAGGGATTGACAACCCCTATATCGCGTTGGTTGCGAGGTTCTTGTTTGTTTGTGTAAGTGCGTGGGACTCGAGCGTGATCTCCTACTGGATTGATACCTTGGTTCTCAAAAACTGAGGGAAATACTTACGCTACTTTACTGCATCACCCTTTCCTCTTCAAGGGAAAACCAACGCAATGCTCAAGAGGTAGCAAGAAGGATTTCTGGCGCCGTTGCCGGGGAGGTTCGCGCCAAGTCAAGTCAAGATTTTATTTCCTGTCAACGAGCCATTTCTGGCACCTTTGCCGGATCTACGCATAAGTCAAGACATACCAAGTACCCATCACAAACTCATCTCCCTCGCATTACATTATTTGCCATTTGCCTCTCGTTTTCCTCTCCCCCACTTTACCCTTGCCGTTTTATTCGCCCTCTCTTTTCCGTTCACCTCGTTTTTGCTTGTTTCTTGGTTGCTTGTGTGTTGGATTGCTTGCTTGTCACGATGGCTCAAGATAATACTAAATTGTGTGACTTCACCAATACCAACAACAATGATTTTCTTAGCACTCCGATTGCTCCTCTTACCGATGCTGAATCTTGTGAAATTAATGCTGCTTTGTTGAATCTTGTCATGAAAGATCAATTCGCTGTCCTTCCTAGTGAAGATGCCGCTACCCATCTAAATAGCTTTGTTGATTTGTGTGATATGCAAAAGAAGAAAGATGTGGACAATGATATTGTTAAATTGAAGCTATTTCCTTTTTCACTTAGAGATCGTGCTAAAGCTTGGTTTTCTTCTTTGCCTAAAAATAGTATTGATTCTTGGAATAAGTGCAAAGATGCTTTTATCTCTAAGTATTTTCCTCCCGCTAAAATCATCTCTCTTAGAAACGATATTATGAATTTTAAGCAACTTGATCATGAACATGTTGCACAAGCTTGGGAGAGGATGAAATTAATGATACGTAATTGCCCTACTCATGGTTGGAATCTTTGGATGATTATACAAAATTTTTATGCTGGATTGAATTTTGCTTCTAGAAATCTTTTAGATTCGGCCGCTGGAGGCACTTTTATGAAAATCACTTTAGGAGAAGCTACCAAACTCCTAGATAATATTATGGTTAATTATGCTCAATGGCACACCGAAAGATCTAATAATAAAAAAGTGCATGCGATAGAAGAAATTAATGTTTTGAGTGGAAAGATGGATGAGCTCATGAAGTTGTTTGCTAATAAGAGTGTTTCTTCTGATCCTAATGATATGCCTTTGTCTACTTTGATTGAGAATAATAATGAATCTATGGATGTGAATTTTGTTGGTAGGAATAATTTTGGTCACAACGCGTATAGAGGAAACTTTAATCCTAGGCCGTTCCCTAGTAATTCCTCTAATAATTATGGTAATTCCTACAACAATTCTTATGGAAATTTTAATAAGATGCCCTCTGAATTTGATACTAGTGTTAAGGAGTTTACGAATTCGCAAAAGAATTTCAATGCTTTGCTTGAAGAAAAATTGCTTAAGGTTGATGAACTGGCTAGGAACGTTGATAGAATTTCTCTTGATGTTGATTCTTTGAAACTTAGATCTATTCCACCTAAGCATGATATCAATGAGTCTCTCAAAGCCATGAGAGTTTCCATTGATGAGTGCAAAGAAAGAACCGCTAGGATGCGTGCTAAGAAAGATTGTTTTGTGAAAGTGTGTTCTTCTAGTTTCTATGAGAATAAAGATGAAGATCTAAAAGTTATTGATGTGTCTCCTATTAAATCTTTGTTTTGCAATATGAATCTTGATAATGATGGTACTGAAGATGAGCCACCTTTACCTAGAAGGCGTTCCAAAAATTCGAAGTTTTTAGATCTTGATGCGAAAATTGGTAAAAGTGGGATTGAAGAAGTCAAAACTTTAGATATCAATGAACCCACTATTTTGGATTTCAAGGAATTTAATTATGATAATTGCTCTTTGATAGATTGTATTTCCTTGTTGCAATCCGTGCTAAATTCTCCGCATGCTTATAGTCAAAATAAAGCTTTTACTAAACATATCGTTGATGCTTTGATACAATCTTATGAAGAAAAACTTGACTTGGAAGTTTCTATCCCTAGAAAACTTTATGATGAGTGGGAACCTACAATTAAAATTAAAATTGAAGATCATGAATGCTATACTTTGTGTGATTTGGGTGCTAGTGTTTCCACGATTCCAAAAACTTTGTGTGATTTGCTAGGTTTCCGTGAATTTGATGATTGTTCTCTAACTTGCACCTTGCGGATTCCACTATTAAGAAACCTATGGGAAGAATTAATGATGTTCTTATCGTTGCAAATAGGAATTATGTGCTCGTAGATTTTATCGTTCTTGGTATAGATTGCAATCCTTCATGTCCTATTATTCTTGGTAGAACTTTCCTTAGAATGATTGGTGCAATTATTGATATGAAGGAATGGAATATTAGGTTCCAATTTCCATTAAGGAAAGGCATGGAACACTTCCCTAGAAATAAAATAAAATAACCTTATGAATCTATTATGAGAGCTACTTATGGATTGCCTACCAAATATGGCAATACCTAGATCTATCCTTGCTTTTATGCCTAGCTAGGGGCGTTAAACGATAGCGCTTGTTGGGAGGCAACCCAATTTTATTTTAGTTTTTTGCTTTTTGCTTCTGTTTAGTAATAAATATTTGATCTAGCCTCTGGTTAGATTTGTTTTTTATGTTTTAATTAGTGTTCGTGCCAAGTGAAACCTATATTCTTGGATGATAGTTATTTGATCTTGCTGAAAATTCCAGAAACTTTATGTTCACGAAAACAATTGTTAAAAATCACCAGAACGTGATAAAATACTGATTACAATTGCTGGTGATCAATAAACAAATTGTCTAGGTCTTCCTATTTTGGTAGAAACTTTTGAATTACAGAAGTTTGCGTTAGTTACAGATTACTACAGACTGTTCTGTTTTTGACAGATTCTGTTTTTCGTGTGTTGTTTGCTTATTTTGATGAATCTATGGCTAGTAAAATAGTTTATAAACCATAGAGAAGTTGGAATACAGTAAGTTTAACACCAATATAAATAAAGAATGAGTTCAATACAGTAACTTGAAGTGGTGTTTTGTTTTCTTTCGCTAACGGAGCTCACGAGATTTTCTGTTAAGTTTTGTGTTGTGAAGTTTTCAAGTTTTGGGTAAAGATTTGATGGATTATGGAACAAGGAGTGGCAAGATCCTAAGCTTGGGGATGCCCATGGCACCCCAAGATAATCTAAGGACACCAAAAAGCCAAAGCTTGGGGATGCCCCGGAAGGCATCCCCTCTTTCGTCTACTTCCATCGGTAACTTTACTTGGAGCTACATTTTTATTCACCACATGATATGTGTTTTGCTTGGAGCGTCTTGTATGATTTGGGTCTTTGCTTTTTAGTTTACCACAATCATCCTTGCTGTAGACACCTTTTGAGAGAGACACACATGAATCGAAATTTATTAGAATACTCTATGTGCTTCACTTATATTTTTTGAGTTATATAGTTTTTGCTCTAGTGTTTCACTTATATCTTTTAGAGCACGGTGGTGGATTTGTTTTATAGAAACTATTGATCTCTCATGCTTCACTTATATTATTTTGAGAGTCTTAAAACAGCATGGCAATTTGCTTTAATTATAATATCATGAGAGATTTGATGCTTGATAATTGTTTTGAGATATAAAGGTGGTAATATCATAGTTGTGCTAGTTGAGTAATTGTGAAATTGAGGAATAATTGTGTTGGAGTTTGTGATTCCCGTAGCATGCAGGTATGGTGAGGCGTTATGTAACGAAGTCGGAGCATGAGGTATTTATTGATTGTCATGCTTTGTGTGGCGGTCGGGATCGCGCGATGGTTAACTCCTACCAACCCTTCCCCTAGGAGCATGCGTAGTAGTACTTTGCTTCGAGGGCTAATAAATTTTTGCAATAAGTATATGAGTTCTTTATGACTAATGTGAATCCATGGATTATACGCACACTTACCTTTCCGCAATTTTCTAGCCTCTACGGTACCGTGCATTGCCCTTTCTCACCTTGAGAGTTGGTGCAAATTTCGCCGGTGCATCCAAACCCCGTGATATGATACGCTCTATCACACATAAACCTCCTTATACCTTCCTCAAAATAGCCACCATACCTACCTATTATGGCATTTCCATATCCATTCCGAGATATATTGCCATGCAACTTTCCACCGTTTCATTTATCATGACACGCTCCATCATTGTCATATTGCTTTGCATGATCATATAGTTGACATCATATTTGTGGCAAAGCCACCGTTCATAATTCTTTCATACATGTCACTCTTGATTCATTGCATATCCCGGTACACCGCCGGAGGCATTCACATAGAGTCATATCTTGTTCCAAGTATCGAGTTGTAATTCATGAGTTGTAAGTAAATAAAAGTGTGATGATCATCATTATTAGAGCATTGTCCCAAGAGAGGAAAGGATGATGGAGACTATGATTCCCCCACAAGTCGGGATGAGACTCCGGACTGAAAAAAAAGAGGCCATGAAAAAAAAAGAGAAAAGGCCCAAATAAAAAAATGAGAGAAAAAGAGAGAAGGGACAATGTTACTATCCTTTTACCACACTTGTGCTTCAAAGTAGCACCATGATCTTCATGATAGAGAGTCTCTCATTTTGTCACTTTCATA
The DNA here is from genome assembly GCF_018294505.1 of Triticum aestivum. Lineage (NCBI taxonomy): Eukaryota > Viridiplantae > Streptophyta > Magnoliopsida > Poales > Poaceae > Triticum > Triticum aestivum. The sequence continues at coordinate 398,203,453 of NC_057796.1, read as the reverse complement.
TACTAGTGGGAAATTTCATTATAGAACTTGGCTTGTATATTCCAATGATGGGCTTCCTCAAATGCCCGAGGTCTTCGTGACCAAGCAAGTTGGATGCACACCCACTTAGTTTCTTTTGTTGAGCTTTCATACACTTATAGCTCTAGTGCATCCGTTGCATGGCAATCCCTACTCCTTGCATTGACATCAATTGATGGGCATCTCCATAGCCCGTTGATTAGCCTCGTCGATGTGGGACTTTCTCCTTTTTTTGCCTTCCCACATAAACCCTATCATTATACCTTATTCCACCATAGTGCTATATCCATGGCTTGCGCTCATGTATTGTGTAAAAGTTGAAAAGGCTGAAGCGCGTTAAAAAGTATGAACCAATTGCTTGGCTAAAACCGGGGTTGTACATGATATGAATATTTTGTGTGGTGAAGATGGAGCATAGCCAGACTATATGATTTTGTAGGGATAACTTGCTTTGGCTATGTTATTTTGATAAGACATAATTGCTTGATTAGCATGCTTGAAGTATTATTGTTTTTATGTCAACATTAAACTTTTTCTTGAATCATATCGAATCTAAACATTCGAGCCACAATAAGAAGAACTACATTGAAAATTATGCTAAGTAGCATTCCACATCAAAAATTCTGTTTTTATCATTTATCTACTCGAGGACGAGCAGGAATTAAGCCCGGGGATGCTTGATACGTCTCCAACGTATCTATAATTTTTTATTGTTCCATGCTATATTATATTCTGTTTTGGATGTTTAATGGGCTTTATTATACAGTTTTATATTATTTTTTGGGACTAACCTATTAACCGGAGGCCTAGCCCAGATTGCTGTTTTTTGCCTATTTCAGTGTTTCGCAGAAAAGGAATATCAAACGGAGTCCAAACGGAATGAAACCTTCGGGAACATGATTTTCGAAACGAACGTGATCCAGAGGACATGATGTCCACGTCAAGAAAGCAACGAGGAGGGCACGAGGCAGGGGGGCGCGCCTACCCCCTGGGTGCGCCCTCCACCCTCGTGGGCCCCTCGTGGCTCCCCTGACCGACTTCTTTCGCCTATATATACCCATCTACCCTGGAAACATCAGAACAAGAGCCAAAACCCTATTTCCACCGCCGCAACCTTCTGTACCCTTGAGATCCCATCTTGGGGCCTTTTCCGGCGCTCCGCCGGAGGGGGCATTGATCACGGAGGGCTTCTACTGAAGGAAATATGCCCTAGAGGCAATAATAAAGTATTATATATTTCCTTATATCATGATAAATGTTTATTATTCATGCTAGAATTGTATTAACCGGAAACATAATACATGTGTGAATACATAGACGAACAGAGTGTCACTAGTATGCCTCTACTTGACTAGCTCGTTAATCAAAGATGGTTATGTTTCCTAGCCATAGACATGAGTTGTCATTTGATTAACGGCATCACCTCATTAGGAGAATGACGTGATTGACTTGACCCATTACGTTAGCTTAGCACCCGATCATTTAGTATGTTGCTATTGCTTTCTTCATGACTTATACATGTTCCTATGACTATGAGATTATGCAACTCCCGTTTACCGGAGGAACACTTTGTGTGCTACCAAACGTCACAACGTAACTGGGTGATTATAAAGGTGCTCTACAGGTGTCTCCAAAGGTACTTGTTGGGTTGGCGTATTTCGAGATTAGGATTTGTCACTCCGATTGTCGGAGAGGTATCTCTGGGCCCACTCGGTAATGCACATCACTATAAGCCTTGCAAGCATTGTGACTAATGAGTTAGTTGCGGGATGATGTATTACGGAACGAGTAAAGAGACTTGCCGGTAACGAGATTGAACTAGGTATCGAGATACCGACGATCGAATCTCGGGCAAGTAACATACCGATGACAAAGGGAACAACGTATGTTGTTATGTGGTCTGACCGATAAAGATCTTCGTAGAATATGTGGGAGCCAATATGGGCATCCAGGTCCCGCTATTGGTTATTGACCGGAGAGGAGTCTCGGTCATGTCTACATAGTTCTCGAACCCAAAGGGTCCGCACGCTTAAAGTTACGATGACAGTTATATTATGAGTTTATGTGATTTGATGTACCGAAGGTTGTTCGGAGTCCCGGATGTGATCACGGACATGACGAGGAGTCTCGAAATGGTCGAGACATAAATATTGATATATTGGACGACTATATTCGGACACCGGAAGTGTTCCGGAAAAGTTTCGGATTAAACCGGAGTGCCGGAGGGTTACCGGAACCCCCCGGGGAAGTATTGGGCCTTGGTGGGCCTTGAGGGGAGAGAGAGGGCAGCAGCCAGGAGGTGGCGCGCCCCCTCCCAAGGGGAGTCCTAGTTGGACTAGGAGAGGGGGGCGCAGCCCCCTTTCCCTCTCCCTCTCCCTCTCTTTCCTTCCCCCCTTCTTTCCTAGTAGGACTAGGAAAGGGGAGTCCTACTCCTACTAGGAGGAGGACTCCCCCTCTCTCCTTGGCGCGCCTAGGGCAGCCGGCCTCCCCCTTGCTCCTTTATATACGGGGGCAGGGGGCACCTAAGGACACACTTTGATATACGATATTTTAGCCGTGTGCGGTGCCCCCTCCACCAGATTAAACCTCGATAATACCGTCGCGGAGCTTAGGCGAAGCCCTGCGTCGGTGGAACATCATCATCGTCACCACGCCGTCGTGCTGACGAAACTCTCCCTCAACACTCGGTTGGATCGGAGTTCGAGGGACGTCATCGAGCTGAACGTGTGTAGAACTTGGAGGTGCCGTACGTTCGGTACTTGATCGGTCGGATCGTGAAGACGTACGACTACATCAACCGCGTTGTGATAACGCTTCCGCTGTCGGTCTACGAGGGTACGTGGACAAGACTCTCCCCTCTCGTTGCTATGCATCACCATGATCTTGCGTGTGCGTAGGAATTTTTTTGAAATTACTGCGTTCCCCAACAGTGGCATCCGAGCCTGGTTTATGCGTTGATGCTATGCACGAATAGAACACAAGTGAGTTGTGGGCGATATAAGTCATACTGCTTACCAGCATGTCATACTTTGGTTCAGCGGTATTGTGAGATGAAGCGGCCCGGACCGACATTACGCGTACGCTTACGCGAGACTAGTTTCACCGTTCGGAGCACTCGTTGCTTAAAGGTGACTGGCGGGTGTCTGTCTCTCTCACTTTAGTTGAACCGAGTGTGGCTACGCCCGGTCCTTGCGAAGGTTAAAACAGCACCAACTTGACAAACTATCGTTGTGGTTTTGATGCGTAGGTAAGAACGGTTCTTGCTAAGCCCGTAGCAGCCACGTAAAACTTGCAACAACAAAGTAGAGGACGTCTAACTTGTTTTTGCAGGGCATGTTGTGATGTGATATGGTCAAGACATGATGTGATATAATTTGTTGTATGAGATGATCATGTTTTGTAACCGAGTTATCGGCAACTGGCAGGAGCCATATGGTTGTCGCTTTATTGTATGAAATGCAATCGCCATGTAATAGTTTTACTTTATCACTAAGCGGTAGCGATAGTCGTAAAAGCAATTAGTTGGCGAGATGACAACGATACTACGATGGAGATCAAGGTGTCGCGCCGGTAACGATGGTGATCATGACGGTGCTTCGGAGATGGAGATCACGAACACGGTGCTTCGGAGATGGAGATCACGAACACGGTGCTTCGGAGATGGAGATCACGAACACGGTACTTCGGAGATGGAGATCACAAACACGGTGCTTCGGAGATGGAGATCACAAGCACAAGATGATGATGGCCATATCATATCACTTATATTGATTGCATGTGATGTTAATCCTTTATGCATCTTATCTTGCTTTGTTTGACGGTAGCATTATAAGATGATCTCTCACTAAAATTTCAAGATAAAAGTGTTCTCCCTGAGTAGGCACCGTTGCGAAAGTTCTTCGTGCTGAGACACCACGTGATGATCGGGTGTGATAGGCTCTACGTTCAAATACAACGGGTGCAAAACAGTTGCACACGCGGAATACTCAGGTTAAACTTGACAAGCCTAGCATATGTACAGATATGGCCTCAGAACACAGAGACCGAAAGGTCGAGCGTGAATCATATATTAGATATGATCAACATAGTGATGCTCACCATTGAAACTACTCCATCTCACGTGATGATCGGACATGGTTTAGTTGATTTGGATCACGTAATCACTTAGATGATTAGAGGGATATCTATCTAAGTGGGAGTTCTTAAGTAATATGATTAATTGAACTTAAATTTATCATGAACTTAGTCCTGATAGTATTTTGCAAATTATGTTGTAGATCAATAGCTCGCGTTGTTGCTTCCCTGTGTTTATTTTTGATATGTTCCTAGAGAAAAATTATGTTGAAAGATGTTAGTAGCAAAGATGCGGATTGGATCCGTGATCTGAGGATTATCCTCATTGCTGCACAGAAAAATTATGTCCTTGATGCACCGCTAGGTGACAGACCTATTGCAGGAGCAGATGCAGAAGTTATGAACGTTTAGCTAGCTCAATATGATGACTACTTGATAGTTTAGTGCACCATGCTTAATGGCTTAGAATCGGGACTTCAAAGACGTTTTGAACGTCATGGACCATATAAGATGTTCCAGGAGTTGAAGTTAATATTTCAAGCAAATACCCGAGTTGAGAGATATGAAGTCTCCAACAAGTTCTATAGCTAAAAGATGGAGGAGAATCGCTCAACTAGTGAGCATGTGCTCCGATTGTCTGGGTACTACAATCGCTTGAATCAAGTGGGAGTTAATCTTCTAGATAAAATAGTGATTGACAGAATTCTCTAGTCACCATCACCAAGTTAGTAAAACCGTGATGAACTATAATATGCAAGGGATGACGAAAGTAATTCCCGAGCTCTTCGTGATGCTGAAATCGACGAAGGTAGAAATCAAGAAAAACATCAAGTGTTGATGGTTAACAAGACCACTAGTTTCAAGAAAAGGGCAAAGGGATAGAAGGGGAACTTCAAGAAGAACGGCAAGCAAGTTGCTGCTCAAGTGAAGAAGCCTAAGTCTGGTCCTAAGCCTGAGACTAAGTGCTTCTACTGCAAAGGGACTGGTCACTGGAAGCGGAACTACCCCAATTATTTGGTGGATAAGAAGGATGGCAAAGTGAACAAAGGTATATTGGATATACGTGTTATTGATGTGTACTTTACTAGTGTTTATAGCAACCCTTCGGTATTTTGATACTGGTTCAGTTGCTAAGAGTAGTAACTCGAAACGGGAGTTGCAGAATAAACAGAGACTAGTAAAAAGAGAGGTGGCGATGTGTGTTGGAAGTAGTTCCAAGATTGATATGATCATCATCGCACACTCCCTATACTTTCGGGATTAGTGTTGAAACTAAATAAGTGTTATTTGGTGTTTGCGTTGAGCATGAATATGATTTGATCATGTTTATTGCAATACGGTTATTCATTTAAGTTAGAGAACAATTGTTGTTCTGTTTAACATGAATACAAACCTTCTATGGTCATACACACCAACGAAAATGGTTTGTTGGATCTCGATCGTAGTGATACACATAATCATATATTGAAGCCAAAAGATGCAAAGTTAATAATGATAGTGCAACTTATTTGTGGCACTGCCGTTTAGGTCATATTGGTGTAAAGCGCATGAAGAAACTCCATACTGATGGGATTTTGGAATCACTTGATTATGAATCACTTGATGCTTGCGAACCGTGCCTCATGGGCAAGATGACTAAAACGCCGTTCTCCGGAACTATGGAGAGAGCAACAGATTTGTTGGAAATCATACATACAAATGTATGTGGTCCGATGAATATTGAGGCTCGTAGCAGGTATCATTATTTTCTGACCTTCATAGATGATTTGAGAAGATATGGGTATATCTACTTAATGAAATAGAAGTCTGAAACATTTGAAAAGTTCATATAATTTCAGAGTGAAGCGAAAATCATCGTAACAAGAAAATAAAGTTTCTACGATTTGATCGTGGAGAAGAGTATTTTAGTTACGAGTTTGGCCTTCAGTTAAAACAATGTGAAATAGTTTCACTACTCACGCCACCTGGAACACCACAGCATAATGGTGTGTCCGAACGTCATAACCGCACTTTATTGGATATAGTGCAATCTATGATGTCTCTTACCAATTTACCACTATCGTTTTGGGGTTATGCATTAGAGACAGCTACATTCACGTTAAATAGGGCACCATCAAAATCCATTGAGACGATGCCTTATGAACTGTGGTTTGGCAAGAAACCAAAGTTGTCATTTCTTAAAGTTTGGGGTTGCGATGCTCATGTGAAAAAGTTTCATCCTGATAAGCTCAATCCCAAATCGGAGAAATGTGTCTTCATAGGATACCCAAAGGTGACAGTTGGGTACACCTTCTATCACAGATCCGAAGGCAAGACATTCGTTGCTAGGAATGGATCCTTTCTAGAGAAGGAGTTTCTCTCGAAAGAAGTGAGTGGGAGGAAAGTAGAACTTGATGAGGTAACTGTACCTGCTCCCTTATTGGAAAGTAGTTCATCACAGAAATCTGTTCCTGTGACTCCTACACCAATTAGTGAGGAAGTTAATGATGATGATCATGGAACTTCAGATCAAGTTATTACTGAACCTCGTAGGTCAACCAGAGTAAGATCCGCACCAGAGTGGTATGGTAATCCTGTTCTGGAGGTTATGTTACTAGACCATGACGAACCTATGAACTATGAAGAAGCGATGGTGAGCCCAGATTCCACGAAATGGCTTGAGGCCATGAAATCTGAGATAAGATCCATATATGAGAACAAAGTATGGACTTTGATTGACTTGCCCAATGATCGGCGAGCCATTGAGATTAAATGGATCTTCAAGAGGAAGACGGACGCTGATAGTAGTGTCACTATCTACAAAGCTAGAATTGTCGCAAAAGGTTTTCGACAAGTTCAAGATGTTGACTACGATGAGAGTTTCTCACTCGTATCTATGCTTAAGTCTGTCCGAATCATGTTAGCAATTGCCGCATTTTATGAAATATGGCAAAGGGATAAACAAAACTGCATTCCTTAATGGATTTATGAAAGAAGAGTTGTATATGATGCAACCAGAAGGTTTTGTCAATCCTAAAGGTGCTAACAAAATATGCAAGCTCCAGCGATCCATCAATGGACTGGTGCAAGCATCTCGGAGTTGGAATATACGCTTTGATAAGTTGATCAAAGCATATAGTTGTATACAGACTTGCGGTGAAGCCTGTATTTACAAGAAAGTGAGTGGGAGCACTACAGCATTTCTGATAAGTATATGTGAATGACATATTGTTGATCGGAAATAATGTAGAATTATTCTGCAAAGCATAAAGGAGTGTTTGAAAGGAGTTTTCAAAGAAAGACCTCGGTGAAGCTGCTTCATATTGAGCATCAAGATCTATAGAGATAGATGAAGACGCTTGATAAGTTTTTCAATGAGTACATACCTTAACAAGATTTTGAAGTAGTTCAAAATAGAACAGTCAAAGAAAGAGTTCTTGCCTGTGTTACAAGGTGTGAAATTGAGTAAAGACTCAAAGCCCGACCACGGCAGAAGATAGAAAGAGAATGAAAGTCATTCCCTATGCCTTGGCCATAGGTTCTATAAAGTATGCCATGCTGTGTACCAGATCTATTGTATACCCTACACTGATTTTGGGAAGGGAGTACAATAATGATCTAGGAGTAGATCACTGGACAGCGGTCAAAATTATCCTTAGTGGAATAAGGAAATGTTTCTCGATTATGGAAGTGACAAAAGGTTCGTCGTAAAGGGTTACGTCGATGCAAATTTTGACACTAAATCTAGATGACTCTAAGTCTCGGTCTAGATACATATTGAAAGTGGGAGCAATTAGCTAGAGTAGCTCCGTGCAGAGCATTGTAGACATAGAAATTTGCAAAATACTTACGGATCTGAATGTGACAGACCCGGTGACTAAAATTATCCCACAATCAAAACATGATCACACCTTAGTACTCTTTGGGTGCTAATCACATAGCGATGTGAACTAGATTATTGACTCTAGTAAACCCTTTGAGTGTTGGCCACGTAGAGATGTGAACTATGGGTGTTAATCACATGGTGATGTGAATTATTGATGTTAAATCACATGGCGATGTGAACTAGATTATTGACTCTAGTGCAAGTGGGAGACAAGGAAATATGCCCTAGAGGCAATAATAAAGTATTATATATTTCCTTATATCATGGTAAATGTTTATTATTCATGCTAGAATTGTATTAACCGGAAACATAATACATGTGTGGATACATAGACGAACAGAGTGTCACTAGTATGCCTCTACTTGACTAGCTCGTTAATCAAAGATGGTTATGTTTCCTAGCCATAGACATGAGTTGTCATTTGATTAACGGCATCACCTCATTAGGAGAATGACGTGATTGACTTGACCCATTACGTTAGCTTAGCACCCGATCGTTTAGTATGTTGCTATTGCTTTCTTCATGACTTATACATGTTCCTATGACTATGAGATTATGCAACTCCCGTTTACCGGAGGAACACTTTGTGTGCTACCAAACGTCACAACGTAACTGGGTGATTATAAAGGTGCTCTACAGGTGTCTCCAAAGGTACTTGTTGGGTTGGCGTATTTTGAGATTAGGATTTGTCACTCCGATTGTCGGAGAGGTATCTCTGGGCCCACTCGGTAATGCACATCACTATAAGCCTTGCAAGCATTGTGACTAATGAGTTAGTTGCGGATGATGTATTACGGAACGAGTAAAGAGACTTGCCGGTAACGAGATTGAACTAGGTATCGAGATACCGACGATCGAATCTCGGGCAAGTAACATACCGATGACAAAGGGAACAACGTATGTTGTTATGCGGTCTGACCGATAAAGATCTTCGTAGAATATGTGGGAGCCAATATGGGCATCCAGGTCCCGCTATTGGTTATTGACCGGAGAGGAGTCTCGGTCATGTCTACATAGTTCTCGAACCCAAAGGGTCCGCACGCTTAAAGTTACGATGACAGTTATATTATGAGTTTATGTGATTTGATGTACCAAAGGTTGTTCGGAGTCCCGGATGTGATCACGGACATGAAGAGGAGTCTCGAAATGGTCGAGACGTAAAGATTGATATATTGGACGACTATATTCGGACACCGGAAGTGTTCCGGGAAAGTTTTGGATTAAACCGGAGTGCCGGAGGGTTACCGGAACCCCCCGGGGAAGTATTGGGCCTTGGTGGGCCTTGAGGGGAGAGAGAGGGCAGCAGCCAGGAGGTGGCACGCCCCCTCCCAAGGGGAGTCCTAGTTGGACTAGGAGAGGGGGGCGCAGCCCCCTCTCCCTCTCCCTCTCTTTCCTTGCCCCCTTCTTTCCTAGTAGGACTAGGAAAGGGGAGTCCTACTCCTACTAGGAGGAGGACTCCCCCTCTCTCCTTGGCGCGCCTAGGGCAGCCGGCCTCCCCCTTGCTCCTTTATATACGGGGGCAGGGGGCACCTAAGGACACACTTTGATATACGATATTTTAGCCGTGTGCGGTGCCCCCCTCCACCAGATTACACCTCGATAATACCGTCGCGGAGCTTAGGCGAAGCCCTGCGTCGGTGGAACATCATCATCGTCACCACGCCGTCGTGCTGACGAAACTCTCCCTCAACACTCGGCTGGATCGGAGTTCGAGGGACGTCATCGAGCTGAACGTGTGTAGAACTTGTAGGTGTCGTACGTTCGGTACTTGATCGGTCGGATCGTGAAGACGTACGACTACATCAACCGCGCGGTGATAACGCTTCCGCTGTCGGTCTACGAGGGTACGTGGACAACACTCTCCCCTCTCGTTGCTATGCATCACCATGATCTTGCGTGTGCGTAGGAAATTTTTTGAAATTACTACGTTCCCCAACATCTACATCAACACCATAGCCTCTCCAATGATGTGTGAGTAGTTTACCTCAGACCTTCGGGTCCATAGTTATTAGCTAGATGGCTTCTTCTCTCTCTTTGGATCTCAATACAAAGTTCTCCTCAGTCTTCTTGGAGATCTATTCGATGTAATTTTTTTTGCGGTGTGTTTGTCGAGATCCGATGAATTGTGGGTTTATGATCAAGTTTATCTATGAACAATATTTGAATCTCCTCTGAATTCTTTTATGTATGATTGGTTATCTTTGCAAGTCTCTTCGAATTATCAGTTTGGTTTGGCCTACTAGATTGATCTTTCTTGCAATGGGAGAAGTGCTTAGCTTTGGGTTCAATCTTGCGGTGTCCTTTCCCAGTGACAGCAGGGGCAGCAAGGCACGTATTGTATTGTTGCCATCGAGGATAAAAAGATGGGGTTTATATCATATTGCATGAGTTTATCCCTCTACATCGTGTCATCTTACTTAAAGCATTACTCTGTTCTTATGAACTTAATACTCTAGATGCATGTTGGATAGCGGTCGATGTGTGGAGTAATAGTAGTAGATGCAGAATCGTTTCGGTCTACTTGTCGCGGACGTGATGCCTATATACATGATCATACCTAGATATTCTCATAACTATGCTCAATTCTATCAATTGCTCGACAATAATTCGTTTACCCACTATAATACTTATGCTCTTGAGAGAAGCCACTAGTGAAACCTATGGCCCCCGGGTCTATTTTCCATTATATTAATCTTCCAACACTTAGTTATTTCTATTGCCTTTTATTTTACTTTGCATCTTTATTTATCTTTATTATAAAAATACCAAAAATATTATCTTATCATATCTATCAGATCTCACTCTCGTAAGTGACCGTGAAGGGATTGACAACCCCTTTATCGCGTTGGTTGCGAGGTTCTTGTTTGTTTGTGTAGGTGCGTGGGACTCGAGCGTGATCTCCTACTGGATTGATACCTTGGTTCTCAAAAACTGAGGGAAATACTTACGCTCCTTTACTGCATCACCCTTTCCTCTTCAAGGGAAAACCAACGCAGTGCTCAAGAGGTAGCAATAGTTACTATCTTGCTTAGTGTTAGCCTTATTGTTGCAAGATATGCCTTGTCTATAAAATATAGGGGGAGTGTTGATCCTAGCATGTGTGTCGTGCAGTCCAAAGCACTTATCTAGATAGCACACATCTAGGGGGAGCCCGTCTATATTTTAGAGATGTGGGGTTTGCTCATGTTCTTTGTTATCTCCCTTTGTGAAAATCCCGTATTGTCATCAATCCACCAAAAAGGGGGAGATTGTAAGGGCATATTTATCCCTTAGTTGTTTTGGTGATTGATGACAATGCTTTTGCGGACTAATCGTGTGCATTGAGTATTTTAGACATTTCATCACTAGGCACAAGACGATTTGGTGCCCCTCGAAGACTATTGAAGACGGCATTTCTCTACGTTTCTTTTCGGTGGATTTGAGTCTTAGGAAAGCCGTACTATTAAGAGGGGGTCCGCTTTGGAAAGGTTTGGGTGGAATCATCACATACACGTCTACTTCTTTTGCACCGCCTTTCCGTTGGCTCTTTGGAGAATCCTCCGTCTTTTCATGTCTTTGCAAAATGTCGTGTTTGCTGAGCTGGGGCATGCGGTCGTACTGCTCCTAGGAGCGGTAGTACCGCGGGCCCTTGCGGTAGTACCGGCCCCGGGCGTGGTAGTACCGCAAGTGCCCCCGGTAGTACTGCTTACTTGGAGCGGTAGTACTGTGGCCTCTGGCTAGGCGCTGTGGCTTTTGCGGTAGTAGGGGCGGATGTAATTTTTTACATCCGCGCCCTACGCGGTAGTACCGCGCCAGCGTCGTGGTAGTACCGTGCGCTCTGGCCAGGCTCGGCAGCATGCGCGACAGTAGGGGGGATGTAATTTTTTACATCCGCACCCCGCGCGGTAGTACCGCTCCTGGCTTATGGTACTACCGTGTCGGATTTTTGCATAGACTCCAACTCAACGGAAGTTGCCACGGATGTATTTTTATATGTCCGTGCCTTCACAAAATCTGGACCATCCCTGCCTTGCGGTAGTACCGCAAGGTGGAGCGGTAGTACCGCGCCAGCGGTTGTACCGCCCTCTGCTTCTGTGCATTTGGGCTGTCCAGGTTTCTGCTGCTCGGGCGGTAGTACCGCGTGGCCCTGAGGTAGTATCGTGTGCCCGTGCGGTAGTACCGCGTCTCCAATGCGGTAGTACCGTGCTACGCAGGCTGAGTTGGTGGATAACGGTTGGATTTGTCCCTCCACTATATAAGGGGTGTCTTCTTCTCCGAGTTGACCACCTCTTCCATTTCTAAGCTCCATTGTTGCTCCAAGCTCCATTTTCGCCCAATCTCTCTCCCTAGCCAATCAAACTTGTTGATTTTCTAGGGATTGGTTGAGAAGGCCCCGATCTACACTTCCACCAATAGAAATTTGACTCCCCCCACTAATCCCTTGCGGATCTTGTTACTCTTGGGTGTTTGAGCACCCTAGACGGTTGAGTGTTGGAATAATTGTAGAGATAGAATTGTATAGAGAGAGGACTCTTCTGTTTAAACTTGTATCTCTTCTCTATCACTTCTTCTGCTCTTTACCGACCTTCTCTATAAGATCGATTCCTTCTTGTAAGCCACAGCATTGTCAATATAAATACAACGTGGCCCGAGCAAAGGGTTTAACGCTTCCCAATATTCTTACATGGTAATCAGAGCGACTTCTTCCTCAGATCGAAAGGAGATCGCATCTAGCCAAGCTATTCTTCGACCTATCGCCATGACTACTGCCTCCACCAACGCCAGCACCATGAGTGCCCTCGCCACGTCCCTTGCATCCACCTCCACCTTCGCCCCTTCCTCCTCGTCCACCCCATCCTTTGCCACATCCCTCGGATCACCCCCCCAAGGAGAAGCTGATGAGGAACAATTACCTCATGTGGAAGGCCATCATGCTGCCCCAAATCAAGGGCGCACAGATGGGCCACCACCTTGATCCGGCGAGCCAGGCGCCACCGGAAACCCTCACCATCACCAAGGATGGGAAGGAGGAGCAGATCGCCAACTTCGCTCGCGTTCTCTGGTATGCACAGCAGCAGCAGGTTCAGGGCTTTCTGATGGGTTCTTTGTCTCGCGAGATTCTTGCACAGGTGGTTACTTTGCAGACACCAGCTGAGGTTTGGGCGGCGATCCAAGCCATGTTTGCTGCTCAAACCGAAGCACAAGCGATCAACACGCGGATGGAACTCACACACCTCAAGAAGGGAAACATGTCTATGGCAGAATATTTGGCCAAGATCAAGATGCTCACGGATGAGATCGCCTGCACAGGAGCTCCCATGTCCAGAGGCGAGATTGTCTCCCAAATCCTGGCCGACCTCGACCTCGACTACAACCCGGTCGTGTCGGCCCTCGCTGCACGGGTTGAACCTGTGTCTGTATAGGAGCTGTACACCCAACTTCTCAGCTTTGACGCGTGCCTCAATGTTCTCCATGGGATGAATATGCGCTAGTCTTCAGCCAATGCCGCCTCGCGTGGCTGCGGCACTGGCCGTGGGCACGATCACCAGGGGAGAAACCGTGGCGGCGGTGGGCGCGGCCGCGACAACGGCTCAGGTGCGCGACCAGGCGGGAGCGGCTACACCAACACCAACGCTCCTGCCCGTTCTGGAGGGGGTGGCTTCAGCAACAATCACGCCCCCTCTGATCCTTCCTCAAGCAATCGTGTTCGGTGCCAATTATGCAAAAAACCGGGCCATGAGGTCATGGACTGTTGGCACCGTTACGATGAAGACTTTGTCCCTGATGCTCGTCATGTCGCCGCTGCAATCAGGGAGCAAGGAGGAGATGGCACGGTCTGGTACGCCGACTCGGGGGCCACTGATCATGTCACCAATGAGCTTGAAAAACTCTCCATGAGGGAGAGATACTTCGGCAACGATCAAATTCACACCGCAAGCGGTGGAGGTATGGATATTTGTCACATTGGTCAAGCATCTATTAATTCCCCTACTCTTAAACGTGATCTTATTCTAAAAGATGTCCTTCATGTTCCACAAGCCGACAAAAACCTTGCATCTATGTCTCGTTTATCTGCCGATAATAATGTCTTTTTTGAAACTCATCCAACATATTTTTTTCATCAAGGATCGGGCAACGAGGGAGCTCATTCATCACGGTAGATGCATTGGAGGCTTGTATCCCATCACATCCGGAGCACTTAGTCAAAAGCGTCGTCATCAAGTCTACTCCGCCGTCAAGCCCTCCTTGGCAAGATGGCATCAAAGATTAGGACATCCTTCTTCGGTCATCGTCAAGCAAGTAGTGAATAAAGGCAATCTTCCATTGTCATCTAGTCAAAATATTGAGTCTGTTTGTGATGCTTGTCAGTGTGCAAAGAGTCACCAACTCCCTTATCCTAAGTCAAATAGTGTGTCTCGTGCTCCATTGGAACTTATTTTTAGTGATGTATGGGGTCATGCAAGAGATTCTTTTGGAAGAAAAAAATATTATGTTAGTTTTATTGATGACTTTAGCAAGTTCACCTGGATATATTTGCTCAAGTTTAAATCTGAAGTTCTTTCCATCTTCCAAGAATTTCAGAAACTTGTTGAGCGTCAGTTTAACAGAAAGATTATTGCAGTCCAAAGTGACTGGGGAGGAGAGTATGAGAAACTCAACTCTTTCTTTCGTGATATTGGTATTAGTCATCATGTCTCTTGCCCTCATGCTCATCAGCAGAATGGCTCCGCCGAGCGTAAACATCGCCACATTGTCGAAGTAGGTCTATCCCTTCTAGCTCATGCATCCATGCCCTTAAAATATTGGGATGAAGCCTTTATTGCTGCCACTTATCTTATAAACCGTCTTCCTAGCAAAGTGATTGGACATATTATTCCCTTATAAAAATTGTTTCATCAAAAACCAGACTACAATTTTTTGAGAATTTTCGGGTGTGCTTGTTACCCTAATCTTCATCCATATAATCATCATAAACTTGAGTTTCGTTCTACTCAATGTGTGTTACTTGGTTATAGTAACCTTCACAAAGGCTACAAGTGTCTTGAAATTTCTACTGGACGAATCTATATTTCTCGTGATGTTATATTTGATGAAACAATATTCCCTTTTGAAAAGCTTCATCCAAATGCCGGAGCCCTCCTTCGTGCAGAAATTGCACTTCTTCCGGAGTATATGTCTAGTCCAGATCACGGGGGTGAGTTAAATAGTGCTGATCATGTGACTAATTCCAAAGAAAATGTGATTTTTGATGATAAAAGTGCAGCTTCAGGGCGTGATTTCACGCAGAAGGATGCAGCCAACGTTGTCACGGGATCCCAGGTGGATTTGGGCAGCAGCAGAACGGGATCCGAGGAAAATCCTTGTGTCAGGCTGTCAGGTGCGCGATCCGAGGTGATTCCCTCCGTGTCGCATGCGCCAGCCGCCGACAGCCCAGGCAGCATGGGCCCTTTGAGCCGAGCCAGCACGGGCCGGTGCAGCTCCCCGAGCGCCACGCGCGCGGCTGATGGGCTGGTGGCCGACCAGGAGACAGGCGCGGGGCCTAGCGTCAACGTCTCGCCCCGCGCGTCCGAGGAGACAATCAGCGAGGGCGACACGCGGCGCGGTTCCACTGGAGCGCTGATCGCGAGGGAGATTCCTGCCGTCTCGGATCTAGAGCGATCTGACGCGGCGGATCCAGATCAGTCTGGTACAGCGGATCTGGCCGGATCTTCTGCGGCTGTGAATTCGGCTGAGGATTCTGATGCACCAGGTATTCCACTTCGACACACGAGGTCTCGGTCCGGTATTGTTAAGAAGAAGGAATACACTGATGGCACTATAAGGTATGATAAAATTAAACGTGCCTTCCTCACTAGTATGGGTGAACCAACTCATTTGCATGATGCACTTGCTAGTAAGGAGTGGAAAAAGGCCATGTATGTTGAATATGAAGCACTTATGAAAAACAAAACTTGGCATCTAGTACCACCAACAAAAGGCATAAATGTCATAGATTGCAAGTGGGTATACAAAATTAAAAGGAAATTTGATGGAAGCATAGACAGGTATAAGGCAAGGTTAGTTGCAAAAGGTTTCAAGCAGAGATTTGGTATTGACTATGATGATACTTTCAGTCCTGTTGTTAAAGCAGCTACTATCTGACTTGTGCTATCTGTTGCGGTTTCCAAAGGATGGAGCTTAAGGCAGCTAGATGTTCAGAACGCGTTTCTTCATGGTGTTCTGGAAGAAGAGGTTTTTATGCGGCAACCACCAGGTTATGAGAACAAAAGCTCACCTCATTTTGTTTGCAAGTTAGATAAGGCTTTATATGGTTTGAAACAGGCCCCAAGAGCCTGGTACTCAAGATTGAGCACTCAGTTACAACAACTTGGGTTTACACCATCTAAGGCAGATACCTCATTGTTTTTCTATCAAAAAGGACATGTCATTATCTATGTTCTAGTATATGTTGATGACATTATTGTTGCTAGTTCAAGTTCAGATGCTACCACTTGTTTGCTTAAGGATTTAAAGATGGAGTTTGCTCTTAAGGATCTAGGAGATCTTCATTATTTTCTTGGCATAGAGGTCAAACAGATAAAAGATGGTATACTTCTTTCACAGGAGAAATATGCTCATGATATACTCAGGAGAGTAGGGCTGGAAAACTGCAAACCTGTAAGTACACCAATCTCAACTTCAGAGAAACTCACAATTGATAGTGGAGAAGCACTTGGACCTGAGGATGCAACAAACTACAGAAGTGTTGTGGGTGCATTACAATATTTGACTCTTACACGTCCTGATATTTCTTACTCCGTAAATAAAGTGTGTCAATATTTGCATGCACCTACTACTACTCATTGGACTGCGGTTAAAAGAATTGTGAGGTATCTAAAGTTCTCGGAAGGACTTGGACTTAGAATTGTCAAGTCTTCGTCTATGCTTGTGACTGCTTACTCAGATGCAGACTGGGCAGGATGTCCTGATGATAGGAGGTCTACAGGTGGATTTGCTGTTTTTCTGGGAACAAATCTTATATCATGGAGTGCAAGGAAACAGGCTACAGTTTCAAGGTCAAGTACTGAAGCAGAGTATAAGGCTCTAGCAAATGCCACTGCCGAAGTCATGTGGATTCAAACTTTGCTTTATGAGCTCGGTATTAAGACTCCACAAGCTGCAAGGTTATGGTGTGATAATATTGGTGCAACCTACCTTTCAGCTAATCCTGTTTTCCATGCACGGACTAAACATATTGAGGTTGATTTCCATTTTGTCAGAGAAAGAGTAGCTCGCAAACTGCTTGATATCAAGTTTATACCCACTGGTGATCAACTGGCTGATGGCTTTACAAAACCTCTCACTATGAGAAGGCTGGATGAATTCAAGTTCAATCTCAACCTTGGCGTTCTGTAGGTTTAGATTGAGGGGGAGTGTTGGAATAATTGTAGAGATAGAATTGTATAGAGAGAGGACTCTTCTATTTAAACTTGTATCTCTTCTCTATCACTTCTTCTGCTCTTTACCGACCTTCTCTGTAAGATCGATTCCTTCTTGTAAGCCACGGCATTGCCAATATAAATACAACGCAGCCCGAGCAAAGGGTTTAACGCTTCCCAATATTCTTACACTGAGGTCACCGCAGAGCCATATTACATTGTGGTGAAGCTTCGTGGTGTCGTTGGGAGCCTCCAATTAAGTTGTGGAGATTGCCCCAACCTTGTTTGTAAAGGTCCGGTCGCCGCCTCCAAGGGCACCAATAGTGGAATCACGGCATCTCGCATTATGTGAGGGCGTGAGGAGAATACGGTGGCCCTAGTGGCTTCTTGGGGAGCATTGTGCCTCCACACCGCTTCAACGGAGACATACTTCCCTTCAAAAGGAAGGAACTTCGGTAACACATTCTCATCTTCACCGGCTCCACTCTTGGTTATCTCGTGCCTTTACTTGTGCTAGCTTATTTGTGTTATATCCCTTGCTTGCTTGTGTGCTTGTTGTTGTTGCATCATATAGGTTGCTCACCTAGTTGCATATCTAGACAACCTACTTTGATGCAAAGTTTAAATTGGTAAAGAAAAGCTAAAAATTGTTAGTTGCCTATTCACCCCCTCCCCCTTAGTCAACTATATCGATCCTTCCACACACTAATATTAAACATAAGAAAAAGAATCACTGGAAAATCTATTTTTAAAGTTAAGTTATTGACAAACTAGTGATTCACACAAATTTGAAGTAATTCAAAATTTAAACTATTCAAATTTGAAAACTACCGGCACTAACTGAAAGTTTGTAATTTTTGTACCTGAAGAAAAAATATTCACAAAGAAACTCTAAATACAGCAAAAAAACAACTCAGAAATAAATAAAAGAAAATAAATAAAGCAAAAAAAACCCGCCTACTCGGCCACAGCGTCCTGCATACGACTAGAAACCCAACCTTTTGTTGGGCCAGGATGCAGGCCCGCAAGGCCCAGTAGGCCCATGGGGCAGCAAAGCATAGGTAGGCCCAGAAGGCCTGCTTTGGAGAGGAGCTCGAAGGAGCAGCCGCAGCTGGGTTTATAAACCAGTGCGGCTGCCCTTCACTAGGCGAGGTGGGACTAAACTTTGCGCCCCTCGCCTGGCAGCGCACCCCATTTAGTACCGGGTCATGGATCTAACCGGTACTAAAGGGGGGTCTTTAGTACCGGTTGGAGCCACCACCCGGTACTAAAGGGGGTGCGCTTCCCGCCGCTTGGCCTGGCTAAAACAGGCCTTTAGTACCGGTTGGTGGCTCCAACCAGTACTAAAGGTTAATCCTATATAAGAAACACTTCGAAAAAATTCAGTTTTTCATCTCCCACTTCTCTCTGCCGCCGCCCCGCCGTCCCGCGCCGTCGCCACACCCTTCGCCCCGTCCCCGTCGCACCGCCGCCCCGTCCCGCGCCGTACGTCGCCGTCCCCGTCGTCGTCCCCTCGCCTCGCCGTCGCCGTAACCTTGGATCGACCTCGCCTCGCCGTCGTCGTCGCCTCGACCTCACCCATGCGCGCTGTGAGCCCCTGCCCCGCCCTCAATCTCCTCCCTCCACCGCGCGCCGTCGCCGGCCGGCCGCGCACGCGCGCACACACACACTACACGCGCACACACACACACAATTTTTCTGTTTTTTAGTTTTTTCTGTTTTTTCTGTTTTTCATACAAAGTTTTAGATGAATTAATTAATTAGATTAGATTAATGTCAAATAGTATATAGAAATGTTAGTTATAATATAATGTCAAAGGTTTTTTCTGTTTTTATACAAATGTTATAAATTTTAGTATATAGAAATGTTAGAAATTTTAGAAATGTTAGTTTTAGCTAGATGAATTAGATTAATTTCAAATTGTTAGACGATGATCGATGTTTTTTTAGTTTCTTATAATTTTAGTTATAGAAATTTAGAATTTGTATATAAGATATCACAATCCAATAATTTAAAAAATGTTACATTTGCATATAGTTTTTGTTTTCGACGATGCCCGGCCCGCATCCTCGCCGTCGACCCGTTCGCGACGAGACCCATGTCCGGGACTGGGCTCCGCCGGGTTGGCACTGGGAGGTGCTACCTTCAGGGGGGCGCCGCTTGGTGAGGAACCCGGCCCCGGGTCCCGTCGTCGACCCTGATCTCCTTTGGTGGCGTTCGCGTGGGCCACATTCGATACAGAGGGAGCCGGCCCCGCCGGAGGTGGTGCGTCGTCGTGTCAGGGAGGAGGACGAGCACGTCCGTCGCTACATGGCTGCTATGGACGTCAGGTTCTCCAATACCTGGCAGGTTCTTTGGGCAGATGACCGGAGATATGATCCTGTGATGGTTCCTTCTCTTTGGGTGTCCACCGCCCGCGCCTCAGGAACCGCGAGTGGCCTAGATTCTTCTGTAGTATTCGATCTTTATTAGCTAGCTAGCTAGTGATGTATTCGATATATAATATTCGAGACGATGTATTCGAGATTATATATATTATTAGAGATGATGTATTCGACATTATATATTATTCGAGACGATGTATTCGAGATTATATATTATTCGAGACGATGCATATTATGTACTATGATTCAGTTTTTCCTTATTGATTGCATCCATGCATTGTAATTTGAATACTAAATTGTTTTATATTTCTTCTGGATTAGTTAAATAAAAGCTATGGCGGACAATACCGGCAGAGAGGGAGAAGAGACCCTGTTCGAGATCATACACAGCCCTCGCAGGCCAGATGATCAGAATGAAGACTATGATGGCTCTGAATATCTGAACAATGTCGGGGAGGGTGATGATATGATATTCGATCGCGACGACCGAATTGATGAAGTCATGAACTATGATTATGATTATGACGCCGACAATGTTGATCTTGAAATAACAGAGACCGGCGAGGTATATTTATATAAGCAGGCATCTGGTGATCATCACATGTTTTTTTTATTTGAAGATATATTAACGAATCAATCTTTCTTCTTTCAGCCCTCTGGATCGAGCAAATCTGCTTCTACAGGCAGCAGGACAAAGCGAGGCCCGGGCAAAAAGTTAAAGGAGGGTGTAAAGTACAACATCGATGCCATCAAAGCTAATGGCATTGCAAACAAGTTTATTCGTCAGTGCGGAGTTCTTGTGAGGGACCAACTCCCGATCTCCATTCAAGAATGGAAAGAGCCAACAAAGAAACGTCCAGATCTTACTTGGGTCGACGACAGAGCAAAAAAACGCTTTGGGAATCTCTCATGGAACATTTCACCCTACCAGATCATTTCACTGATGCAGATGTGCAGAAAGTCAAGGACGCTGCTCTTAGGAAGATGGCAATTGCATTCAACACCCACAAGAAAACTGTATGGGCCAACTACGTCGAAGGAGGAAAGAAGACTCCAGAATTCAAGGGAACACTGGAGAAGCAAAGAGAACACTGGCCCGCTTTCGTGAAATTCAAGGAATCAGAATTATCGAAGGAACGGTCGAGAAAAAACAAGGCCAATGCCGCAAAAAAGAATCAGTTCCATAGGCTGGGGCCAGGTGGCTATGCGGTGGCAATGCCTAAGTGGGATAAGTCTGAGGAAGAGATGCTGGATGCAGAGGTCACTCCAGTTACTAGGAGCTGGCCCCCAGGTGCAGAACTTGGTTCTATGCGCATGGGGGGCGTTGGACCCGAAGACAGGCCTGGTTTCGAAGAAGGCAAGTCTAAAAGGAGCCGAAGATAAGTTACCTGAAGCAATAGAAGATGCTCGAAAGGGGGTGTTCACGCCCAATAGAGAGAACGACGAGCTTACGCGCGCCCTGGGAAATCCTGAACACCCGGGAAGAACACGAGGCAAGGGCGTTGTTCCGTGGTATGAGGGCTTTTCGGAATGGAACACCGACTACAGAAGCCGTGCAAGAAGGAACATGGAGGAGGAGAAGAAGAGGAAGCTGGAGGAGGAGCAGAGGAAGCAGGAAGCAGAACGCCTTCAAGGCCTAGAATCAGCGCACGCGGACTTGGCACTCAAATTCCAGCGGCAGCAGCAGCAGGTCGACTCACTTAGCCAGGAAAGGGGGTCTCAGCAGCGGCAGCAGCTAGTGGATGATCCAGCATTGGATAGCACCGTCCCATCCATGCCGAGAAGCAGCATTGGTTCCGCCTCGGGCGACGCACTGCTGGATAGATACCCTGTGGATGACATCATGGAGAGCACTAACTGTGAGCTATACTTCAAAATGAAGAACATATCCATGAAGGTGGCGGACGCCATTGCTTATACAAATCTCCCCGATGCAGCCTTCCGTTGCAACCCGATTCCAGCCGGCTATGCTCGTGTTGTGGTTGATGAGGTGGTGGACCAATATTCGGGGCTAGAGCTTGACATTCCTGGAGGTGATGAGGAGCACACACTGGGAGAGGCCATACATCGTATCATCCTATGGAGAAAGGATTGCATCATCTTTCGAAGGCCACCGACACCGCGTCGTCATCCGACTCCTCCTCGATGTGAGGCCACTCCTCCTCCTCCAAGTCTAGCACAGCAGCAGGCCACTCCTCCTGCTTCAAGTCCGACACAGCGTGAGGCCACTCCTCCTGCTTCCAGTCCGACACCGCGTGAGGCCACTCCTCCTGCTTCAAGTTCGGCACAGCGTGAGGCCACTCCTCCTGCTTCAAGTCTGACACCGCATGAGGCCACTCCTCCTGCTTCAAGTCCGGCACAGCGTCAGGCCACTCCTCCTGCTCCAACTCAGCCACGTCAGCCGTCTCCGCCGCCTCAGCAATCGGGGAAGAGAGCCACCTCAACTATGGTGCGTAGCGGTACGAGTCAAGGTAGTACAGGAGGTACAGGCGGAGGCAATTGATATAAATATGGTCGCCTCGCTCCTCTTCCTCAGAGGCCTTACGACATGACCAAGGTGCAAAACGCAGCCATAGTGAAGGCCCAAGTGGACGCCCATTTTGGACCGAAACCGGCACCTCCGCCAAGGGAGAAAGTGCCTGAGAAAAAGATTGACCACTTTATTCGTATGGCTAGACCACCAGCTCCCAAGCCTGTTGACTCAGACTATGAGCGCCAAATCAGGAAGGCACATCAAGCATGAGTACAGAAGGAGTCGAGCTCGAGCTCGAGCCAAGCAGCTGGCAAAAAATGCGGGAAAACCATTCCCCAGCTGGGAGAACAGGCGGCGCAATCGATACCCCCGCTTGTTGTGCCAACAACACATAAGAGTACCGGCGCCCTATATATATGTGGGCAAACCGTTCCCCAGCTGGGCAATCTGGTAATAACCGAGGAGCATATAATGCAGGCTGAAATCCTCGGTATCACTATTGGACAACTCCTCGAGATCGAGCCCATGTCTCCGCTTAAAGAGGAGGAAATAAAACGGAAATATGTCCGCGGCGAACCTTTGGTCGAGCCCGAGGAGGTGAAGAACCTCCCAACGAGAATGTATGAATTGCATGATTGGTACATGAAAATTACCAAGAGTTCCAATCGAGAGTCCCTCATGGTGAAGTCAAGGAAGAGCATTACTTCCATAAGAAAGCTCTGTCCATTGAGTATTCAGAACTATTTCAGTTATTCAATCAAGAAGCACTCGACAAATCTATCATCAGTTGCTATTGTCTGTAAGTGATTTCTTTCTGTAATTTAAGTCTCAAGCTAGCTGTAGTGCTCATTGATCGATCATTACCTGTAATTATCCTCACTATATATTCTTTTCTGTGGTATTATGCAGGATGAAGATGTATGAAATGAAAAATGCTGGACGCTATGGCATTGGGTTCATTGACCCAAATACCATTAATGAATACACATGGAAATTGGAATGGTGTAAAGCAGATGTAGAGAATAAAATGCTTGAGTTCTTGAAGTGCCTCAATACCAATGAAGATATACTACTTCCTTACAACTTCCTGTGAGTCACACTGACTTGTACTACAAATTCTGTTTTTGCTTACTAGCTAGCTAGATGTTGATTAGTGTTATGCACATGCCTGCTTAATTAAGACATGCAAACGTGTGCGTATGCAGTTACCATTGGATCTTGTTAATCATTAAAGTTGAAGAAGGAACAGTTGAAGTACTGGACTCACTACTTAAAAAAGAAAGTGACTTCACCATCTTGAAGGGGATAGTCGACAGGTAATTTCAATCATTATTAACTATATCTCAGCCTATTTAGTTCGTCATTTTCCTGATATCAACTATTTAATAACCCTTATTCATTTTCTTTGCCGGCGGGCAGGGCTTGGGAAAAGTTCATCAAGCTGACTCCAGGCAAATGGCGACAAAAGCTGTTTTGGTATCGACCCAAGGTAAGTAATTAAGTAGTACTAGCTAGCTACCATCTCTTTAATTCTTGTTTCAATACCATTAATTAATTATCATGCTTGATTAATTATTACCTGATTAAATTTTATTCTCGTAAAGGCCCTGAAGCAGGCGCCGGGGACTGAAGTGTGTGCATACTACGTTTGCGAGAACATTCGCATGATGGCGTCCGAAAGGAGCAAATCTGATAGACAGCAATGTGTACGTCTGACAGAACACTATTCACAATTTTTACATGATTATCGATATCTAGTCACACAACTAATACACATGCATGCATATTGATCTCCTTCTTAATAGTTCAAAGACGTGCGGGAGAAGCTCCTACCAACGGAGCGCATACGAGCACTTCAAGAGGAAATAGCGGGATTTTTGCTCGACCAGGTCATAGATCCCAAAGAAGAATACTCTACCGCCCTCATGAACCACTCCCAATTGTCATCTGCTCCGAAGGCACCAAGACAACATGTAGGAGAAATTGTATATATACCTAATTGTATATATATACATGTGTATGTGTGAATAATGGTGGTTGTGAGACATTCGATGATATATATATATATATATATATATATATATATTCTACGAGAAATTCTATATATTTATATATATGCATAACGTGTACAATTTGTAGTATCGTAAAATACCAGCAAATGAAAAAGAATTAAGTGGAAAACACAAAATTAAAGAAAAAGAAATCATGACTCCAACCCCCCCCCCCCCAACATTTTAGTACCGGTTGGTGTTACCAACCGGTACTAAAGTGCTCCCCGCCCCCGACGCTGGCTCATGCCACGTGCTGGCCCTTTAGCGGCGGTTCGTGCAGAACCGGTACTAAAGGAGGGGGGACCTTTAGTCCCCATCCTTTAGTGCTGGTTACGGAACCGGCACTAAAGGCCCTTACGAACTGCTGCTATAGCCCGGTTCTGCACTAGTGGTCCGACCACGAGGAGACGTGTGAACAAACAACGCGGGATCATGATCACTGGGCAAGAAACCAGTGGCAGTCACCACAGAGGCGAAGCGCTCAAACCAGGCGTGAAGGGCCTGTTTAAGACCATAGAGGGAGCGGCGAAGTCTACAAACCATACCATCAGGAGCATAGTACCCCGGTGGTGGCTACATATAAACCTCCTCACGCAACTCGCCGTTGAGAAAAGCGTTATGAACATCAAGCTGAGAGATAGACCAATGACGAACAAAGCCATAGCAAGAAGAGTGCGGACAGTGGTCATGTGGGCCACAGGAGCGAATGTCTCACCATAATCGCGTCCCTGCTCCTGCTGAAAACCAAGGGCCACAAGACGCGCTTTGTAGCGCTCAA
Source organism: Triticum aestivum (assembly GCF_018294505.1). Classification (NCBI taxonomy): domain Eukaryota; kingdom Viridiplantae; phylum Streptophyta; class Magnoliopsida; order Poales; family Poaceae; genus Triticum; species Triticum aestivum. The sequence continues at coordinate 398,178,411 of NC_057796.1, read as the reverse complement.
GAGAACCATCAGAGCGAGTCTTAATCTTGTAGACCCACTTGCAGGTGATGGGACGAACACCGGAAGGGAGGGAAACCAGATCCCAAGTGCCAGAGCGCTCAAGGGCAGCAAGCTCTTCGGCCATCGCAAGCTACCATTCAGGCTGAGTCATGGCAGTCCGATAGGAAGTGGGCTCAGCAATAACAGAGAGACCGTACCGATCAGGAGAGTAGCGATCAGGCGGGGGGCGAGGCCGAGCACAGAGGTTATGAAACGGGGGAGGCTTGAAGGAAGGTGCACCAGAGGGGGAAGGCGCGTCAGGAGAAGCATCCTCAGAACAAGGGCGACAAGTATAGTGGAGAGGAAACAGTGAGAGAGGGCGACGGACTGGAGATGATGCTGGAGAGGTGGAGGAGGAGGATGGGGAAGATGGTGTCGGTGATGAAGGAGAAGGAATGAGAGGTGAAACATGAGGCACATAGCAGGGTGTATCGGGGAGAAGAAGAAAAGAAATATCGTCCACAGAGAAGCTCAAAGACGAAGGGCATGGGTAGTAAGAGCGGGACTCGTCAAAAGTCACATCACGCAAGATGCGCAAACGACAACCAACAGGATCCCAACAACGATAGCCCTTGTGCTCATCACTGTAGCCCAAGGAAAACACACTCTACCGACTGAGCAGTCAGTTTGGTGCATTCTCGCAGGGCAAGAAGGACATAGCACACACATCCAAACATACGAAGAGCTGAGTAGTCAGGAGAACGACCAGTGAGACACTCCATAGGAATACCACCCTGCAGAGCAGTCAATGGCTGAATGTTGATGAGATAGGTGGATACAGAAACAGCCTAAGCCCAAAAGTGGGGTGGAAGGGAAGAGGCAATCATCAACGCACGAGCCGTCTCAAGAAGATGACGTTGCTTACGTTCGGCAACGCCATTCTGAGCATGAGCACCAGGACATGAGAATTGGGCAAAAGTACCCTGTTCCGCAAGAAAACCACGCAACAGCTCGGAGATGAACTCACCAGCGGAGTCAGCACGAAAAGTATGAATGGGCGTGGAAAACTGGGTGTGAACCATGGCGGCAAAACGTTTGTATATAGATAGAACCTCGCTACGAGATTTCATGAAGTAGAGCCAAGTGTAGCGAGAGAAATCATCAATAAACAAGATATAGTAGCGATGACCACCTTTCGAATCAAAGGGAGCAGGACCCCAGACATCAGAATGAACTAAGTCAAAAGGACGCTGAGATACCGACTCACTAGTAGGATAAGGTAACTGGGTCTGTTTTCCAAGTCTACAACCATTACAATGTAAAGAAACATCTCCAGATACAGACCGTAAGAGGCCCTGACGAACTAAAGAAGACAAGCGAGAACCACAAATGTGACCAAGGCGATGATGCCACTATTTGAAGGACGCGGACGAAGAGGCAGCAAGAGCATGGGAGCTGGCAGAAGTGGTGGCAGCGGAAGGAACACAAAGCCAGTCAACCTCCCAAAGGCCTTTCGACTCACGGCGCCGGGGGCCAGCACCAACCAAAGCCTTGGTGTGACGATCCTGAATGGAGCAAGAGTCGGTATCAAGAATGATACTACAACCAGAATCAGTAAGTTGGGCAGCGAAAAAAAGATTCATGGTAAGGCGAGGAACATGTGAAACACTAGGAACAGAAAAAGATGGAGTGGAAAGAAGACCATGACTAGCAACAGGAAGAGGTGTGCCATCGGCGGTAAGAACATTAATAGGCGAATTAAGAGGTCGAAGAAAAGACAACACGGAAGAATCAGAAGACATATGAAAGGAGGCTCCAGAATCCAGAACCCACGAAGATGTACCTGACTATGTAGATGCTTGCGGTGGTGGAAGTGGATGCAGTCACATCAGCAGCGGAACCAGTCGACGAGGAGCCGGAGGAAGCAAGTAGATGCTTGAGGCAAACAATGTCCTGGTCAGTGAGTGACGGAGAAGACGCTAGAGTGTCGCTGGAGGAGGAGCGCCTCTGGTCTCGCTTCTTCTGGCGACAGTCAGACTCTGGGTGACCTGACCGAGAGCAGTAACCACATAAGGTGTCACGGCCCGACGTCTCAACATAAGGAGGGTGACTCACCCCCCTGAAGGAGTAGGCAGGAGTGGTGGAGCGGTGAGGCGAGCAGATGACACAGGAGCTTGGGCGGCCAACACTGATGGAACCACAAGGAGCCCGCAGAGCGAAGGCGGGTCTCCTCAACACGAAGCTCAGCAAGCACCTCCGAGATAGGAACACGCCCACGAGCAAGTAGGTGAGCACGTCGAGGCTCGAACTCAGAGCGGAGACGAGATAAGAACTCATGAACCCGCTGAAAGTCCAAATCGGACCGAGTAGTCTGACAGCAACGGCAAGTTCCACAAACAACTGTCCGAAGAGAGTCAAGCTGACGCCAGATGGCAGAGCACTGTGAATAGAACTCATCAACAGAGGAATCACCTTGCTGGAGGGTGTGCTCCTGACGCACCACAGATAGGTAGAGAGCATCACCAGAGGGCTGATAACACTGACAGAGATAAGACCACATCGCTGCAACTATGCCAAGTCCCATGAACTCCGAAGCAAACTGAGGGAGGACACTCACAGTGAGAACAACAGCAGCTCAAGCATCATCATTGCACCACTGAGTGTAAGAAGACAGATCATCGCGGTACACAGAAAGAGCATCTGAATAAGCGGATACCTGCTGATCATAAGCATCAACCGCGGCATCATCTAGAGCCTTGGCAGCATCCCGGTCAGTTTGACAGGCATCAGCAGCAAGTACCGACGGCACCGGTGGAATTGGGGCCACTGGTGCAACAGGACATGGCGGACAAGGGACCTCGCCAGAGAGAACACCCCACAGAAGAAGTCCACGTATATGGATGCGCATGAAGCCCACAAACTCAGCATAGTTTGTGCCATCAAAGATCACCGAACAGCGAGGGACAACAACATAGCCCGAGGAGGACATGACGAACTTGCTGTCTTTTTTTGAGTCAACGGCCTGAACCCGATCTAGATCGAGCGAAGCGGGCAGGAGCGCTCACGCTCAGGCGCGAGGCAGGATCGGGAGACCAGATCGAGGGACGCAGCCTCAAGAGGTGCAGCCAGCAGGAGCGGCTCCAAACCAGGGCCATACCGGAGCGGAGCAGCGGCCACAGCAGCCGAACAGGGCGGGCAGACAAGGCGACGGCCGGACGAGACGGGCCGGGCTGGGCGGCGACCAGAGGAAGCAGGCCGGACTGAGCAGCGGCCGTACTCGGCGGCGGCCGGGCAGGGCGTGGCCGAACGGGGGAGGAGGCTGCAGCGGCATGACGGAGCAGCTGCTGGACGGAGAGGCAGCAGAGCCGGGTCGGGCCAGGGACTGGGCAGGAGACGGCCGGAGAAGCAGCGGCCGGAGACAGGCAGGCTAGGAACGAGGAGCATGGAGTTGCATCGTACGGGAAGCTAGCCTAGGATCTGATACCATGTTGGATAATCAGCAACTAGTATTCACTGAGGGCCAAAAGCCATTACATATACATGTGTGGTGAAGTGCAGAAAACCCCTTATACAATGGGGATATACCGAAAAGGGACTATACACATCTAACAGAACTAACTACACAAACTCTGACAGATTTCTTGCGGTTAAGTTAGAAGTGAAGAACAATTGTTGGCGTGGTATTATGTGATTTAACCCCTTTTCGTACACACACACACTATCTTTATGTAAGACATGTGTCAAAAATTCAGCACCTCAATCTGTTTGCTTTTAGTTGTCAAGTTAGTTATGATGACTGCAATTGTGCCGTATGACGAATATCCATGTCACCTCAAAATTTTGTAAATTATATACTCCCTCCGTCCGGAAATACTTGTCGGAAAAATGGATGTATCTAGATGTATTTTAGTTCTAGATGCATCTATTTTTATCCATTTCTCCGACGAGTATTTTCGGACGGAGGGAGTATATCCTATGAGGTAAGTCATCATCCAATGCTTTGAAATGCCTATTAGGGTGTGACTTAGTGAAATAATTTGACGTAGAATTGCTCTTTTCTGATCAAGGTCGTTTGTACTCCACCCCTTTTTTAATCTAGTTATAATTGCTAAATCTAAATTTGTTGCAGTAAATTTCAAATGACATAAAGAACTTCAGATTTGACTGAGTTAGACCATCCTATGTCACTCCCTCCGTCTTATAATATAAGTTTTTGACACTACACTAGTGTCAAGAACACTCTTATATTATGGGACGGAGGGAGTAATATGCAAATTTGTTATATAGATACTAAGGTGACATAATTATTTAGTGTGTTATTTCAGATTATCTCCATTCTAAGTTTCTGTAGTAGAATAGAAATTTTAATAAAATATCACGTGATGAAGATTGCTGTGTCTTGCGTGAAGCAGCACCGAGGTGGGAAGTAGCACAAGTCAAGGAGCAGTACTCCGGCCGGTAGCTCCTATGAAGCTTACCATCCCATGGATGAGGTGGGTTAGATTAAATTCATGATTTCCTTCTCTTTCTCATGCTCAGATCTGCCTTTGTTCTGTCTAATGTGGTGCGTCATTTATTTACTTTTTGAGTAAAAATAAACAACATGATAAGATTAGCAGAAGGCAGTCCAATTGATTGGTTTATGGTCAGAGATCTATAGAATTATTCTTCTCCATGGTACAAATGGGAACAAGACAAACTGGCAATATCAGTATGTGAAATTGTGAATAATAGCTTCCCAAGGAGTGAGATCCAAAGATCGTTGGTATGAGAGTGTTGCACCATTTCTAGCAGAAAAACATGTATCAGTCACCATTTCTAGAAAATTATTGGACCATATAAACTAATCATCGCACGTGAAAGCATTAATTTTAGATGAACAGATGAGCAGTCGAAGAGCGTTTGCGAGATTCGCAGGTGCTGCTACCTTGCTGGGGAGGGAAAGACACTCTGGACAGGGTAGTGGTCGTCCGTGAAGGCGATGGAGCCGTGTGTGAGAAATCAGTAGTCAGGTCAATGTAATAGCTCAATCGGCCAGATGGTAATTTTGCAAACGGAACATATCCGCATTAATATTTCTTAGGTAGCATCCGGAATGAAATAATATGATAGAAACAATTACTTCCTTCGTTCCTAAATATTTGTCTTTCTAGAGATTTCAACAAGTGACTACATACGGAGCAAAATGAGTTAATCTACACTAAAAGATGTCTATATACATTCGTATGTGGTAGTCCATTTGAAATCTCTAAAAAGACAAATATTTAGAAACGGAAGGAGTATATGAGAAAATTGTCTTTGCTAAGCAAGGCTTTTGGAATCTATAACCCTAATAGAGCAAGGAAATGAGCCACAGAAATGTTGTGCATCATGAGTTTCTGAATAGTGTATATGTAAATGGCAAAACTTACCGTGTTAATCCCAAATAGATGATTGCAGCACCTGAAACTGAAAGCAAAATTACTCTGGGTTTGGCCTCTCCAACACAGCGATGACGATTACGGTATTCTGATCCTACATACTCCCTCCGTCCGAAAAAGCTTGTCCCAAGCTTGTAGCAGTGCTAGATACATCCATTTGAGGGACAAGTTTTTTTCAGACAAAGGGAGTGGAACTTAATATACTTTGTCCGGCTGATTGGGGAATCAAAGCTGCAAATTATATACAAGATAAAATTCAGAGATGTCTTGGATTCATGAACTATATACCAAATAAAAAGCCCTTTCTTTTCACCTGAAAAGAGCTTACCAACATAACAATCAACAATGACGTATAGAGGGGAATCTTCTCAAACTTGTACAGAAGGGAGGAAATGCAAAAGGAAATAACATATACTTTATGCATTGCAACGACACAATATTCCAAGCCCATGGCGTGAGTCGCTTTAGACATTTCAAACCGATGTGTCGAACAGAATGTGTAGCAACAGTTTGACCAGTAAAACACCTAGACTCATCGGTTCAATCACCGTTCCGGTTTTTTAAAGAGGTAATATCACAGGTGGTGCTTAAACTTGTCACCGATTTTCACTTTAGTGCCTGAAGTTGAAAAATACACCGAACTGGTTTTAAAACTTGGCACGAGCGTGCAAATACAGTGCTAATTCTATTAATAGACGTGTTTTTACGCTGATGTAGCACCGTAGTTCGCTTAGCATGCACAGACAACCTCGCCCTAGGAAAGAACCAGTATGCCATACATTTTCTCGTTCCTGTTAATGAAAACAGATCCTTTTTCTTAGAATAACGAAAACATTTCCTATTTTTTTAGATAAGAAAGAAGAGACACGTACGTGGGTTTTAATCGGCTCAGCAGTGCAGCCCAGTTTGCGCATCTTAGTTTCATTTAGAAATTTGTAAAAAAGTTTCTAAATTATAATCACAGTAATAAAAATATTCACATATTTGTTTTAAACGTATCATATAAATAAAATGGTATTTCTGATTATAAAAATGGCTGTACAATTTAGAATTATATAAATATTTTCTATACTACAATTCATGAATATTATTTTAACTACATAAACCTTTTAATAGTTACATGTACATTTTTACAATTCATATTATTTAAGAATTTTTCAACAATGTAAAATGTTCATAAATATCCAAAATTAAAATTTCAGTTTATGAAAAATATTCACTACTGACTATATTTTAATTATAAATTTTTTTGAATATATGACACGATGAAAGTTATACACATGTTTCTCGCAAAAAAAGAAATTTATACACATGTGAATATTAATAAAAAAAAATCTACCTATAACATTTTTTTTCATTTAAGCATAAGCCAAGCATGCATAATCTTTTGGAATTTACTCAAAAAATTAAGTTTTTTATAATTATTTTTTCATATACTGAACAATTTAGAAAATTTATTTACGAAAAGCTTTAACTATAAATCACAGGTAAATTGCTGACTATTTTTTTAAATTACATGAACATTTTAGTTATTTAATTTATATGTATTTATAAAAAATTTGAAGCACAAAAATTTGAAATGTATTTTTATTACTGTGATTATAATTTACAGTTATTTTTTACAAATTTCTAAATCAAACTAACATGCGCAAACTGGGCTGCACTGCAGCAGGCCATTAAAACCCGCGAACGTGTTTCTTTATCTAACAAAATAGGAAATGTTTTCATTATTCTAAAAAAAGATCTGTTTTCATTAACATGCACGAGAAAACGTATGGCGTACTGGCCAGTAGTTCCAGTTTGCTAGGGCGAGGTTGTCTGTGCATGCTAAGCGAACTACGGTGCCACGTCAGCGTAAAAACGTCTACTAATGAGATTAGCACCGTATTTGCACGCTCGTGCCAAGTTTTGAAACCAGTTCGGTGTATTTTTCAACTTCAGGCACTAAAGTGAACATCGGTGGCAAGTTTAAGCACCACCTGTGATATTACCTCTTTTTTAAACTATATGCTCCCACGAGCCCTTGGCACTTTCTTCACCATAATCTAACTTTTCCTAGCCCTAAGAAAATAACCTTTCCTCGACGTACTGCATGAGCACAGGACTTCAATAACCGAAAGAAATGCAACAGCTGAACGGTTTACACCTAACCCATCCATAAAGCTCAGAGAGAGAGAGACAGCCAACAAAAAAATTCCAGAGAGAAAAATGGGGCTTACGCGTCCCGTCGGCGTCGCTGGAGGAGCGCGTTCCCACGACAGGCGTTGAACGGCTCTTTTCTCGCCGTTACCCTCGCCGTCGCCGTGCCGCGGCTGTGCCTCGCATCACAGGCAGCCAGCGGAAACGCGTGCGCGTAACGGCGAACCGAAGGGCCGTCCGTCCGTCCGTCATGTGGACTCTTCCCTCCCCACGGCGGCTACGCGTCCCTCCCCAACCTCCCTATCCCCCACGAGCACACCAGACCAAACCCTCCGCGCTGTCTTTCCTTCCAGCCTAGCCGACACGGTGGCGGCGGCGGCGGCGGGAGGAAGGCAAGGATCCGCGCCTTTGCTTGAGCGCCAGGTGAGCGCTCCTCCCCCCTCTCCTCTGCTCCGTGCCGCTCTCATGGATCTGGGTCAATCCGACGCGCCGTCCCTCTGATTTGGTTGCGCTTGTTTGCTTGCTCCCGCGGTTTCCGCTTTCGCCGTAGCAGTAAGCCGGTGCTGCTCCCGCCGCCGCCTCCCCATCCCCGCTAGGCAGCCCCGAGCCGAGCACGCGGACTGCGCCCGCTGGCGCCCGCCGCGGAGCTGCCCGTAGCAGCCAGGTCGGTTTGTTGGACAAGTGGTGGTTTTGACTTATCTAATACGGAGTATTTAGCATTCGGCTTGGCTTGATTCAGAAGCATGCACGAGCTATTTCCCATTTGGTAATTCATTCATTCACTAAATAGCTAGATTTTTTTCTTGTGCGTTGTACTATGTTTAGACTTCCCTTTGTTTCTGGCATGTGAGCGCCTTCTGGTTATCGATGTGGTATAGCATTTTTGTACTCACTCATTCCGACGTTCTAATAAATCCAAGGGTCGAGTTATTTAACCGTGTTACAGCTTCCGATTGATTCACATAGATAAAATATGCGTGAGTTTTGATAGCAACAGCTGTTGAATCATACTCCCTCCGTTCCTAAATATAAGTCTTTATAGGGATTTCACTATGGATCACATACGAATGTATAGATGCATTTAGAGTGTAGATTCACTCATTTTGGTACGTATGTAGTCCATAGAGGAATCTCTACAAAGACTTACATTTAGGAACGGAGGGAGTACGTTTTATAAGATTTTCCCATGGTAAGCGGTACCAAAAGCATGGCACAAGATTAAGATGTTAGGATTGATCATAATGCATTAGACAATATGAACTCAAAGATATCATACAGAGGCACAAGCTATTAGGAGATTTGTACCAACACAACTACTTAAAGCATCTCGAATTCTAGATACAGCTATAAATCCGAGCCAGTGGGGGTACCTACCTACTGCACTCATAAAACTGCAACATTATAGAATGATGTGGGTGGTGTTTATAGAAAAGCTTATGCAGAGTAAGTAATGCTTGTATATGATTTGTTCTTCATGCTGCTTGAACTCTATCCCCGGCCGATTTGCGATGTATCTGACTAGTGCCTACTTGCTACATGTATTTGTTGTTGCTGTTAGCAGCTGACATTTTATATAGTAGCACAAAAATCTGTTGGGAAAGCAATTCGGATTTCATGGAGGTTTGAGATGTTGATTTTTATGGTGTTCACCTTAGATAGACAATGCCCCTAATGATGGACCATGGCTGTGCTGTTGGTAATCAACCCCTCTTATTCTTCAGGGTCATATTTTAAGGTTTTTATGCCCTTTGGTTTTGCTATAATAACTATAGCCAGTGATTGGTGCCTTGTCTGATTGAGAAAGATTTTTATGGTGTTCACCTTAGATAGACAATGCCCCTAATGATGGACCATGGCTGTGCTGTTGGTAATCAACCCCTCTTATTCTTCAGGGTCATATTTTAAGGTTTATGCCCTTTGGTTTTGCTGTATAATAACTATAGCCAGTGATTGGTGCCTTGTCTGATTGAGAAAGATTTTTATGGTGTTCACCTTAGATAGACAATGCCCCTACCCTGGCTATGCTGTTGGTAATCAACCCCTCTTATTCTTCAGGGTCATATTTTCAGGTTTATGCCCTTTGGTTTTGCTGTATAACAACCATAGCCAGTGATTGGTGCCTTGTCTGATTGAGAATTTGATATTCTTATGTACAATTTGTCAAAAAATAATTCCCCGAATAGCAGAAAGATCGAAACAGGATAAGATGATAAGAGTCTTATACCTTTGTCTATCTTTTTGTCTAAATTTGAGATGCTTATGTACAGATTAGTTTGGACTGACTTTTTGCCTAAATTTGTGTAATGATCATCTGCTTTCTTTTGGACCTGTTTCTCTTTGTGCAGAATTTGGTGGCCAATGCCCAGTTCATATAAAGATTACAGTACAGCAACCGTTCCTGTGGAACATGGAACTTCAAGTCCGATAGTAAGATAGCTTGCCCTTGTTTTGTGAAGAAGATTTGAAGGAGGTTAAGACTGCTTCTACTATCTGAAGACTCCTGCTGAACAAAATGGTCCCTAATGGTAATGGAAACCTCAAAGCTGATATTCAACAAGTAGAGTCAAAGACATCAGAAAATGATCCCGGAGCCACAGATGTCAACACTCTTTCCACTCAAAATGTTTCAAAACAGGGAAATCAGCGGAGTGGGTGTCTCAACTTTGTGAATCGCTTTTCTAGTGGTGCCCACTTTAAGAAGCTGGGCCCTTCTCCTTCAGTCAAGTTTCGACAGCTTGCACTTCAGCGTGATGACTTTTCACGTTCAATCCATTCTGACAACCATGACAATCACGAACATTTTCGATTAATCAGGAAAATTAACTGGGGCCATCTGTGGGCAATGGGCAAGGATTGGATAAGGCAGCCTCTTAACATGGCCCTTTTCGTCTGGATCGCTGTTGTTTCTGTATCTGGTGCAATACTCTTCATGGTTATGACTGGAATGCTGAATCATGCTTTGCCTAGCAAATCAGAAAGAGACGCCTGGTTTGAAGTGAACAACCAAATTTTGAATGCTTTATTCACACTGATGTGCCTTTACCAACACCCAATGCGGATCTATAACTTTGTGCTTTTGTGTCGATGGGACCAAAAGGACATTCTAAGGCTTAGGAAAGAATACTGCAAAAATGGGACATATAAGCCTAATGAGTGGATGCACATGATGGTGGTTGTGGTCTTTCTTAATCTGAACTGCTTCGCCCAGTATGCCTTGTGTGGTCTCAACATAGGGTACCGCAGATCTGAAAGGCCTCCTCTTGGTGTCGCCGTGACTATTTCTTTTGCATTTGGGGCTGCGTTATTCGCTAGTGTGTATAACATTGTCAGTCCTCTTGGGAAGGATTATGATGCAGAGGTGAGAGAAGGTGATCCAGAAGCGCAAGCTGGGGTCACCTCAACTGAAGGCGCAAGGGCAGCAACTTCAGGGAGGTCACTTGAGAGAAGATACTCTTTTCTTCAAAGCGAAGAGCGCCGTTTCGTGGAGAGCAGGCCTGAGTGGGTCGGCGGACTATCAGATTTCTGGGACAGCATAACCATTGCATACTTGTCAATTTTCTGCAGCTGCTGTGTTTTCGGGTGGAACGTGCAGAGGCTTGGATTCGGCAACATGTACGTCCACATTGCAACATTCCTGCTCTTTTGCCTGGCTCCGTTCTTCATCTTCAACCTGGCAGCAGTCAATATCAACAACGAAACCCTGCGAGAGGCGCTGGGGCTTACCGGCATCGCGCTGTGCTTCTTCGGTCTGCTGTACGGTGGCTTCTGGAGAATACAGATGAGGAAGAGATTCAACCTCCCCGGGAACCCCTTCTGCTGCTGTAACCCCGATGTGACGGACTGCTTCCAGTGGCTGTGCTGCTGCTCATGCTCTCTTGCTCAGGAGGTGAGGACCGCTGATTACTATGACATTGCAGAGGAGAGGTCATACAGAGGGCAGGTAAACGGGGAGAGTCAGCGTGTGATGTCCCCATTGGCTCGTGAAGACGGTCTGCCGCTTTTCAAGTCAACTCCAGCTTCGCCGTACAGGAGTAGCACAGGCACGGCTGGTCAGTCCATTTTCATCATGGAGAGCCCATCAGCTCCGCGGAGGTCGTCCGGTGCGACCCCTCTCGGTGCTTCGCCGACGAACGGCGGCGACAGGGCGATGAAGGCGCCTGCTCCATCTGTCTTGCACAGAGAAGGTGAAGATGAATCGTAGTAGCATGTGGCGGCCCAGCAATTCGCTTATCATGAGGTGAGGTGACTAGTCTTGCTCAGTCCATGGAGATGGACATGTATATTTGTTGTAAAGAAAATTTACCACGCCTCTCTTCATATGCGGCCAAGTTCTTTTTTTTTTGGGGGGTGCTAATCGCTCTTCCGTGAGAGATGCATTAGAGTATTCAGTTCTGCTCTACTGTGTACGTAATTCTGAAGATTTGTACAACGCAAACTCGCTTTTGGGGTGGAATGGCGTGATTGGCCTCCGTATGTTTAGTGTACTGTATTTGGTTGGAGACGTCATGGCTAACAACTGAACGTGACGCTGCTATCGGATATCGGTATGTTAACCTTGGAAAAGAAGTTGTTTCAACTCGCTGTTTTCTTGCGCAGGAGGCTGTTCTGCTCTACCCTGCCCTAGAAAAACAAAAAAACATACTACTGTATGTGTGGTGACGAGCCCATTTCTTGCTCACCAATCACGAATCGGACGACCATTTCACGTTCATCGAACTCCTCCGTCCGGCGAGATGCACGCCACGTACGTACGTACGTTTGACAGCTTCAGCACCGCAGTCCATGTCATTTCATCATCTGACGCATGACGCAGAGAAAATCGACACATCTCCACACCTTGCCGGGTCAACGAAAGCCACACTCCAGCATGCATCAAGCCAGAGATGGCTAGCATTGCACAAGTGCGATTCACTTCACCAGGACTGGTTCCTTCTCGCCCTCCTCGATCGGTTCAACCATTTTGACACGAGAGAGCAGCGTCTCCTTCTTTCACAGTCCACCTCCAACGTGCAGAGCAGAGCGGCCTGCACGCCCCTCCTGTTTCCCCGCGGGAGGCAGCTTCCCAGAAAGTTTTTACCCGTGCCGTCGGTGCGTGAGGTGAGCGCCACACTGACCGGAGACCGTCGTGCTGGCACGCACCGGAGCTGGTTCGTTGATTTCTCTCCGACGACCCCTCGTCGCAGGGCTCCATCTCTCGTGAGTCGTGAACGAACCGTGCTTGGCAGCGTTGATTTTCCCTGCAATGTCTCGTCTCGTGAGGCTACACCTACACACACATCCACGGACGGAGTTTTTTCTTGGACATGAAACATTCAAAGCCTGCCCGGGCACGTCAACCATGCACGTCGATCACGCGTCTGTACCTACTTCGCCGTGCATCTTGGAGAGATTTGTCACGCCTCACGAGCCGACGTGGACGCGCCGAACCGTGTAAAGCCGCTGCCTTGCAGCTTAAGCCTGAAATATGTGTGGGCAAGGGCAACGCGAGCCTATAAGTTTGGAGCTCGACAAGCTTTGATCTTCAGTAACTGAGCAATCAGAGAAGAGGTCAAGCGATCCGACCGTCACTGGAGCTCCACACATGCCTCATTCCATCCAGAATAATGGGCCATGGTGACTTCCCCTGCCGTTGAAAACGCAAACTGAGCATATACCCGGCCGGGGAGGTTTTGTCAATCTGATCCACAGAATCAGTCCATTGATACAAAATTCAAAATCATGGGGTGTTTTACACAAGGAGCAGAAATTTAAGCATACCCAAAATTATTGATCGAAAATGGATTTATCCGTCCATTGCTGTGGCAACTAAGGTTCGTCCATCTCGAAACGCCTGTTACTTTAGTAAATCTCAATCACCTCTATAATCTTTGGGGGTTAATTCCCATCCATTATTCTAGTTTCACTATGTGGGTACCTTATAGAGACTAAATGTTGCAAACACAACGTTGTGTCCTGAGCGAAAACCTGCAATTTGGCCTCCAAGGAATAGGTCCGACGATTACGTATGTGTGTTGTCTCCTTGCTAAAGGCATCATCATCATGTAGACAAAAAAAAAGGCATCATCATCATCATGGTAGAAGCTCTGACCTACATTCCTTAGACTTAGCAACAAGGGTTGATCACCACTTCGAGATGGAGGGGTTTCAATTTATGATGAAGCTCTTCTCACAAATTGAGAGACTACCCAAACCAATTGCAATGGAAACTCATATACATGGGCGCTGGAATATTTGGCTGCAAAGGAATGAAAGATCGTTAGATACATGACTCCCTTTCTAGATTCCTAGAAACACTTCTTCAGAGCAGATCTAGAGCTTCTAAGTCATAGGATAGGGACAAACATATTGTTGCGCTCAAGATTTGTTAACAATTTTTGCCTAATTTCAATGGCTTCAGCGTTTGCTAGGGTTGGCATTGGTTAACTTAGTATTTGGGACTTATATTTTTCTCTTTCCTTCCTGCCCACCTCCCCCTCATTGTAACATACTTATACTTGATTAATAGAAAATTACCATAGAGCAATTGTTCTACGGTCAGGACAAAAAAAAGCTTTGATACCCTTCGGGGTGAAAGTATTTGAACTAGTATCCACTCGTTAGAACCGGCCACATATCAAATTACCGACGCATGTGTAATCTCCTTCTTAGAGATGTTGCTTCGAAAGAAGTGGCATATAGTCATAGGATCATAGACAGGGTCGACCACAGTGACGGAGTCAGGGGGTGACCCTCTCCCCCTCCATTTCCCCTAAGGTTGATTTTTTTTCATAAATGCCCTTCAAATTTCCATAAGAAACAACAACAAAAAATTATATTTTCCCGCCCCCATCCCAAAGCTTGGTAATTTGTGTTTGTTTCCCCTCCCTTTCTTGGTTCCTCACTATGTCCCTGGGCGGCGGCAGGTTTGAGTCATGCATAGGGCTAGCCTAGCTCAATTGCTATGCTCATGTGGCTCAAGGGTGATATATCAAGAAGAGAATAAAAAGAGTAATAGTGAACAGCTGCAACACCGATCCTTCCTCGACAACACATGACCAGTTCTTCAAAACCCAAAACATTGAGGAAAGGAGTGTCCTGCAAATGCTGCCGTTGCCGAATCCAACCACTTAAAAGTCAGATCATGACTTTTCACCCTGGAGATCATGTCCAAAAAAATTCTAAACACTGTCTTGGACAGTGGAATTGTGCAAAACCTACAATTAAGGTCGAAACTAGGGTTGCACCCCAGAGCTCGAGACAGGGTACTCGAGAAGACACAACAAAAAGGAAGTGACATGAGTTGCCGCCACCACTCGATGACCCAACAAAGATGAAGATGATGTGCACGATCCTGGCATGGAGAATGCCACACGCCTGATAACCATGTGCATGTAAGCAGACAACTTGGACGTGACAAGAGACACCCGGGGAGGCATGGACACACAAGAGGAAGCTCATAGACACCGGCAAAATCCCACATCAGGGATGCTCCTTCGTCGTTGGTGATAGCCGATGGTAGACCTGGGCATGGCCTCAGTCCATAGACGACCCCCCCCAACCAGATACACTTGCACAAGCATGATCTGCTGCCTCTATAGCTTCATCGAACCAACACTATCTGTGCTTAAGCACCTCACAGTAACATCAGATGGTCGGCTTGAGCCACCATATATTGGGAGGCTTCGCGCATGAGGTCAGATGAGATCTGCCATGCCTCCGGGAATCTCTAGATCCACGTTGTGTCGCCTGTCATCTTATTGACGCCGTGCACCACCTCCGGATCGACCACGCCACACCACCATTGTTGATATCTGCTACCCATACCAATGTACATCGCGCCGCTTCCGCGACGACTAACACCCCTCCAAGTGTTTCTCAGTTGCTCCACCCCTAGGAGTCCCGCTACCCCCTTTCACCGGCAACCATGAGGCTTTGCTCGGCAGCTGCCTATGGAGGAACCTGAAAGTGCAACTAATCCCCGGGTGGTTTTGGTAATTCATAACAACATATAGCTCATTGAACTAATATCCAT
Source organism: Triticum aestivum (assembly GCF_018294505.1). Taxonomy (NCBI): domain Eukaryota; kingdom Viridiplantae; phylum Streptophyta; class Magnoliopsida; order Poales; family Poaceae; genus Triticum; species Triticum aestivum. The sequence continues at coordinate 398,162,862 of NC_057796.1, read as the reverse complement.
TCAAGATGATTATTTAAGAAAGTTCAATGATTGGCATGGCATGGACTAGAGATGTGGACCCCTCAAAATGCTAAGGACAAATATTGGCAAAAGCTCAAGACTCTTCATTTCTGTTTTAGTGATCCAAGATCACATTGAGTCCATAGGAAACGCCAATACTATTAAAAGGGGATGAGGTGTTGCTTAATGGTCTACTTGCTCAAAATGCTTAGTGATATGCTCCAAAGCCCTCAATCACTTTCTCATATCCCAATATGTCCTAAACATAAAGTCAAACTCGGCCCCACCGATTTGATCCATCCGGCGCCACCGAGTTCTTTGTGACACCCCAAATTTTTGACCTTGTTTTATCAATTAAAATTTTGCCAGGAAATAAAACTTTCCCTTTTGTCTAGATTTACTCTTTGGATATTATGGGTTTTACCTCAAGTGGGACTTTCCAAAAGTTTTATTGGACTTATATGCCCTTTTTATAAAACAATTCTTTATCAGTGGATTTATTTGCATAATTAATTTCCATGAACCTTAATGCCTTTAAAATGATCTTTCATAATTTTGGAGCCCCTTTTTGCACTGCAACATTTTGATAAATGCATTCAAAATTTTCACCAAAATTTGGGGATGTCATGTGATGTTTCCACATCACTTTTATGCAAAAATATCTTGTGGTCATTGGAGATTTTTGAGCTCTACATCAACTTTCCAAATCTGGTCCAGTAGGCATTTTTGCACTACAACCTATTTAAATATTCCTTTAAAAATTCTTCCAAGTGTTTGGAGATGTCAGTAGATACATACAATTCACCTTCATGCAAAAAACCCAATGATGATCTTTGAAAAATTTGAGTGAATCAACCTCTTTTTCATTCTGGTCCAGTTTGGTGATTTGTTCTGCAACCCTACTTTATTTTGCTCTAGTGCCCCTGAGCCTTTTCCTACCTTTAGCCCTCCCTGCAAAACCCTTAAGACCAGGAGATTGGACCCATTGGAGGATTTTAAGTACCTGCAATAAGCCCCTGTTCTTTCTGGCCAAAACTGAAGTTTTGCAAAACGTGCACTAGCAAGTTTCTGGTTTTGCCCAAGTGATCTTGCCATCATCTCCTACATCTAAAGAGACCCTGATCTGGAGATTTTGGCCACTCCAAGAGTTGCCTAAATGCCCTTGGCATTCTGTCGAACACTTAGTGTGCACAGTCAGTTTTGGGCATGTTTCCTAGTTTGCACTATGGTCTTGTTCCACTGACCCAGCAACCTTGTCCACTAAACTCCTGGCTATCCCTATCCTAGTCCTGTTAATTGCCAGCCTCACCCTCACACTCTAGGCCGCCCTGGCATTTCGTCGAGCATGTCCCGTGCGTGCTCTGGGCGCGCCCAGAGCGCACGTTTTGCACGCGCGCGCACTGAGCCGCCGCGTCGCACTGCCACCCTCGTCGCGTCCCGTCCCTGGCCCCTGCTTGCCCGCTGAACCGCGCACTACCTCGCCCACTCTCCACGCCACCCCTGGCGCCCTACAGCGCCGCTGGCAGAGCTCTTGGCGGCACGCTGGCGTCGGCAGCGAGCCTCTGCCATGGACGGCGCCGCCCAAACCACACCAGCGCGCCAACTGCCCCTATGAACAGCTCGGTCTTATCCCGAAGCTCGTCGGCACGCGCTCGTCGCCGCCACGTCGCCCTGCAGCTACAGCACGGCTGTCGCCGGCGATCTTATCCTCAGCCGCCGCGGTCCAGCCTCGAGCGCCTATTTAAGGGATCCCCGAACTCGTTCAAGACCTCAGGCGACCTCCAGCCTTCCCTCTAGAGCTCCCCAAGCAGTGGATTGGCCGGAAGAGGCCATCTTCCCCAACTCCGGCCAGTTCGGCCGCCGCCGAGCTCCGGTGAAATACGTCGCAGCCAGGCACTCCCTCGCCTATCCAGCGCCACCAATCGCTTCCTCTTGTCCTAGCGGAGCTGCCCAGCGTCTCAGCTTCGATCGGAGATCACCGGAGCCCAAAGCTCACTTTGCTCCCGAACCTCCGTCCGCCGCGGAGCTCGCCGCCGGTGACCTCCTCCGTTCCCACCTGCCTAGCGCCCATCGAGAGGACCGCCTCGGCCTGGCCGATCCATCCCTGGCCTCAGGTGCCCTCGAGGAGTCGCCGTTCGTCGCCGGCGATTACCGGAGCCCCGCTCCCGTTCGGGAAGAGAAGAGGAGGGAGAGGGAGGAATGGTCAAACCTGACTAGTGGGCCCTCTGGACCCACTGTCAGTGACTCGCGCGCCCGCCCTCTCTGGCTAAGTGATAGCGCAGAGTCCCCGAGTACGTCTTCTCTATTTCGAAAGCGTATTCTTCCCCGAAGCGTTTTCTTTTCTGGTTTTCTTTTAAAAACAGAAGTTTGACTAATCTTTGACTGGCTATAACTTTTAAAATAAAACTCCAAATGAGTTGATTCTTTTTCCTACCTTCCTCAAATTTCATCTAGTTTATTTTAAGATTTATTTCAAAAATATTTGCGACAACTTTTTGCACTGTGTTTGAAATATTTGTTATTTGGATTTTTGCAAAATAGGAAAAATGGAGAGAAGAGAAAGCTTTCAAAAAGTGCATCCCTTGCACACTCTTGAAGGCAAGCATTTCTGAACTCTGGCATAATATTTTTGTGTGGTGTTTTGGATACAGTTTCGACACCACTTTGACTTGGAGCATGCGTTATTTTTATGTAACGGTAAAGTCACACGCATCAGTGCATTTCTGGAGATACCTTGCTGTTATTAATGGATATGTTGGTGATAGTGATCATCCTCGTGAGCCCCTCATGCATACCGGAAGGAAGCCGGGAAAGTCGGGGTCTTGGGTAGACACGAGCTTGTCCCTAGTTCCTCATCGGGACGAGTGTGTCCGGTATGGTATGATGAGTTTTGATGAGCAATGACTCTGTCTGTCTATGGAAATATTTTGGTTATGCCAATCCTTCGGAGAATACTTGGACCACCTGAGTCGGTAGTAGGTCGAGTCTTGTTCAGTGACTTCCCTAGTTATTTTGTACTACCACTTGTCCCTGTCGCGAACGGGGTACGGTTCAGTAGGTTGTCAACCCCTTACCAAAGCACACACCGTACAGAGAGGCCATGGTGGAAGATACCGGAGGCCTCCGGTAGGCATGCCACCTGGTCCGGGGGCATGGGTGTTTCCGGTTGGGACCGAGAGGGGGGCACCCCTTAGAGCGCGCGAATATAAATTTGATCCCATGCTATGTCGAGGTTGTAGCCTCCCCACTTAGAGTTTTGCTTGGCAGGAGTCGTGGGTGATTCCAGACTTCGGTAAGTTAAGCTGGTGTGTGCAGGTCAGGCGTGTTTTCAACTAAAAGACCGTAGGCGGAATTAGTCCCGATGGACTAAATAAATCCGTTACTCGTGGGAAAAGAGTACGCCCTCTGCAGAGGATATATCCATTCGGATAGCCATGTTCATGGGTAAGGACCACAGTCTGAGATGGACCTGGTAACGGTATTCGGATGGAGACACGGCTTGACTAGATCATGGTAACGGTATTCGGATGGAGACACGGCTTGACTAGATCATGGTAACGGTATTCGGATGGAGACACGGCTTGACTAGATCATGATATCGGCTTTTCGGATGGAGACACGGCTGAGCTAAATATTGTGTATGATTGTGGCACATATGGATTATGATCTTTATTATTGTGGACTAACCATTTATATTATTTGGATTATTGAGTATCCCTGGGACGGTTCTACCTCCTGGATATTCACTGTGATTATTCTTATATATAAGCCCTTTATGTGGTGTCGCTCAGACGCCCGACTGCGGCATGTTGGTTATTTAATTATCCTTTATAAGCCCTTTATGTGGTGTCGCTCAGACGCCCGACTGCGGCATGTTGGTTATTTAATTATCCTTTATAAGCCCTTTATGTGGTGTCGCTCAGACGCCCGACTGCGGCATTGTTATTTTATTTGCAAATTTCTCGAGGAGTCATTTCAGACACTCGGTCAGAGCATTCTATTTTTCTCCCATGGTGCATGTTCATGTTCTTCCCGCATGCGTGCATATCAGATTTTCTTTTAATTTGTGACAGACGTATAATCATGATTATTTCAGAGCATGATTATCCTTGTTATATTATACCCGTGTTCTTAATGTTTGCGAGTACATTCAAACGTACTCACTGGCTTGTCCCTGGCTATTGTCTTGGCCAGATTCCTCGCTTGGAGATAAGCATTCCGACGGCAGCCCCGGAACCTACGCGTTGACGATAGCAGCCTCGCGAAGATAGGAGTTATCCTGGTCAGCTGTTCTTTTGGGAAATAGAGTCCCATAGACGCAGATGTACCACAAACCGCTTCCGCCTTCAACCATTAGAAACCAAGTGTTGTACTCCTAGGCCACAATGGTCTTGTACTACATATTTTGTACTTTGCTTGGAATTCTTGTATTAAGTTGGTGCCTCATCAGCTAACAGTAATCCTGGGGCTGGTGAGCACAAAGGCCGTTTCTTTTGGGAAATTAATATCCCGAAAAATCCGGTCGTGACAGACTTGGTATCAGAGCCAGGCTGACCATTGGCTAATCCTATCTTAGCGAGGTCAATGTACTTAGGTTAACCAAACCACCAAACCTTAGTCTAACTCCGGGACAAGCTTCCCGCGTAAGATAGCCCCACAGTGACCCGACGCCTTTTGGCGGAAGGTGCCCAACCTATCAACTTAGCCCGTCGATCACGCGCCAGTGACCGATACCCAACCCGTCTCATTCGCAAGCGTGCGAAGGAAGACTCCGTCCCCTTTTCCCTATAAAAAGGGCACGCTAGCCACAGCACAGCACCGCCCCTTTACCAAACCAAGCCACGATGCCTGGCCCCATTGTTCACAATGAGACCACAACAACCAACCTTGGAGGCTTTGTGACCGTGCTCGCAAACCTCACCCGCCGTGCCTATGCGTTAGAAGAGCCTCCCGAATATGTCGTGTACCAAGGACCCATGTACGGTGAGAGCCGTCAGTACTGGGCCACTGTGCACATCTATGGTAGGGGTCTGTCGCCAGAACGCCCCTACAGGTTCACTGGAAGGACAACTTCCTTTGAGCCACAAGCCATCCAACTGGTAGCTCGAGAAGCTATAGTTCAACTCCGGCACTTGTCGCCCAGAGTTAACTGTCGCTCGTTCTACTACTACCCCAGTCGTGACGGGTATGGTAGGCCGCCCCAGGTTGCCAACGGAGATCACGAGACAGATCCTGCACTATTGCATCTGGTGCGCTATGTAAGTGCACTGGAGTACCTGTTCGATCAGGTCACCCTTGATCTGATCGCAGCTCGTGGGGAATTGGTTCGCCGAGCCTCGGCGAGGAGAGAAGCGGAGCCCGACGCCGACAACCCAGTCGTGCTGTTCGGACACCCGATCGATCCCTTGAGGTCTGCCCCAGCCATCAACCAGAGTGCCTTGGTGTCCCCAGAAGCGCTTCGTCGCCTTTTGGGAACCCATTCCAACGGGATTGTGGCCAACAACCCCCGCGATGGTCATCACCACTACCCCGACCCTGCAGCTCCTCAACCTCAACCGGCAAATCCTGACGGAGAGAACTGTGGAGAAACCTCGGCATCCGCCAGGCCAGCCCACTTAGACATTAACGAAGTGGACTAAGTCGCTCGAGTAGTATCGAGCCTTAGTTTACCTCCGCTTGTAACGGTGTGACCTTGTATCGCTTTTATTTAAATGCTGTCTGCTTGAGCGCCCCTGTTTTTGAAGTAGTAGCTATGCATATGTACGTTGGCGTACAGTTGCATTTTTAAGATTCGGGCGCAGCTACCAAGACCAAACCCCGACGGCATCCACAGTAAGGCGTCACACTTATGTGATATGTATATCTGTGGCTTTGACCCGAGTACAGGATCGACAACCGGTTACCCTTCGCCCCGGTGGATAACCCAGCCCCAATGCTATATAAAAGGCCACCTCGTGACCTTGCCTAGAACCCCTCACCTTGTGCGCAGCTTTCACAGCCATTTCTTTGCCATGCCGACCCCCAGTATTTATCTGAGAACCCCAGACGCTACCCCGGGTAGTTTTGTTAAATTATTGTGGGACTTTACCTGCAGTACCATGAGTGCCACCCATCCACCCCAGTACGAGTTGCTCAAATCGAGGATCACCCCATCCACCTCGAAATATTGGGCAGTGGTGCACATCCCTCCCGCATACCCAAACCAAGATCCAACGGAAGTTTCCTTCGTGGGGAAATCCATGCCGACTCCGCATATGGCCATAGAAGCTGCTGCGTACGAGGCGCTCGCTCGTCTTCGTTTCGCGGTGCCCTATGCCAGCGAACGAGGATATTATTATTTTCCGAGTCATGCAGCACCCGGAGAAGTCGCTTCCTTTCCCGGTGGACGAATTGAGAGAGATCCAGTACTGGCCAACCTTGCCCAGTACGTTATCGCCCAGGAGCGTTTGACTCAGCGAGTAATGGGTTATCTCCAGAGTCTCGCTGATTTAAATCCTCGGATCGCTATTGGCAGACCACTGAGGCCTGACCAGGAGAGGCGCATTCATCGACTGGTCAACCCACTTCCCCCGATAGAAGAGGAGTGTGCCCCAGTACGAGAGGCGTTTTCTCAGGACCCTGTCTTTCTGCCGTTTCCTTTGTAAACGTCACCGCTATGTTTATTATCCTAGTATTTATTTATGTGTTGTAACTTGTGCGTGGTACCCAAAATTTGTGCTACGAATCAGATTTTTGGTTTCAATTATGTGGGCAATTTTGCTGCTACTGATTTTGTTTTAATAAATTTTTTTTCGCTCACGATAATTTTTTTTTGTAATGAGTTTTCTTTCCCCGAGTTGCTGCAGCGTATATATCTTCGCGACGTAGATTTTATTCGCACAACACCGTAACAGCAGACTCACAGCTACAACCACTCGACTTCGTGCACATTTTGCAAATCCTCGTACACATTGTTACGCCTAACTGATCACACCTGAGTACTCCACAGTCTCAGTAAGAGAGATTTGTGAGTGATCATTCGGGCGCGAGCTGCCCCAGCACTCCGACAGCAGTTAGCCCCGATGCCGCGCCTAATCCACGTGATCGCCGCCGCCGCGAAGAGCTAACACTCGAGCGGCAGCATCACGACGATCATCTAGGATCATCGCGCAAAGGAGCACGGAGAACCCCAGCAGCACCGCCAAACCTCCACACACCAGGACCACCTACCAGTCCGGCATCGCCTCCGCCATTAGAGCCTCGTCTCGAGCTCCTACGAACAGCAATGGTGGAGAAGGAAGAGGAGGAGTAGAAGCGAGGCCAGGTGTGAGGAAGAAGAGAGGAGCACCGCGATCATTTTATAGCTCGAGATCGGTGTACGGTGGGCCAGGTCCACCAGCGCCACTCATCGCTTGATCGCCGGTGTTCGGAGGCGAGTCCGCGAGCAGTGCCAACAGCGCACTGGCCCGCGAGGTGAGTGCACGCTGCCCCGGCAGCTAGCACGCCGCGCACTACCGCAGTACGGCCTAGATGCCCTACGAGCTAGGCATCGCTGGTGGGGGAAGCGCGGGAGAGCACGCGAGAGAGAAGAGAGAGCACTGTGCTCTCGGGTGCGACCAGCGTATTTTAGTAATTTAGAATTTATTCTAAATTACTGTATCCACGTAGAAATATCCCGTTTTACTCGACCGTGGATTTTTCCACGCTACGCCAGTGTACCACACTGTGGTTTTACACCACTTATTGCCCTCACACTATAGCCGCTTTGTTTTTGCTCAGTTGAATGATTTCTTTTGGTGAGAGCAATGTTTGTTCAAAACAGCTTTTAACAAATCTCGAGGACGAGATTTTTTTCTTAAGGGGGGTAGTGTTGTGACACCCCAAATTTTTGACCTTGTTTTATCAATTAAAATTTTGCCAGGAAATAAAACTTCCCCTTTTGTCTAGATTTACTCTTTGGAAATTATGGGTTTTACCTCAAGTGGGACTTTCCAAAAGTTTTATTGGACTTATATGCCCTTTTTATAAAACAATTCTTTATCAGTGGATTTATTTGCATAATTAATTTCCATGAACCTTAATGCCTTTAAAATGATCTTTCATAATTTTGGAGCCCCTTTTTGCACTGCAACCTTTTGATAAATGCATTCAAAATTTTCACCAAAATTTGGGGATGTCATGTGATGTTTCCACATCACTTTTATGCAAAAATATCTTGTGGTCATTGGAGATTTTTGAGCTCTACATCAACTTTCCAAATCTGGTCCAGTAGGCATTTTTGCACTACAACCTATTTAAATATTCCTTTAAAAATTCTTCCAAGTGTTTGGAGATGTCAGCAGATACATACAATTCACCTTCATGCAAAAAACCCAGTGATGATCTTTGAAAAATTTGAGTGAATCAACCTCTTTTTCATTCTGGTCCAGTTTGGTGATTTGTTCTGCAACCCTACTTTATTTTGCTCTAGTGCCCCTGAGCCTTTTCCTACCTTTAGCCCTCCCTGCAAAACCCTTAAGACCAGGAGATTGGACCCATTGGAGGATTTTAAGTACCTGCAATAAGCCCCTGTTCTTTCTGGCCAAAACTGAAGTTTTGCAAAACGTGCACTAGCAAGTTTCTGGTTTTGCCCAAGTGATCTTGCCATCATCTCCTACATCTAAAGAGACCCTGATCTGGAGATTTTGGCCACTCCAAGAGTTGCCTAAATGCCCTTGGCATTCTGTCGAACACTTAGTGTGCACAGTCAGTTTTGGGCATGTTTCCTAGTTTGCACTATGGTCTTGTTCCACTGACCCAGCAACCTTGTCCACTAAACTCCTGGCTATCCCTATCCTAGTCCTGTTAATTGCCAGCCTCACCCTCACACTCTAGGCCGCCCTGGCATTTCGTCGAGCATGTCCCGTGCGTGCTCTGGGCGCGCCCAGAGCGCACGTTTTGCACGCGCGCGCACTGAGCCGCCGCGTCGCACTGCCACCCTCGTCGCGTCCCGTCCCTGGCCCCTGCTCGCCCGCTGAACCGCGCACTACCTCGCCCACTCTCCACGCCACCCCTGGCGCCCTACAGCGCCGCTGGCAGAGCTCTTGGCGGCACGCTGGCGTCGGCAGCGAGCCTCTGCCATGGACGGCGCCGCCCAAACCACACCAGCGCGCCAACTGCCCCTATGAACAGCTCGGTCTTATCCCGAAGCTCGTCGGCACGCGCTCGTCGCCGCCACGTCGCCCTGCAGCTACAGCACGGCTGTCGCCGGCGATCTTATCCTCAGCCGCCGCGGTCCAGCCTCGAGCGCCTATTTAAGGGATCCCCGAACTCGTTCAAGACCTCAGGCGACCTCCAGCCTTCCCTCTAGAGCTCCCCAAGCAGTGGATTGGCCGGAAGAGGCCATCTTCCCCAACTCCGGCCAGTTCGGCCGCCGCCGAGCTCCGGTGAAATACGTCGCAGCCAGGCACTCCCTCGCCTATCCAGCGCCACCAATCGCTTCCTCTTGTCCTAGCGGAGCTGTCTACCGGCTCAGCTTCGATCGGAGATCACCGGAGCCCAAAGCTCACTTTGCTCCCGAACCTCCGTCCGCCGCGGAGCTCGCCGCCGGTGACCTCCTCCGTCCCCACCTGCCTAGCGCCCACCGAGAGGACCGCCTCGGCCTGGCCGATCCATCCCTGGCCTCAGGTGCCCTCGAGGAGTCGCCGTTCGTCGCCGGCGATTGCCGGAGCCCCGCTCCCGTTCGGGCAGAGAAGAGGAGGGAGAGGGAGGAATGGTCAAACCTGACCAGTGGGCCCTCTGGACCCACTGTCAGTGACTCGCGCGCCCGCCCTCTCTGGCTAAGTGATAGCGCAGAGTCCCCGAGTACGTCTTCTCTATTTCGAAAGCGTATTCTTCCCCGAAGCGTTTTCTTTTCTGGTTTTCTTTTAAAAACAGAAGTTTGACTAATCTTTGACTGGCTATAACTTTTAAAATAAAACTCCAAATGAGTTGATTCTTTTTCCTACCTTCCTCAAATTTCATCTAGTTTATTTTAAGATTTATTTCAAAAATATTTGAGACAACTTTTTGCACTGTGTTTGAAATATTTGTTATTTGGATTTTTGCAAAATAGGAAAAATGGAGAGAAGAGAAAGCTTTCAAAAAGTGCATCCCTTGCACACTCTTGAAGGCAAGCATTTCTGAACTCTGGCATAATATTTTTGTGTGGTGTTTTGGATACAGTTTCGACACCACTTTGACTTGGAGCATGCGTTATTTTTATGTAACGGTAAAGTCACACGCATGAGTGCATTTCTGGAGATACCTTGCTGTTATTAATGGATATGTTGGTGATAGTGATCATCCTCGTGAGCCCCTCATGCATACCGGAAGGAAGCCGGGAAAGTCGGGGTCTTGGGTAGACACGAGCTTGTCCCTAGTTCCTCGTCGGGACGAGTGTGTCCGGTATGGTATGATGAGTTTTGATGAGCAATGACTCTGTCTGTCTATGGAAATATTTTGGTTATGCCAATCCTTCGGAGAATACTTGGACCACCTGAGTCGGTAGTAGGTCGAGTCTTGTTCAGTGACTTCCCTAGTTGTTTTGTACTACCACTTGTCCCTGTCGCGAACGGGGTATGGTTCAGTAGGTTGTCAACCCCTTACCAAAGCACACACCGTACAGAGAGGCCATGGTGGAAGATACCGGAGGCCTCCGTGTAACGCCCCGGATCCGATGCGCCAGGTGTCTGCCAGTTATTCGCTGTCATTGCCATGTCATTTGCTTGCGTGTTGCATTTTGCCATGTCATCATCTGCATTTCATATCATGTCATCATGTGCATTGCATTTGCATACGAGTTCGTCTCTTGCATCCGAGCATTTTCCCCGTTGTCCGTTTTGCAATCCGGCGCTCCTATCTCCTCCGGTGCACCCCTCTTGTTTTCTTTCGTGTGCGTATGTCAAACTTTATCGGAATGGACCGAGGCTTGTCAAGTGGCTTTAATATACCACCCGGAGACTACCGGTCAAGTTTCGTTCCATTCGGAGGTCGTTTGGTACTCCAACGGTTAACCGAGCATCCGCAAAGTCCATTTGAGTGTCCAGCAAAAAACCCCCCTTCAAACAGTCCCAAAACCCCTCTAAGTCTCCACCATGCTCTCGGCCATTCGATCACGATTGCGTGGGCGAAAATCGCACCTCGTTTGGACTCTCCTAGCTCCCTCTGCCTATATATATGTGTGCCCTCCCGAAATTCGCGGATGATACCCTAGCGTCTTCCACCTCGCGCCGCCGGACACTTTCTCCTCCCGCCGGACATGTCTACCTGCCACCTCACTCCAGCCAATAGCAGGCTGCCACGTCGCCTTCCCCGCCGCCTCAGCCAACCGGCACGCGCCACCTCACCCCGCCTCTCTCTCCTCCGCCGCCGCCGGCCCGCGCGGCCCGCAGTCGGGCCCGCGGGGCCCATCCCGTCCGCGCCGCCGCCCGCGCAGGCCCGCCCGGCCGCGCCCCCGCTCCGCCGCCCCTCGGCTCCCGCTCGCCCGCCGGCGTGCCCGCGCTCCTGCGCCGGCCATCGCCCTCGCCGCCGCCTCCCGCTCGCCGCCACACCGCCCCAGCCGTCGCCGTGCCGCCCCCGCGCGCCGTCCCGCGCCATGGCCGCCGCCCGTAGCTCCTCCCTCTGCCTCCGCCCGCGTCCCGCCGTCCGGTCGCCGGCGCGCCGCCCGCCGCCGCCGGCGTTCCCCCTCCTCCACCGTACCTCACCCTCTCCCTCTCCTCCGGCAAGCCCCCGGCGAGCCCGAGCCCGTGCTCGAGCGGCGCCCTCGATCCAGATCTACAGTGCCCGCAGGTTGACCCCGAAAATATTCCCAAGTCCCCAGTTTTTATTAATATGTGTGCATGTTCAACTGTGTGTAACTTCATGCATGTAGCTCCAATTCGCGCGTGTAATATGTCGAATTGTTCGTCTCGTGATGCTCTTCATTTTGTTCAATTGCACCATGTTCAGTAGAGGTCATCTTGATGCCCAAATCTCTGTTGGAAGAGGGCTAGTTGCTGTTATCCTCTGGTTCTTATCAGAACTTGGAGATTTGTCATTTTTGTATCATTTAATCTGTGCATCTTTTGAGCATGAGCTTTACATGTGTTTTGAAGTATGCCATGCCATCTTTCCAGTGGTCTAGTCCATGTATTTTTGTGATCTCTGTGATGACTAGCACAAGCATGCAAAGTAGGCTCCGTAATATTTCTGATTTCAGAGACTTAGTGATTTTTTAAGTCCTTGTCTGCTGTTATTTTGTTGCCATGTAAACTTGATGCTACAGAGAGATCCATGCATATTTTGGAGATGTTCAGTAAGGATGTTTTGTAGCTATTGTTGTAATTGATCCATTCCTTCCCTTGTTTGCAATTATGGAGCGCCATAGCATGACTCAATCTTGCTCTACTTTTGCTATAAAATATCTCTGGCAGATTGTTTACGTGTTATTCAATTTTGCCAAGCTTATTGTAGTTGATCCATACATGCTATGTACTTGATCTTGCCATGGATAGATTCATAAACATGCCATCTTGCTGTAGGTGTGCTTGGTTTGTAGTGAATTGCTCTGTAGTGAGTGCATCAAGCTCACAAAGAGGCCTACATATTATTATTTCTGCCATGCTCTGTTTTCTGCAAAGTCTGAAATCTGTTAACGAAACTTGCTATGTTTACGTGCTTGCCATCATATCTTCTGGTCCTTTATGGCTTATGTTCAGTAAGGGACTTTTGCCATGTTCATTTAGTAAAACACTGCCATGCCTTGTTTTGCTATGTTAAGTTCCTATAGCATGTTGATTTCGTGCTCCGAACATTGCTACCTGATGTTATTTCTGCCATGCCCAGTAATTCTGCTAAGTCTGTGAACCTGTTATTATTTTGCAATTTTGCCATGTCCTTTTGAGCATGTTCTATTGATTTCTGGAGATAGCTCAGTGTTCATGTTTTGTTGTGCTTTACCTGTACATCATGTCCATGCCTTTTATTTTCATGTTGAGTTGCTGTAGCATATTGTTTTGATGCTTGCTAGATGCATAGTTGCTGTTTTGGACAGATTGTTGCCATGTTCTGTTTGGAGTGTATGTGTTGCACCGTTGCTCCGTTTGGAGTGTGCTCTATATGAAACTTGCTTAGAATTGTATGTAGTTCCATATTATCATGTTGCATCCTTGTTTTGAGGTGTTTGCTTGATGTTTGTATGCATTTTGCATCAATGCCATGTTTAACTTGTTTTGCTCATATCTCCTAGACCGTAGCTCCGAATCTAATGAACTTTATATGTAACTTGACTAGAATTTCGTGTATATCATCATGGTGCATCTTAAACTTGCTGTTTAACAACTTGAACATAAGGTGTATTCAGTTCTGGACCAATTTCGAAATTTGCTTATGAGGACTTACCGGAATTGTTATATGTTGTTTCCGGCCTCATTTAAACTTGCTTTGATGTGTTGTTCTTGTATGCATCATCTCTTGTCACGAGTAGCTTCATATAGCCTTGTCTTGCATCATTCTTGGTTAAGCATCATGCCTTGTTCTTCTGTGGTGTGTTTACCTTGTTGCGTGCTTCTTCTCGATACTTCCCGTGTCGTTGCGATCGTGAGGATTCGTTCGTCTTCGTGGCTTCATCTTCTTCATGGATTCGTTCTTCTTCCTAGCGGGATTTCAGGCAAGATGACCGTCACCTTGGATCTCATTACTATCATTGATATGCTAGTTGCTTCGTTCTATCGCTATGCTGCGCTACCTATTCTCTTGCTCTTCAAGCCTCCCAAATTGCCATGAACCTCTAACCTTTGTCACCCTTCCTAGCAAACCGTTGTTTGGCTATGTTACCGCTTTGCTCAGCCCCTCTTATAGCGTTGCTAGTTGCAGGTGAAGATGAAGATTGCTCCATGTTGGATTATGTTTATGTTGGGATATCACAGTATCTCTTATATTATTAATGCATCTATATATTTGGTAAAGGGTGGAAGGCTCGGCCTTATGCTTGGTGTTTTGTTCCACTCTTGCCGCCCCAGTTTCCGTCATACCGGTGTTATGTTCCCGGATTTTGCGTTCCTTACACGGTTGGGTGATTTATGGGACCCCCTTGACAGTTCGCCTTGAATAAAACTCTTCCAGCAAGGCCCAACCTTGGTTTTACCATTTGTCTAGCCTATTTCTTTTCCCTAGGGAGTCGCTCTCTCGAGGGTCATCTTATTTTAACCCCCCCGGGCCAGTGCTTCTCTAAGTGTTGGTCCGAACTGAGTAGACTGCGGGGCCCCCTCGTGGAAACTCGAGGTCTGGTTTTACTCGTAGGATGTCTCATCCGGTGTTGCCCTGAGAACGAGATATATGCAGCTCCCATCAAGATGTCGGTGCATCGGGCGGCTTTGCTGGTTTTGTTTTACCATTGTCGAAATGTCTTGTAACCGGGATTCCGAGACTGATCGGGTCTTCCCGGGAGAAGGAATATCCTTCGTTGACCGTGAGAGCTTATCATGGGCTAAGTTGGGACACCCCTGCAGGGTATTATCTTTCGGAAGCCATGCCCGCGGTTATGTGGCAGATGGGAATTTGTTGATATCCGGTTGTAGAGAACTTGACACTTGACCTTAATTAAAACGCATCAACCGCGTGTGTAGCCGTGATGGTCCCTTCTCGGCGGAGTCCGAGAAGTGAACACGGTTTCTGGGTTATGTTTGACGTAAGTAGGAGTTCAGGGTCACTTCTTGATCATTGTTAGTTTCACGACCGTTCCTTTGCTTCTCTTCTCGCTCTCATCTGCGTAAGTTAGCCACCATATCATGCTTAGTCGCTGCTGCAACCTCACCACCTTATCCATTCCTTTCCCTTTGAGCTTTGCTAGTCTTGATACCCATGGTAATGGGATTGCTGAGTCCTCGTGGCTCACAGATTACTACACCAACAGTTGCAGGTACAGGTTTTGCGATGACCATGACGCGAGAGCGATGTTTACTTGTTTGGAGTTCTTCTGCTTCTTCTTCGATCAGGGGATAGGTTCCAGGTCGGCAGCCTGGGCTAGCAGGGTGGATGTCGTTTGAGTCTCTGTTTATGTTTCATCCGTAGTCGGATGTTGATCTTATGTATGATGTATTGATGTATTCTTGCGGCATTGGTATGCCTTGTATGTATCCCCAAATTTTATGTAATGTTGATGTATGATATCCACCTTGCAAAAGCGTCTTCAAGATGCGCTTCTATCCTTGGTGGGACCTTCGTGTTCCTTTAGGATAGGGTCACATCTTGGGCGTGACACTCCGGTAGGCATGCCACCTGGTCCGGGGGCATGGGTGTTTCCGGTTGGGACCGAGAGGGGGGCACCCCTTAGAGCGCGCGAATATAAATTTGATCCCATGCTACGTCGAGGTTGTAGCCTCCCCACTTAGAGTTTTGGTTGGCAGGAGTCGTGGGTGATTCCAGACTCCGGTAAGTTAAGCTGGTGTGTGCAGGTCAGGCGTGTTTTCAACTGAAAGACCGTAGGCGGAATTAGTCCCGATGGACTAAATAAATCCGTTACTCGTGGGAAAAGAGTACGCCCTCTGCAGAGGATATATCCATTCAGATAGCCATGTTCATGGGTAAGGACCACAGTCTGAGATGGACCTGGTAACGGTATTCGGATGGAGACACGGCTTGACTAGATCATGGTAACGGTATTCGGATGGAGACACGGCTTGACTAGATCATGGTAACGGTATTCGGATGGAGACACGGCTTGACTAGATCATGATATCGGCTTTTCGGATGGAGACACGGCTGAACTAAATATTGTGTATGATTGTGGCACATATGGATTATGATCTTTATTATTGTGGACTAACCATTTATATTATTTGGATTATTGAGTATCCCTGGGACGGTTCTACCTCCTGGATATTCACTGTGATTATTCTTATATATAAGCCCTTTATGTGGTGTCGCTCAGACGCCCGACTGCGGCATGTTGGTTATTTAATTATCCTTTATAAGCCCTTTATGTGGTGTCGCTCAGACGCCCGACTGCGGCATTGTTATTTTATTTGCAAATTTCTCGAGGAGTCATTTCAGACACTCGGTCAGAGCATTCTATTTTTCTCCCATGGTGCATGTTCATGTTCTTCCCGCATGCGTGCATATCAGATTTTCTTTTAATTTGTGACAGACGTATAATCATGATTATTTCAGAGCATGATTATCCTTGTTATATTATACCCGTGTTCTTAATGTTTGCGAGTACATTCAAACGTACTCACTGGCTTGTCCCTGGCTATTGTCTTGGCCAGATTCCTCGCTTGGAGATAAGCATTCCGACGGCAGCCCCGGAACCTACGCGTTGACGATAGCAGCCTCGCGAAGATAGGAGTTATCCTGGTCAGCTGTTCTTGTGGGAAATGGAGTCCCATAGACGCAGATGTACCACAAACCGCTTCCGCCTTCAACCATTAGAAACCAAGTGTTGTACTCCTAGGCCACAATGGTCTTGTACTACATATTTTGTACTTTGCTTGGAATTCTTGTATCAAGTTGGTGCCTCATCAGCTAACAGTAATCCTGGGGCTGGTGAGCACAAAGGCCGTTTCTTTTGGGAAATTAATATCCCGAAAAATCCGGTCGTGACATTCTTTTGACATAGCCATAGCCATAAACCCTAATCAGTTCGGTCTCACCGATAGGGATTTCGGTCTCACCGGGACGGGATTGCAAACTCTCTGTTTCCCTTCATAACATTTTGGTCTCACCGGAATGAGCGATCGGTCCCACCGAGTTCGCAATGCAAACTCTCTATTTCCCTTTCATAACGTTTCGGTTTCACCGAAAGGAGCGATCGGTCCCACCGAGTTTGCCTGACCAACTCTATGTTTGCTTATTACTGAAATCAGTCCCACCGAGTTCATGTAATCGGTCAAACCGAGATTAAGTTTTTCCCTAACCCTAGCGCATCGGTCCCACCGAGTTGATCATGTCGGTCCCACCGAGAATCCTAACGTTCACATTTTAAACTAAATCGGTCTCACCGAGTTCACCTATTCGGTCTGACCGAGTTGCGTCAAATGTGTGTAATGGTCAGATTTTGTGTGGAGGCTATATATACCCCTCCACCCCCTTCTCTATTCAAGAGAGAGCCATCGGAACGTGCCTACACTTCCACTACTCATTTTCTAAGAGAGAACCACCTACTCATGTGTTGAGACCAAGACATTCCAATCCAACCACAAGAATCTTGATCTCTAGCCTTCCCGAAGTTGCTTTCCACTCAAATCATCTTTCCACCATAGCAAAATCTATGAGAGAGAGTTGAGTGTTGAGGAGACTATCATTTGAAGCACAAGAGCAAGGATTTCATCATCAACACACCATCTATTACCTTTTGGAGAGTGGTGTCTCCTAGATTGGTTAGGTGTCACTTGGGAGCCTCCGTCAAGATTGTGGAGTTGAACCAAGGAGTTTGTAAGGGCAAGGAGATCGCCTACTTCGTGAAGATCTACCCAAGTGAGGCAAGTCCTTCATGGGCGATGGCCATGGTGGGATAGACAAGGTTGCTTCTTCGTGGACCCTTCGTGGATGGAGCCCTCCGTGGACTCGCGCAACCATTACCCTTCGTGGGTTGAAGTCTCCATCAATGTGGATGTGCGATAGCACCACCTATCGATACCATGCCAAAAATCTCCGTGTCTACATTGCGTTTGCCTCTCCAAACCCCTCCCTTTACCTTCATATGCAATGTTTTGCATTTCGCTGCTATACTCTTAGAATGGCATGTGTAGGTTGATTGCTTCACTTGTGATAAGTTGTTAAAATCTGCCAAGACTTAAAATTGGGAAAAGGCTAGATTTTTATTTGGTCAAGTAGTCTAATCACTCCCCCTCTATACCTACTTTTGATCCTACAAGTGGTATCAGAGCTTTGGTCTCCATTTGCCTTTAATTCCATAGCTTTGGTGATCATAGCCTTGGTTTCACTACCTAGCAGAGTATAGCGTCTAGCGAGGGAAATTACCACCGTAGCAGTCCTTACTTTGATGGTACTAATTTTGCTAGTTGGAAGCATAAGATGAAAATGCATATTCTTGGACATAACCCCGCCGTTTGGGCTATTGTGTGCATTGGTTTGCAAGGTGAATTCTTCGAAGATGGAAGAGAACCGAATCGTGAAGCAACCGCGGAAGAAGTGAAGATGTTGCAATACAATGCTCAAGCTTGTGATATCCTCTTCAACGGATTGTGCCCCGAAGAGTTCAACAAAATCGGCCATCTTGAGAATGAAAAGGAAATTAGGGATACTTTGGTTGATATACACGAAGTTACCGAGTCCGTCAAGGAATCCAAATTGGATGTGCTTCAAAGTCAACTTGACATGTTCAAAATGAAGGATGATGAAGGTGTCGCTGAAATGTACTCTAGGCTTGCTCTCATCACAAATGAGATTGCCGGCTTAGGAAGTGAAGAGATGACCGACAGATTCATCATCAAGAAGATCCTTAGAGCCTTGGATGGAAAATATGATACCGTGTGCACTTTGATCCAAATGATCCACAACTACAAAGATCTCAAGCCAACGGAAGTCATTGGTAGAATTTTTGCTCATGAGATGTCACTCAAGGATAAAGAAGAGCTTCACAACAAGTCTAGTGGTGCTTACACAGCCTCATGTGATGCTCCTACAACATCAAGTGAGAAACAAGCCTTCAATGAAGAGTTGAGCCTAATTGTGAAGAACTTCAACAAGTTCTACAAGAGTAGAAGCAAAGAAAGAAATTCCAAGTCAAGGTCCTACAATGACAAAAGATCTTCTAGTCGTGATCGCAATTGCTACAATTGTGGAAGACCCGGACACTACTCTAGTGAGTGTACGGCTCCCTGCAAGAGAATAGAAGACTCACCTAAAAGGAGAAGCAAAAGAGAGGAATCACCACCAAGAGAGAGGAGGAGTAGAGATGATCGTTATGAACGAAGACCCTCTCGCAGAAGCAAGGATTCAAAAAGGAAGGACAAGTCATCAAAGAGCTACACAAGACAAAGACATCAAGCTCATGTTGGTGAATGGGTATTCGGCTCCGACTCCGACAACTACTCCGAGCGAAGCTATCACTCCGACTCCGAATATACTCAAGATGAAGGTGTTGCCGGTCTTGCACTTGTGTCATCCAACTCCTACGACATATTTGATTCACCAAATGAAGGGATTGGAAGATGCTTCATGGCTAAAGGCCCCAAGGTATCACACCCCGAGTATGTTGATTTCAATAGTGATGAAGATGACTTGCTAGGTGATGATGATTTACTTGTTGACAACTCTAGTGATGAAAACTATGATGAAATTGCTATTAATCATGCTAATCAAGATAAAACGAATGACGATGATAAGAAGGAGATTGAGCATCTAACTAAAGAACTAAACACTCTTAAGTTAGCTCATGAAACTACCTTAGAGGATCATCGAGAGCTTTTAAAGACTCATGAGAAGCTACACTTTGAAAAGCTCAATCTAGATCAAGAGCATGGGTTCTTAAAAGCAATCAATGATGATCTTCGTAAGAAAAGTTCTTCTTACATTGCCAAGCATTTACTCTTGTCTACTTTCATGCCACAAGTAAAATCTAGCAACAAGAACAAGAAAGATTCTTCTTCTAGTAGTAACAATAATCATGTTAAATCCAATATTGTTGCTTCTAGTAGTTCTCTTGATTCCACTAATGACTCTCTTAGCCAAGTTACACTTAAACAAGAAAATAGCTTACTGAAGGGAATTATAGAGAAAGGTGTTTACAAGAGCCTTGCTGGAAGTAAGCAATTTGAGGAAATTGTACGCAATCAAGGAAGGCACCGGAAGAATCAAGGTGTTGGTTTTGAACGCAAGTTCAATGCCAATGGAGTTGAGTGGGAATAAGATCAATACCCCAAGACGAAGTTTGTTCCTCAACAAGAGAAGTATGATCCCACTTCTTTCAAGGGAACACAAACTCAAGATGATCTTCCACCACAAGTCCACAAGCTAAAAGGCAAGGACAAGCTTCAAGAGGAGATTGATGCATTTGACGAAGCTCCTAAGGCCTTGGTCAAGTGGGTTCCCAAGACTACATCAAGTTCTACTTCATCAAGTATGACTACAACTCCAAGGATTCCCATCAAGATGATGTGGATCTCAAAGAACAAGAACTAGAGAGTTCTTGAGGGTGACTCCGCCAACATACTTCACTCATATTCATTTGGCAAGGACAAGTGCAATCAACTTCCACATCTTGCACTAGTTCAAGGAGTCATAAACCCTTTTGTTGGTAAGACAAGGGACAAGGTAACCTAATGCTTTCATGGACAACATCATGTGTGTATTTCACTCTATGTCTATGGATATCCTTGTGTGTTCCTTGTGGGACTAACCCATGTAGGTATTGAAAGTGCAACTCACTCCAACGGATTTCTCCAAATGATCTACATCAACATTGAGCATCTACATCTTCAACACCTACATGAAGTCATCATCGACAAAACCCAAGGTTAGTTCATCCCTCTTAGGGGGGATATCACATCTAGGGGAGCTTTGCTCTAAAAATTGAGCTAAAGCAACTCTAATGGTGTGAACACAACAATGCTTTATGTAAAAGTGGTAACCCCACTTGTGCTTAAACGTTGAGTATGACCTACAATCAAATGCTCTCATTTGACTCCTTAGTCAATATAGTCATATATAGATGACCTAGTCATCGCTAATTGCTTGATAGATGCTAGAGTGTTTGTGCATGCTTTGCCACATATTTTATTTGCTATCTTGTTGTGTGAGCATGTTGGTTGCATATTTTTCCCGTTCGAGGACATCCATTTGTTGCTTTGATCATTTGACTTTTCTTTTTTGCCAAATGGATGGACAAGAATGCCTAAGTACTCCCTCTAGCTATCTATGCTTTTCTCGTCTCAAATTCTATTCATGCTACATCACAAAGCTTGATCAAGTCATATTCGGACCCTCCGAGTGAGGAGCACTCGGAGCCACCGATTCGTCATAGACTTAACTTCCAAAACTTCTTAGTACATTTCGGTCTGACCGATCCATCCCGTTCGGTCATACCGAGTTCATTAAGTTGATCTAGGTTTTAACCTCGGTGCAATCGATTTGAACCTTTCGGACACACCAAGTTGCAGCAACCGCTTGCGATTCTGCATCTCGGTGCCACCGAGTCGTTCCACTCGGTCACACCGACTGTGACTGGATATATATACCCACGGGGTGAAAATTTGGAAATTCCTCCAAACGCTTCACCCGCGCCTGTCCGGCTCTGTCGACTCAAGGTCTTCAGATCGTCTCCTTGTCGCCAGCGTCCTCGTGCCGCTGGTCTTCGCCACCGTCAACGGGAATCTTTACCGCCGTTGTCGCTGTAGCGAGTTCATCGCCAAGTTAGGGTATGAACTCGTCCCTTTGTGCCTTCCCCACTCCGATTATGAGCACAAAGATCAATGCCTATATTCTTTCCATGTTTGAGACTACTCTATCCACTGCAAACTCCATTAGTTAGATTTGATGCAAAAATTTAGATTTAGGTTTCCGCCGAACTCATCTCGGACCGACCGATATTAGGATTTCGGTCTCACCGGTTTGGCTCAGGCCATAGCACAAGTATTTTTCAGTCTGGCCGAAAACATACAATCGGTGTGACCGAGTTCATTTCTCTGTGAAATCCTAGCAACTCAGAGTCACCGAACTGCACCTCGGTCTGACCGATCTTGCATGTTTTGGCTCCAGAGCTGCTTCGGTGTCACCGAGTTTGTAATATCGGTAGCTCCGAAATGCTTTCTGTAGAAAATTAAAACTAAGTTTTTGACTTATTTGTTTTGCAAAACAGCTGTGCTTTGTGATGCTTATCTACTCTGTCTCAACCTATCTATTCACAGGGTCAGCTTTCAGTGTAAGAGATGTCAGACCAGAGTGACAGCCAGAACAGGTCAGAGGAGCACCAGAATCTCAGTGAGGACACTAGCCCCTCTAACAACAGTTATGATGAGGGTAGCAGAAGCACCCCAAGCAACCTGCCTAAGGCTGCAACTAGGCAGAGGAAGAAAAGGAACTCGGAATCTGAAGATGAAGATTTTGTGGTTGATGAGGAGGTCACTTCCAAGAAGAAGGTGATCAAGAAGAAACAAGTTGATGCTGCAGCTGCTGGCATCAAGCCAGGCATGTAGAAGAAGGCTCCTGCTCAGAGGAAGCCTATGTCAAAAGCCAGAGCCTCTACTCTAGAGAAAGCTCAACCAGCCAGTGGTGTTGGAAAGGAAAAGAAGGAAAGAAAAAGAGGAAGATGGTGTAAACTTGTAGATCCAATGGCTGAATTTGAGAAGCATTCATCTGATGAGGAAGATGATGAAGAAGCTGGTGCACCTCCACCCAAGTCTCAGAAACTTATGAGTGATGCTATTAAGTCTGGGGCAACTCCATCTAAGCCCAAGACGCTCCCAAGCAATCCTCACAAGCTCAAGCTCCTAAGCAAACAACACCAAAGAGATCAACAAGGAATATCTCACCTGCAGAGAAGAACAAGGCCCCAGTGCCTGAAGTTCAAGAAGAGGAAGAGCCCCAGGTGCTTAGAAAACTCAAGCAAAAGATTCCAGACCATGATGACAACCATCCTATTGCTGAAAACATGAAATTGAGGAAAGATGCAGGTCTCGGACTATGGAGGCAGACAAATCCATATGCAACAAGGAGAAGGACTGTTGTGGATTATAGGTTTCACACTAAAGAGCAGTAGGACTTCTATGAGACAGTTCTCCTGGACAAGAAGCCCATAGTGAGTGATATGAGATGGGTTGACTGGGCATTCATTGATGAGAATGAAGATTACTTTCCTAGAGTTCATGAGAGCTTCAGAATGAATGGAGTGGACACATTTGTTGGTCATAAGCTGACTAAATGGAATGATGAGATGGTGATGCAATTCTATTCCACTACCCATTTCTACCCAGATGGAAAGATAGTCTGGATGACTGAGGGTACTAGGTACCAATCCTCCATTGCTAAGTGGGCAGAACTGATCAATGCTCCTACAGAAACTGAAGATGACACTGATGTCTATGCAAAGCCCAGGAAAGGCCACAACTCCATGGCACATATGTACAAGGAGATACCAGATGATGCCTGGGATACTCACAAATTTGGCTCCGTTTACTAGTTGTTGTTAGGGCTGCCAACCATCAACACCATTTTGAGGAATACTTTGTTGCCCGAGTCTGGAGATGACAGGATGATCAGAGGGCACTCAATCAACTTGCTACACATGTTTGATGTGCCAGAGAAGTTCAAGGTGATGACCTTGGTTGTTGAAACAATTAAGAGAACTGCAGTAGATCAAAAGAGATCATGTCACTGGTGCGCGTCGGTCCTAAACAAACGGGTTTTTACCCCTTTCCGCGATGGCATTTGGAACCGTTGCCAAGTGAGTGTGGGCGATATGGGGGTCCTTCCCACACGACCTAGAAACCGTCAGGGATATGCCCTCCTGGCACACACGTTCGGCAAAATGTGGTCGTGTGCGACCGGCGAGCACTCAAATATGGAAATACGTACAGTAGAGCTAAAAAAATACAATTACACGATGAAATTGTTTCCGGTCACAAGTACATCCCACACAGGTAGTCCCCCTAAACATTTCCGTTCGTATGCACATCCCACACAGTCGCTCCAAGGAAAACGTTTCCGTTCACAGGTACATCACACACAATTTTTCCCGTTAAATCGTTTGCGTTATTGAATGTAGCACACACCGTCCGTAGAAGAAACTGTGTGGCAAGGGCTGTCCATGACACACAGTTTTTATGTGGTAAACGTTTGCACAAGGTGGCCTAACGCAACCAGTTTTCAAGAGAAAGTTGTGTGTGATTGTTCATTGATCCAACACGGTTTATTCCTAGAAACTGTGTGCGTTGCCTGAGGTCATCGCCCACGGTATTTTTTCAACAACCTTTTGCAATATCAGGAGGCTAATTCACCATTAGCAGGCTAATTGCTCTATTATTAATAATCCATTTATTAATGTAATTGACATTCATATTAAGCACACAATATATTTCATTTCCATATTAAGGAAGCATAATTTCATAATTGAAATACATCAGAGTACAACATGATATAGCTTCAGCACTCAGCTACCCCATTACACAACTGCACTAGCAGCAAGTTCCACATGTAACATGTAGAACCTTTCAAAATTAGCATGATAGACGGTATATAGACGGATGCATCTCATTTGGAAAACTACTGAAGCGGAAGGCGAATACTGAACCTTCATTCATGTTGAAGGTCGTTGCAACTTTAGGCCAGTGCCTGTGGATGATTGAACGTCCGTCCTTCGACCTCTTCAGGAACACTTCAATATTGAACCATGGGTGTTGTATGAAAATCTTCCTCGCCTCCTGACCATAGAGGTGGTTTGAGAGGTAATCATTAGTGAACTGCTTTGGAAAGGCCTGAAAACAAGGATGTGCATAAATATCTTCTCTATATTGGAAATGGGGCAAAGGAATAAAAAAAGGCAAGGTATAATAGTTAGTACCATCTTGTAGTGAACTGATGTCTTCTTCATTGTGCAGACAAAGATCTTGTTGTTTTTTGTCGCTAATTTCTTTATCCTAACAATCTTTTTGAGTTTCTTGATTTGATTGATATTCATGGACAACTCATTTCCCCATATGCAAAAAGGGTCGAACAGTGGGTCAAAACCTCTGACAGCAGGACCTATATGTGCAAGACCAAATTGTTAAAAACCAAAATATTAGAATGGTTCCTGCAATTGCACAATAATGTGCTATTAGACAACGGACCATGCACGTACTAACCTCGATTGTAAACCTCAGTGCTTCCCATTGTTTCCCTGCAACACATATAAGGTAGTTAGTCATCAGGTTAAGTAAGGGTTCGCATGCTATCAGTATAATATGTTGATGAAAAATAAGCACATTGCAGATTCATCAGATTAATTGAAGCCACACGGAAAACCCATTTACCCAAACCAAGCATGATTAAGAACTAGGAAATATAGCACTTCTATATGTTTCTCATGTATTAAGTGCAGCCAAATTCGATTTATTCCTCACATGCACAACAATGCAAAATTCTACCCACGACAATTGGACATCGCATTGCAGAATCGAACCAAGCAGTTAACTAAACACCACAACAAATGAACCAAACATTAACTGAGCACCACATTACACAATATAACATTGAACCAAGCAGTTAACTAAACACCACAACAAATGAACCAAACATTAACTGAGCACCACATTGCATAATATAACATACTCCTAATAGAAGATCAGAGAGTTAACCAAACAGTTAACTACAACCAATTGTAGCAATTGTATTTGTTTCTCATGTATTTACTACAGCCAAATTCAATTTATTCCTCACATGGTATACAATAACAAAATGCACCCACAATTTTGTAAAGATAAATTCGATTTATTTCTCACATGGAAGACAATACAAAATTGCAGCCTGAAGAATTGAACATCACATTTGCAGAATTGAACAAAACCGTTAACTGAAGACGACAACTAATTAACAAAACAGTTAATAAGTGAGCACCACACTGCACGACATATATAACATATACACTAGAGCAACAGTTGCATGGTGAAATTAGATAGCACAATTCACTAGATTTTATGAAGGAAAGGCAGGAGCAGCACACGCAACGGGTAAACCGAGCATGCTTAACCGGCGTAGCTGGCAATTGGCATGGTGCTCTGTCGGAGTAAATGGCCACGGGTAGCCTAACCGACTACCCCTGGCTCTTCAGAAAATTTATCAGGCCCTTGGGCCTTCAAGCACTCCAAGCATTTGGGCCGCCTTCCCCGGCCGGCTACCACTAAAGCCGACTCCCGGAAGGCGACCCAGCCTCACCGACTCCTCCCCAGGACGACTACGGGGTGGCCGACTCCAAGAAGCCGACCAGGAAGGACGCCGACTCCTAGGGGCCGGCCAAGATCACAACCACCCCTCCATAACGGCGACGTGACCGGGTGTGGCCACAGTGCGGCCCATGACCCCCGAAGCCCGAGGCGGGCATGGCTACAGGAGGCCGTACGGGAGGGACGTCTCCCGTGCGGCTCGGCACTGTAGCCACGCTAGCCTCGACGTCGTCCACGACCCACTCCTGTATGGCCCAAGGACTGCGGGCCCCTTCAGCCAGAGAGAGGCGTGAAGGCGGCCCGGCTTTTCCTAGTCGGCCAAGAGTATAGCCGGCCTCCAGAAGCCGGCTACTCCCTTCCTCGAAGCAGGAGCCCCATTAAGGAGACAAGACGAGGTGAGGCTACAGTGATAGCCCCCGAGGCGGCCCACTGTAGCCACGCTCACCTCGACAAAGCCCTCATCATCAGAGGCGCGGCTACAGTAAGCAGCCGCCGACAAAACCCTAGGCGGTGGGACCGGCCTGTCGACCAAGTAGCCGGCAGCCGGCGGGACCCACCAGCCGGCGGGACCCAGCAGCCGGTGGAGAAGCCGGCGAGCGTAGACACTGACGGCTGGGACCAGATCCCAGTCAGATTACCATTGTACCCCCGGGGGGTAGGCCTATATAAACCCCCCGGAGCACCCATGCAAAGGGTTCGCTTCTGGGTTGGCCTTTGAGCATAGTTGGCTTTTAGGTTAACACCCACGCATAGCACACACACCATAGATAGAGAGAAGCAAGAGCTAGCCTTGTTCTTCTTCTCCCTTGATCCCAACAGCTCTAGGAGCGATTGTAGCTACCCTTTATCGATCTAGTGATCATGCGGAGACCCCGCAGAGCAGGACTAGGGGTGTTATCTCCTCGGAGAGCCCCGAACCTGGGTAAGATTCGCCGGCGTGCATGTCTTTGCCTCATCCCGTTTCCAGGCACCGGCGACGTTTTATTGGCTCCCACAATGATAAGCCATCCCTTGGCATATGTCGCACCAACCACCCGACATTTGGCGCCCACCGTGGAGCCAGGTGCACCATCATCCGGAGACCTGTTCTGGACGGGAACCCTCTTCCTTCCCCACGAGCGCAGCCAGCCTGCTGCGCCCGATGGCGTTTGCCCCGACGCGCTGCAAGGCGTCGACGACGCCTGCGCAGCGAGCCGCCTCGCCGATCTGCTCGGCGAGACTCGCATCTCCGACGAGCCTGCGTCTGACGTAGGCACCGACTACCCCGAGAGCCGCCTCGTGAGCCTCCTCGGCCAACTTCATGTCTCCAGCGAGCCCGCTGCGGACATGGAGTCGGTCGGCTCCACCGACCCGATGATCATCGACTCCGACACCGCGTCGCTCGATGCCTACCGCTCCGACGTGGTGGTCTTCGACGACCCCCTCCCTCGAGCGGACAGCGGCAGCAGCGCTGTCACTGAAGTGTTGGACATCAGCCACGTCCCCAACTCGGGCGAGAACGCCCGCGACGGTCAGCAAGTGGCGATGCACGACCTCTCCGTCCCCATCCCGGCCGACGCCGACGCCGAGACCCTGGAAGCACGCCGCCTTGCCCTCATCGCGGAGGGCAAGAAGATAGCCTCGATGAGACGCCTCACCGAGGCCCACCAGCGCGAAGTCGACTGCGCTGCCTTCGGGACGCCGCCGCCTTCGGGACGCCGCCGCCTAGCGGCCCGAGCCGAGCCGGCTTCGTCCAGAAGCGCGGCGCAGCCGTTGCCAGCATGCTGGGCGCAGATCGCCCCGTCTACGCCACCCCGCTCGAGAATCTGCGAGCCGCTCAGGCGGCTGTAGAGGAGCTCAATGGGCTGGGAGCCGATGAGCTCCCCTACATGACAAGACGGATCCAACAGCTGATCGACGCGGCTGCAGAACGGCACGAAGCCGGCGCCCGAGCTGATAGCCATCCCCCGCGCCGGGAGCACGCTGCGACGTCCCGCTCGCCGACTGCGAGCGTTGCACGCCAGAAGAAAGACAAGGAGCCGGCCGCCAGCCGCAGCCGGACTCGCATTACCATCGAGCGCGACGCGGATGGCCGCCCTCGAGCTATAGAGCACCAGGGAAACCTGCCTCCTCCCCCGCCTCGAAGAGAAAGACGCCTCACTCCACCGCCTGTCACCCATCCGACTCTCGGCGACCGACTCGGCCGCCGAGAAGGAGTCGGCGAAAACGACGCCCGCCACAGGATCGACCGCCTTGCTCGATCCTTGGCGCTAGAAGAAGAAGACGATGTCGGCCCGCCATGCTTTGGCCCCGGCATCCGCGACGAGCCCTTCCCCAAAGGGTTCTCGCTCCCCAGAGACACACCCAAGTACAACGGCTCAGTGAAGCCGGAAGATTGGCTCATCGACTACTCCACAGCCGTCAGCATCGCCAACGGCAATCGGCGCGTCGCCGTGAAGTACGTCCCCTTGATGCTGCAAGGCACGGCGCGCACGTGGCTCAACAGCCTCAAGCCCTACAGCATCAACAGCTGGCTGGACTTCACCGAAGTTTTCGTCCGCAACTTCACCAGCACCTACAAGCGGCCTCCTAAGCCTCGCCAGCTCTCCCTCTGCATCCAGGGGCCCAACGAGTCGACCCACGACTACCTCACGCGATGGGCTGAGCTCCGCAACTCCTGCGAGGGAGTGCATGAGGTCCAAGCCATCGAGTACTTCACTGCCGGGTGCCGAGAGGGCACCCTCCTCAAGCACCGACTCCTCTGCGATGAGCCGGCTACCCTCGACGAGCTACTAGTCATCGCCGACAAGTATGCCACTGCCGACTCCTCCATGAAGACCGAGCTCCGAGTGGACGCCTCGGGGAAGGTAGTTGCTCCGGCTCCCAAGACGCCGGCTGGCGACCCTAACCGGCGCCCCTACCAGAACGACCACAAGCGCAAGGGCCCCATGCCGACTTCCTCCAGTCGGCAGGTGGCCACAATTGAAGACGAGCAGCCCGAAGAGCGGCCCGCTCCCAAGAAGAAGGGTGGCCTGCCGCCCTGGCAGCCGTCCTTCTCCTATGAACAAGCACTCGATGCTCCCTGCAAGTTCCACAGCGGCGCGAAGCCGTCCAACCATACGACACGGAAATGCGACTGGCTCACCCGCATCACCAAGGGCGAAGGGATGGTGCCGCCTCCGCCTCCCGGCCCGCCGCCTCCAGCTCCCCAGCAGCCGGCGGCCCGGCCGGCAGTCGGCGCCATCCAAGACGAGTTCCCCGAAGCGCACGACGCCTACGTCGTCTTCACAAGTCAAGTCGACGACAAGCGCAGCCGACGCCGGCAGCACCAAGAAGTAAACGCAGTCGCCTCTAGGACCGCCTAGTTCATGCACTGGTCGGAAAAGCCCATCAGCTGGAGCCAGGCCGACCACCCAGAGGTGATGCCTTCGCCTGGCTCCTATGCTATGGTCTTGGACGTCACCCTTGCGACGGAGAGGCGAGCTGCCAGATTTTCCCGCGTCCTGATAGACGGCGGAAGCAGTATCAACATACTGTACCGCGATACCATGGACAAGCTGAACATCAAAGCAAAGCAGCTCATGCCGAGCCGCACCGTCTTCCATGGTATCGTACCCGGCCTATCTTGCTCTCCAATCGGCAAGATCAAAATGGATGTTCTCTTCGGAGACAAAGATCACTTTCGCCGGGAAGCAATATGGTTCGAGGTGGTGGATTTGGAGAGCCACAATCATGCACTACTTGGCCGACCTGCTTTGGCCAAGTTCATGGCTGTGCCCCACTATGCCTACCTGAAGATGAAGATGCCTAGCTCGAAGGGGATCATCACGGTAGCCGGCGACTACAAGAAGTCCATCGAGTGTGCCATGGCCAGCAGCCGGCTGGCCGAGTCCCTCGTGGTGGCAGAAGAGAAGAAGATGTTGGAACGGGTTGTGGCCATGGCCGGCAAGCAGCCGGCCTTGTCCCCCAACCCCAAGGACTGTGATGCGCAGGGCTCCTTCCAGCCTGCCAAAGAGACGAAGAAGATACCTCTAGACCCGGAGCACCCGAAGAGGTTCGCCGTGATTGGGGCGAACTTGGACAGTAAATAGGAAGGCGAGCTCGCCGACTTCCTCCGTGAGAATCGAGACATCTTTGCATGGTCCCCAAAGGACATGCCGGGTGTCCCGAAGGATTTCGCCGAGCACAAATTACATGTCCGAGCTGATGCGAAGCCGGTCAAGCAACCCCTCCGCCCGACTATCAGAAGAGAAGCGAAGAATCGTGGGAGAAGAGATAGCCCGACTCCTTGCAGCCGGCTTCATCATGGAAGTGTTCTTTCCAGAATGGCTTGCCAATCCAGTTCTGGTTTTGAAGAAGAATAACAAGTGGCGCATGTGTATAGACTACACAAGTTTGAACAAGGCCCGCCCAAAGGATCCATTTGCTTTGCCACGGATTGACCAAGTGATAGACTCCACAGCCGGATGCGAGCTGTTAAGTTTTTTGGATGCATACTCAGGGTATCATCAGATCAAGTTGGACCCGGCTGACCGCCTGAAGACTGCCTTCATCACACCCTTTGGAGCTTTCTGCTACCTGACAATGACATTCGGCTTGAGAAACGCCGGTGCCACTTTTCAGTGTTGCATGCAGAAATGTCTCTTGAAACAACTCGGCAGAAATGCCCACGTCTACGTAGACGACATTGTGGTGAAGACAGAGAAGCGCGGTACCTTGCTGGAAGACCTGAAGGAAACATTTGCCAACTTGCGCCGATTCCAGATCAAGCTTAACCCCGAGAAGTGCGTGTTCGGAGTGCCAGCCGGCCAGCTGCTGGGCTTCCTGGTCTCCGAACGCGGCATTGAGTGCAACCCTGTCAAGATCAAGGCCATCGAGAGGATGGAGATTCCCACCAAGCTGCGAGATGTGCAGAAGTTCACTGGCTGGTTAGCCTCCCTGAACCGTTTTATCAACCGACTAGGAGAGAAGGCTCTCCCCCTGTACCGACTCATGAAGAAGTCCGCTCACTTTGAGTGGAATGATCAAGCCGACCAAGCCTTCCATGAGTTGAAGAAGATGTTGACCACTCCGCCTGTCCTGGCTGCGCCGACTGAGAAGGAGCCCATGCTCCTCTACATCGCCGCGACAAGCCGAGTCGTCAGCACTGTTGTTGTGGTCCAGTGCCCGGAGGAAGGCCGAGCCCAGCTGGTCCAGAGGCCGGTCTACTATCTCAGCGAAGTACTGTCCAACTCAAAGCAAAACTACCCGCACTACCAGAAGATGTGCTATGGGGTGTACTTCGCTGCCAAGAAATTGAAGCCCTACTTCCAAGAGCACCCCATCACGGTCGTGTGCACTGCCCCGCTCGCCGAGATCATAGGCAGCCGGGATGCATCCGGCCGGGTGGCCAAATGGGCCATTGCCTTGGCGCCCTACATGATTTTCTATCAACCCCGCACCGCCATCAAGTCGCAAGCATTGGCCGACTTCCTCGTCGACTGGGCCGAGACCCAGTACTTACCGCCGGCTCCCGACTCTACCCATTGGCGGATGCACTTCGACGGGTCCAAGATGCGCACCGGCCTGGGAGCCGGCATCGTCCTCACCTCTCCCAAAGGCGACAAGCTCAAGTACACGCTGCAGATCCACTTCGCCGCCTCCAACAACGTGGCCGAGTACGAGGTGCTCGTACATGGGCTCCGGCTAGCCAAAGAACTCGGCATACACCGGATCCTGTGCTACGGCGACTCAGACTTGGTGGTCCAGCAATCATCTGGCGACTGGGACGCCAAGGACGCAAACATGGCAAGCTACCGTTTCCTCGTCCAGCAGATGAGCGGATACTTCAAAGGGTGCGAGTTCCTTCACGTGCCAAGGGCCGACAATGACCAAGCAGATGCCCTAGCACGGATCGGCTCCACCCGACAAGCCATACCGACTGGCGTCTCCCTCCAGCGCCTCCTCAAGCCGTCCATCAAGCCATCTCCAGAGTCAGATTCCATCTTCGTACCGCCTGCGCCAGAAACAGCCGGATCCGGCTCAAGAAATCCCGCAGGCGGCACGGGGACTTCGACGACTGCCCCGGGGACTGACGTAGTCGCACCCGGCCCAGGGACTTCAGAACCCGGCCCGGGGACTGCAGCAGTCGGCCCGGGGACTGCAACGACACAAGAAGCGGTGGTCGACTCCAATGCAACACCCAACCCACCCACCCGAGTCATGGTGGCCACATTAACAGCAGAAGAAGTCACAGCTCCCTCATGGGCCCAGCCCATCCTCAAGTTCCTAGTCAGCAGAGAGCTACCGGCTGATGAGATCGCAGCAAGACTAGTGCAACGACGAGCCGCAGCATACACAATAATCAACAGGGAGCTTGTGAAGCGCAGCGTCACTGGAGTCTTCCAGCGTTGCGTCGAGCCAGAAAAAGGAGTGGCAATCCTCAAAGACATCCACCAAGGCGAATGCGGCCATCACGCCGCCTCAAGATCCCTCGTGGCCAAAGCTTTCCGCCATGGGTTCTTCTGGCCGACTGCCTTGGAGGATGCTAAACAAATAGTCAAGAGCTGCAGAGGATGTCAGGTCTTCAGTTCCAAACAACACCTGCCGGCTTCTGCCCTCAAGACCATTCCCCTCACCTGGCCTTTTGCCGTCTGGGGACTGGACATGGTGGGCCCTTTCAAGACAGCCCGCGGTGGCTTGACACATCTACTCATTGCTGTGGACAAGTTCACAAAGTGGATTGAAGCCAAGCCAATTAAGAAGCTGAACGGGCCGACTGCCGTGACATTCATCACCGACATCACTACTCGGTACGGCGTGCCGCACAGCATCATCACCGACAATGGCAGGAACTTCGCCAAAGGCGCACTGGCACGTTTCTGCGCGACACAGGGCATCCGACTGGACTTAGCGTCCGTTGCCCACCCGCAAACGGCCAGGTCGAGCGAGCAAATGGACTTATCCTCTCCGGCATCAAGCCCCGACTGGTTCTACCACTGGAGCGATCGGCCGGCTGCTGGCTCGAAGAGCTGCCGGCTGTCCTCTGGAGTCTGCGCACTACACCCAACAAGTCAACCGGCTTCACTCCGTTCTTCCTTGTGTACGGTGCCGAGGCTGTCATCCCAACAGACATCGAGTTCGACTCGCCTCGGATCACCATGTACACGGAGGAGGAAGCCAAAGAAGCAAGAGAAGACGGCGTCGACCTACTGGAAGAAGGCCGGCTGTTAGCCCTCAGCCGGTCCGCCATCTACCAGCAAGGCCTGTGCCGCTACTACAACCGCAAGGTCAAGCCAAGATCCTTCCAAGAGGGCGACCTTGTGCTCCGGCTGATCCAGCGAACAGCCGGCCAGCACAAGCTCTCGGCCCCTTGGGAAGGCCCCTTCGTCGTCAGCAAGGCACTCGGCAACGACTCCTACTACTTGATCGACGCGCAAAAGCCAAGAGCACGCAAGAAAGATGACTCCGGCAAGGAGTCGGAGCGACCATGGAACGCAAACCTCCTAAGACGATTTTACAGCTGAAAAGCAGTATGTATCACGCTACCCCTTTTGTATTAAGTTACAAACCAACAGGCCCCCCGAACAGTACTCGGGGACTGCCTTTTATTTATCTATGAATGACGAGTGTCATATCCATGAATGTATTATTACATTTTGAATTCTTGTCCGGCACCGGGTCCGACTAGTCGGCCCGGGGACTGGCCGCCTTGAGCTATATTCTAAGTTCTTCCCGAAGTCAGCAAAGTAGTGCGCCGGCTCCCAAGTCCTCTCTTGTTGAAAGTCGCAGCTCAAAGAACTGACTATCCGACTAGCAAGAGATAAGACAGAAAGTACGCCCACACGAAAAACGGCTAAGGAACAACTAACCTATATAGCGAAGAGACGGCCTCCAAATATGCCTGCCGGCTGTCAAAGCAGCCGGCTGGCCGGCTTCCTAAAAAACTTAGCTTAAGTCCGGCAGAGCTAAAAGTACTTCCCCCTCCCCAATCGGCCAGGCACTCCCCGGCTACAGATTGCAGAGCAACTGTTTGACTAGGGAGGCGGCAACCAAGGGAGGGCGGCAAAGGAAAAAAGCAGAAGGACAAAAAGCGAAAGTACAAGGAAAGACCGATTGCATAACTTATATACATAAAGCCGCCCACAGGCCGGCAACAGACTTAAGTTTGAATACACCCAGTGGGTGGAATTGTGCAGATTTAACCAAACATTGTTCAAAAGTAACAAGACAGGAAAACAAAAGAAAGAAGACTAAGGCGCGACAGGAAGGCGGAGCTGGTCGGTGAAGGCGGCCTCGCCGGCTGAAGGAGTGGCCGCCTAGCTGGTCCCGGCTTGACCACCTCCCGCGGCAGGAGACGCACTCGCACGCGACGTAGTGCTGGAGGCGCGGTCAGGCTGGCCGGCTACTCCGCCAGCCGGCCCGGCGTCTTCACCCTCCTCCTCTTCCTCTTCGCCCTCGTCGCTGGAGTCGATCTCCTCCGCCGAGTCCTCGCCGTACGCCGGGTCCAGCCCGAACCAATCTTCCGGCTGGGCGACTCCATTGTCGTCCACCTCGGGGGCGAAGACGTTGGTGTCGGTGTAGTCGGCGATCGCTGAAGCCCGCCGAATGATGGCCGGCCACGCCGGCTCCAGCTCCGTGTCGGCTTGCTGCCGCTAGGTCGCCAGCTGGTCCAGGTTCAGGCCGGGATACCAGGCCTTGACGAACTCCAGCGCCCGCCTGGCGCCGGAGCGAGCCGCCGACGCCTTCCAAGCCTCGAAGCGGCCGACTGCCACCTCCAGCCAGTCGGCGGTCCGACTGGGGGTGCGAGGGACCACTTGGCCGGGCCAGAGGGTGGCCAAGACCTGCGATCCCGCGCGCTGAAGCCGGCGGAGCAGCCTGTGAGCCGGCTGGATGCGAGCCTGGATCGCCAGGAGCTGTTCTTCCAGCGAGCGGCCGGCGGTTGGCGAGATCTCGAAGCCGGCTTGCCTCTTCGCCTGGCGACGGGCTTCGATGGCCTGGTTGGCGGCAGTTGAGTAGCCAGGGAAGTACTCTGCGCGAAGGAGAAAAGAAAAGAGAAACACCGAAATCAGAAAAATAAGCCGAAATGGCAGATGGCAAGAAAGAATGAAGGGGTAGACGACTTACCGTCAACCAGGTCCTCAATCTGGCCATAGCCGGAGACCAGAGTCTGCCTGGCCTCTGCCCAGCCGGCCGCCTCCGTCTCGAACTCGGCCTGGAGGGTGGCTTCGCGATCCTGCGCAGCCTTCAGTGCCGCCTTGTGGCCTTCCTCCTGGTCGGCCAGCTTCTTGACCAGGCGGTCGCGCTCCTACACCAAGGCGGCGAGCTCCGCGTCCTTGGCACGAAGAGCAGTCTGGGACTCCCCCAGCTGTGCCCTCAGACTAGCGTTGGCCGCTGCAGAGATAGAAGAAGAAGAAGAACAATGAGAAATCATCAAGGAAGATCCGAGCCGACTGCTCAGCAGTCGGCCCGAATCTCGGGGACTACACCCAGTGGGTGCGCTGACGCGCCCCCACATGAGATAAAGATCAAGTCACATACCTCGGCTTTCAGTGAGATCGACGGTCTTCTGAGTCAGCTCCCGAGCCTGGGAGTTGAAGGAGGCCGCTCGGAGGTTGTGGTAGTCCTGCAAGACGGACAGAAGACCGAAGTGAGAACAAAAGCAGCAAAAACAAAATCTCCAAGAAGTTCCAAGCCGCCTGCTCAGCAGCCGACTCGAAACTCGGGGACTACACCCAGTGGGTGCGCTGACGCGCCCCCACGAGAGAAATCAAGATCAAGAAAGAACAAGATGAGAATACTAACCCGGATGGCTGCCCGCGTGGCGAGGAATTCGTCGGTGAACTGCCTCAGCGCCGCGGCTTGGCTTTGCAGCCGGGTCCGGACGTGTTGTGCAGCGACGTTCACCACGGCTGTCCCTCCGCCCGGCGTCCACCCCGAGGTAGCGCTGGCCGCCTCCGCGTCTCGGGCCGACGAGCTGGAGCCCACGGCCGGCTGTGGCTCCGACGCAGCCTTCTGCGGTTCAGACGCGGCCTTCCCTGCACGCCGGCTTGGCGGAACCCGGACCGCCACCTCAGCCCCCGCGGCCGGCTCCCCCTCCGCCGACTGTGCGGGCGCAGGCTCAGGCTGGCGGCCTTGGGTCGCCCTAGTTGGAGGAGTCGGCCCTGGCGCCTCCCCCAAGATGACGACGTCGTCGCCGCTTCCTCCCAGCCCCGGCTGGGAACCGCCGGCCCCCCCTGGCGAGGGATCCACGTCCTCGGGCGCCATGGTGCGCAGGAGGGTGACCATCAAAGCCTTCCCTACCGCCGCTTCGGCCTCGGCCTCTGCCTGGGCCTTGGCTGCCGCCTCGGCGAGCGCCTTCACCGCCTCCTCCTCCCGAGCTGCCTGGGCGGCGGCTGCCCTCCGTGCCTCCGCCTCCCGCGCTTCCTGCTCCTCCCGCGCCTCCCGCGCGTTCCTTTCCGTCGCCTCTAGGAGGGCGGCGCGGGGATCTACGCGGCGGGTGGTGCTCCTGGAGCCCCCTGGCGACTCGACGACGGAGCCGGCGGCCGCCCGCTCAAGTGATAGCGGAGCTCTGACCATTGAAAAAGAAGACGAAGATTCAAGAACCACCAAAGGAAAGAAAGAAGGACAGTACATAGAAAGAGAGAACTTACGCCGACATAGTCTGCGGCTGCTTCACCACTTTGCGGAAGCGAGCCGCCTTCGCGGCCGCCTCTTCCCGCCTGGTGGCCGCCGCCCCACCCCTGGGCTTCTTCGTCCGGCTACCGAACATGCCCTGGGTGGCGCGACGTTTCTGGCCTCTACCCCGAGCAGGCTGCGCGCCGGAGGAGCCCGCGCCGCGTCCGGATGCCGGCTAGCGATGCGGGACGGCTTCGGTTTCGTCCTCGTCCGGCCAGTCGTTGAAGGTAGCTGTGAACCCGGAGCCGCCTGCTTCGCCGCCGGCCGGCTCGGCGGCATCCTCCATATGGACCGCCCCCAGGTCGGGGTCCTCCTGGTCGTGTTCGGTCCGGTCGGGGACGAAGCGGCGCTCCACGTCTGCCCCACCGGCCGGCCGAAGCAGAGGACTCTGTCAAAACAGCAAGCCGACTGAGTTAGAGTTGGCCCAGAGGAATTCAGCGACAAAGCTGAGAGAGAGAGAGAGAAAAAGAGACGAGGCGAGAGTACCGTAGGCAGAGGATTGGCGCGGCTGTATGGCTCCCTGTCGAATTGCCAGTCTTCGGAAAGTTGGCAGTTGGCGAGGTAGTCCACCATGTCGGCGGCGTCGGGCTGCGGCATCTCCTTGGTGCACATCCGGCTCGGATCGAGCTGGCCGCTCATCTGACAGATCAGATGAGGCCGGCTCTGGAGCGGAAGGACCCGGCGCGTGACGACCGCGGCCAGGAGGTCAGGCCCCGTCAGGCCCTCCGACTGGACCATCACCCGCAGGCGGGCGATGGCGGCGTTTTCTCCCTGCGACAGCGTCACCGCTCGGAAGGACCACTGGGGCAGCCTCCCCGCTGGTGGGCCGGCTACGTAAGCCGGCAGGTTGATGTAGTCGCCCCGTGGAGCGATGTTCCGCACGTAGAAGTACGACTTCTGCCACTTCTTCACCGATTGGATCAGCGTGATGACGGGGAAGGGGTTGTCGGCTCCCGATCTCCGCGACGCGATGAAGGCGCCAGTATGAGCCGGCACGCCTTTACTGCGCGTGCCCAGCTTCGACTGGAAGAACTCCCCCCAGAGCTCGAGGGTGGGGAGAATGCCAAGATAGCCCTCGCACAGGGTGACGAAGGCCGACAGCAGCACCACCGCGTTGGGGGTGAGGTGGTGCGGCTGGAGCTGATAGAATTCCAGCCAGGAGCGGAAGAAGGCGCTCACTGGCAGGCCGAAGCCGCGCAGGAAGTGCGATCGGAAGACCACCCGCTCGCCCTCCCGCGGCGCCGGCCTGACTTCCTTCTCCGGCGCGAGGCGGACCTCCACTTTGTCCGCGCTGGGCAGACGCCGGGTGTCGCCGAGGAAGTCGATGTGGTCGTTATGGACGATGGAGCCATCCCAATCCCCGCCAAGCTGCTCTACGTGGGGAGGCATAGCGGAAGCTAGCACGGCGGCGGAGGAGCGTGCGGAGGAAGAGCGCGGCGGCGAGGCGCTGTCGCAAGAATGAGCAAGGCAAGAAGACGGTGGAAGTAGGAGGAGCGTGCGAGGGCCTGCCGCCCTCCACCTCCCCCTACTTATAGCCTCACGCGGCCGAAGAGGCCGGGCGTGGGGGGAGACGTGGGTTAACTGCGCCCACTCCTCCCACGTCTCGCGTTTATTACGCATAAGTGCGAGCCGAAACTGCCGCACGGAACGTGCGGGCGGTTTCGGGACACAAAGGATCCGCGCCTGGGCCGGGGCGCGGACGTGGCGGGCCCCCTCCCTGCGGCGGCGTCCCATCACGCGCGTGGGCTGGCAGGCTTTCCGGCCACGTGGCACGCCAACGGCCCGAGGCCGGCCCGCGGCCCGGTGCACGTACCTGCGGGTTCCCGCCCCCCGACTCCAGAAGAATTCGACTAAGGCGGCGCGCCTGACCAAGGCCGGCTCCCAGCTGCCGGCTCGTCACGATAGGAAGCTGATCGAGCTTCTTGAACCCCACTCCACCTCGAAGCCCAATCAGCTTCGGGGACTACTGTCAGAGTAAATGGCCACGGGTAGCCTAACCGACTACCCCTGGATCTTCAGAAAATCTATCAGGCCCTTGGGCCTTCAAGCACGACAAGCATTTGGGCCGCCTTCCCCGGCCGGCTACCACTAAAGCTGACTCCCGGAAGGCGACCCAGCCTCACCGACTCCTCCCCAGGACGACTACGGGGTGGCCGACTCCAAGAAGCCGACCAGGAAGGACGCCGACTCCTAGGGGCCGGCCAAGATCACAACCACCCCTCCATAACAGCGACGTGACCGGGTGTGGCCATAGTGCGGCCCATGACCCCCGAAGCCCGAGGCGGGCATGGCTACAGGAGGCCGTACGGGAGGGACGTCTCCCGTGCGGCTCGGCACTGTAGCCACGCTAGCCTCGACGTCGTCCATGACCCACTCCTGTACGGCCCAAGGACTGCGGGCCCCTTCAGCCAGAGAGAGGCGTGAAGGCGGCCCGGCTTTTCCTAGTCGGCCAAGAGTATAGCCGGCCTCCAGAAGCCGGCTACTCCCTTCCTCGAAGCAGGAGCCCCATTAAGGAGACAAGACGAGGTGAGGCTACAGTGATAGCCCCCGAGGCGGCCCACTGTAGCCACGCTCACCTCGACAAAGCCCTCATCATCAGAGGCGCGGCTACAGTAAGCAGCCACCGACAAAACCCTAGGCAGTGGGACCGGCCTGTCGACCAAGTAGCCGGCAGCCGGCGGGACCCAGCAGCCGGCGGAGAAGCCGGCGAGCGTAGACACTGACGGCTGGGACCAGATCCCAGTCGGATTACCATTGTACCCCCGGGGGGTAGGCCTATATAAACCCCCCGGAGCACCCATGCAAAGGGTTCGCTTCTGGGTTGGCCTTTGAGCATAGTTGGCTTTTAGGTTAACACCCACGCATAGCACACACACCATAGATAGAGAGAAGCAAGAGCTAGCCTTGTTCTTCTTCTCCCTTGATCCCAACAGCTCTAGGAGCGATTGTAGCTACCCTTTATCGATCTAGTGATCATGCGGAGACCCCGCAGAGCAGGACTAGGGGTGTTATCTCCTCGGAGAGCCCCGAACCTGGGTAAGATTCGCCGGCGTGCATGTCTTCGCCTCATCCCGTTTCCAGGCACCGGCGACGTTTTATTGGCTCCCATAATGATAAGCCATCCCTTGGCATATGTCGCACCAACCACCCGACATGCTCCTCAAAGATCTGGGGGTCGGCACGAATGGCAGCCATCGCGACCTCATCCGCGCGTGCAGCCGCGATTTGCTTCTCCGCTGCCAAATGCTCCTTGAGGTCCTGGCTATACTGCGTGCGCCATGGCTTAGGCCAGCGCTTATTTGGTGGAGGGGTCGGTGATTTGGGTGGAAGGTGTCGCGCTCGCACCGGCGGTCGGGGCATGTGGGATGTGGAAGGAGGAGGAGGATGGGGGTCGGGTGTGGATTACCTGCCAGGATAGAGGAGGCCGAGCAGCGTGAAGGAGGGTCGCCGGCGAGGAGGCGGCGGTGCTGCAAGCAAGGAGTGAAGGTTTCAACTTGAAAAGGAAGGCGGAAAGAGGGGAAATGTGAATTTTGGTAAGGGGGAGGGGGCGCGGAGGTAGATATTTCCGCGGAAGCCAAAAATTTGGAATCGCTTCAGCCAAAAAATTGGCGCGCAAAGTGTCATCAGACACGGTTATTCAGAACTGTGTACGATATGTGGACATCACAAATGATTCAGATAGCTTAACCCGTGTGTGATGAGTTTGAACGTCAAAAGTGTTGGTTTGAATTTCCATCGTTACAGTGGTCATCCACGTCATTGCATAATTTGGGTACACAAAGGAGACAACAGCACACCCACACTTCTTAATCGAGCAAGTTCAGCAATTAAACAGAGCTAGCTGACCTAAACATTACTCTAACAAATTAAAGACCGGCGCTCTTAATTAAACAAAACATAGAGTACTACTACGGCTGGTGCTCGTCGATCTCCGCCGCCGCCTCCATGTCTAGCTCGCGCCCGACGGTCTCCTAGGGAAGGGGCTCCATGGCATCCATCGCACCATACTCGGCAAGCATCTCGCCATCCGCGTCCGCCATCTCTTTGGAAAAGGCCGCCACGAGCTGGGCGTGGGCGGACGCGATCTGGGCTTGGACGGGCTCCGTCGTCGCAAGGTATGCGGTGGAGGAACGGATGGCTGCTCGAACGCTCTCGGCGATTGCCAGCTCTTCGGCCGTGGGTTGCCGACCATTGTCGGAGAAAGATTCGTTCGATTTGTGCGGTGACCGCCAGGACCTGGGCGTGGGCGGCCTCGACATGGTCGTGGGCGGCCTCCATCAGGGCTAAGGCCGCCACTGTGGAACGGACAGCTGTTGTGCCGCTCTCGTCAGTTGCTATCCCGAGGCAGATGTTGCAGCCGCCACCTGAGAAGCAACAGCGGCTGTTTGGGCTGCCTTTGCCGCCCGGTCGCAAATTGCGGCCGCGCTCATGCAACTTGTTAGTGTTGGGGAACGTAGTAATTTCAAAAAAATTCCTACGCACACACAGGATCATGGTGATGCATAGCAACGAGAGGGGAGAGTGATGTCCACGTACCCTCGTAGACCGAAAGCGGAAGCGTTAGCACAATGCGGTTGATGTAGTCGTACGTCTTCACGATCCGACCGATCAAGTACCGAACGCACGACACCTCCGAGTTCAGCACACGTTCAGCTCGATGACGTCCCTCGAACTCCGATCCAGCCGAGCTTTGAGGGAGAGTTCCGTCAGCAGGACGGCGTGGTGACGATGATGATGTTCTACCGACGCAGGGCTTCGCCTAAGCACTACTACGATATTATCGAGGTGGACTATGGTGGAGGGGGGCACCGCACACGGCTAAGAGATCCAAGGATCAATTTTGTGTCTAGAGGTGCCCCCTGCCCCGTATATAAAGGAGCAAGGGGGGAGAGGCGGCCGGCCAGGAGGAGGCGCGCCAGGGAGGAGTCCTACTCCCACCGGGAGTAGGACTCCCTCCTTTCCTAGTTGGAGTGGGAGAAGGGGGAAGGAGGAGGGAGAGAGGAAGGAAAGGGGGCCGCCCCCCCTCCTTGTCCAATTCAGACTAGAGGGGGAGGGGGCGTGCGGCCTGCCCTGGCCGCCCCTCCTCTTCTCCACTAAGGCCCATCTTGGCCCATTAAACCCCCGGGGGGTTCCGGTAACCCCCGGTACTCCGGTAAAATCCCGATTTCACCCGGATCATTTCCGATATCCAAATGTAGGCTTCCAATATATCAATCTTTATGTCTCGACCATTTCGAGACTCCTCGTGATGTCCGTGATCACATCCGGGAATCCGAACTACCTTCGGTACATCAAAATACATAAACTCATAATATAACCGTCATTGAACTTTAAGCGTGCGGACCCTACGGGTTCGAGAACTATGTAGACATGACCAAGACACGTCTCCGGTCAATAACCAATAGCGGAACCTGGATGCTCATATTGGTTCCTACATATTCTACGAAGATCTTTATCGGTCAAACCGCATAACAACATATGTTGTTCCCTTTGTCATCGGTATGTTACTTGCCCGAGATTCGATCGTCGGTATCTTAATACCTAGTTCAATCTCGTTACCGGCAAGTCTCTTTACTTGTTCCGTAATACATCATCCCGCAACTAGCTCATTAGTTGCAATGCTTGCAAGGCTTATAGTGATGTGCATTACCAAGTGGGCCCAGAGATACCTCTCCGACAATCGGAGTGACAAATCCTAATCTCGAAATACGCCAACCCAACAAGTACCTTCGGAGACACCTGTAGAGCACCTTTATAATCACCCAGTTACATTGTGATGTTTGGTAGCACACAAAGTGTTCCTCCGATAAACGGGAGTTGCATAATCTCATAGTCATAGGAACATGTATAAGTCATGAAGAAAGCAATAGCAGAATACTAAATGATCGTGTGCTAAGCTAACGGAATGGGTCAAGTCAATCACATCATTCTCCTAATGATGTGATCCCGTTAATCAAATGACAACTCATGTCAATGTCTAGGAAACATAACCATCTTTGATCAACGAGCTAGTCAAGTAGAGGCATACTAGTGAAACTCTGTTTGTCTATGTATTCACACAAGTATTATGTTTCCGGTTAATACAATTCTAGCATGAATAATAAACATTTATCATGATATAAGGAAATAAATAATAACTTTATTATTGCCTCTAGGGCATATTTCCTTCAGTCTCCCACTTGCACTAGAGTCAATAATCTAGATTACACAGTAATGATTCTAACACCCATGGAGCCTTGGTGCTGATCATGTTTTGCTCGTGGAAGAGGCTTAGTCAACGGGTCTGCAACATTCAGATCCGTATGTATCTTGCAAATTTCTATATCTCCCACCTGGACTTGATCCCGGATGGAGTTGAAGCGCCTCTTGATGTGCTTGGTTCTCTTGTGAAATTTGGATTCCTTTGCCAAGGCAATTGCACCAGTATTGTCACAAAAAAATTTCATTGGACCCGATGCACTAGGTATGGCACCTAGATCGGATATGAACTCCTTCATCCAGACTCCTTCATTTGCTGCTTCCGAAGCAGCTATGTACTCTGCTTCACACGTAGATCCCGCCACAACACTTTGTTTAGAACTGCACTAACTGACAGCTCCACCGTTCAATGTAAACACGTATCCGGTTTGCGATTTAGAATCGTCTGGATCGGTGTCAAAGCTTGCATCGACGTAACCATTTACGACTAGCACTTTGTCACCTCCATAAATGAGAAACATATCCTTAGTCCTTTTCAGGTATTTCAGGATGTTCTTGACCGCTGTCCAGTGATCCACTCCTGGATTACTTTGGTACCTCCCTACTAAACTTATAGCAAGGCACACATCAGGTCTGGTACACAGCATTGCATACATGATAGAGCCTATGGCTGAAGCATTGGGAACATCTTTCATCTTCTCTCTATCTTCTGCAGTGGTCGGGCATTGAGTCTTACTCAACTTCACACCTTGAACACAGGCAAGAACCCTTTCTTTGCTTGATCCATTTTGAACTTCTTCAAAACTTTGTCAAGGTATGTGCTTTGTGAAAGTCCAATTAAGCGTCTTGATCTATCTCTATAGATCTTGATGCCCAATATATAAGCAGCTTCACCGAGGTCCTTCATTGAAAAACTCTTATTCAAGTATCCTGTTATGCTATCCAGAAATTCTATATCATTTCCAATTAGCAATATGTCATCCACATATAATATCAGAAATGCTACAGAGCTCCCACTCACTTTCTTGTAAATACAGGCTTCCCCAAAAGTCTGTATAAAACCATATGCTTTGATCACACTATCAAAGCGTTTATTCCAACTCCGAGAGGCTTGCACCAGTCCATAAATGGATCGCTGGAGCTTGCACACTTTGTTAGCTCCCTTTGGATCGACAAAACCTTCCGGTTGCATCATATACAACTCTTCTTCCAGAAATCCATTCAGGAATGCAGTTTTGACATCCATTTGCCAAATTTCATAATCATAAAATGCGGCAATTGCTAACATGATTCGGACAGACTTAAGAATCGCTACGGGTGAGAAAGTCTCATCATAGTCAATCCCTTGAACTTGTCGAAAACCTTTTGCAACAAGTCGAGCTTTATAAACAGTAACATTACCGTCAGCGCCAGTCTTCTTCTTGAAGATCCATTTATTCTCAATGGCTTGCCGATCATCGGGCAAGTCAACCAAAGTCCACACTTTGTTCTCATACATGGATCCCATCTCAGATTTCATGGCCTCAAGCCA
Source organism: Triticum aestivum (assembly GCF_018294505.1). Classification (NCBI taxonomy): domain Eukaryota; kingdom Viridiplantae; phylum Streptophyta; class Magnoliopsida; order Poales; family Poaceae; genus Triticum; species Triticum aestivum. Next base: position 398,118,642 of record NC_057796.1, on the reverse strand, counting down.
TTTTGCGGAATCTGGGCTCACCATCGCTTCTTCATAGTTCGTAGGTTCGTCATGGTCTAGTAACATAACCTCCAGAACAGGATTACCGTACCACTCTGGTGCGGATCTTACTCTGGTTGATCTACGAGGTTCAGCAACAACTTGATCTGAAGTTTCATGATCATCATCATTAACTTCCTCACTAATTGGTGTAGGTGTCACAGGAACCGGTTTCTGTGATGAACTACTTTCCAATAAGGGAGCAGGTACAGTTACCTCATCAAGTTCTACTTTCCTCCCACTCACTTCTTTCGAGAGAAACTCCTTCTCTAGAAAGGATCCAAATTTAGCAACAAAAGTCTTGCCTTCAGATCTGTGATAGAAGGTGTACCCAACAATTTCCTTTGGGTATCCTATGAAGACACATTTCTCCGATTTGGGTTCGAGCTTATCAGGTTGAAGTTTTTTCACATAAGCATCGCAGCCCCAAACTTTACGAAACGACAACTTTGGTTTCTTCTCAAACCACAGTTCATAAGGCGTCGTCTCAACGGATTTCGATGGTGCCCTATTTAACGTGAATGCAGCCGTCTCTAAAGCATAACCCCAAAATGATAGCGGTAAATCAGTAAGAGACATCATAGATCGCACCATATCTAGTAAAGTACGATTACGACGTTAGGACACACCATTACGCTGTGGTGTTCCGGGTGGCGTGAGTTGCGAAACTATTCCGCATTGTTTCAAATGAAGACCAAACTCGTAACTCAAATATTCTCCTCCACGATCAGATCGTAGAAACTTTATTTTCTTGTTACGATGATTTTCAACTTCACTCTGAAATTCTTTGAACTTTTCAAATGTTTCAGACTTATGTTTCATTAAGTAGATATACCCATATCTGCTTAAATCATCTGTGAAGGTGAGAAAATAACGTTACCCGCCGCGAGCCTCAACATTCATCGGACCACATACATCTGTATGTATGATTACCAACAAATCTATTGCTCGCTCCATAGTTCCGGAGAACGATGTTTTCATCTTGCCCATGAGGCACGGTTCGCAAGTACCAAGTGATTCATAATCAGTGGTTCCAAAAGTCCATCAGTATGGAGTTTCTTCATGCGCTTTACACCAATATGACCTAAACGGCAGTGCCACAAATAAGTTGCACTATCATTATCAACTCTGCATCTTTTGGCTTCAATATTATGAATGTGTGTATCACTACTATCGAGATTTAACAAAAATAGACCACTCTTCAAGGGTGCATGACCATAAAAGATATTACTCATATAAATAGAACAACCATTATTCTCTGATTTAAATGAATAACCGTCTCGCATCAAACAAGATCCAGATATAATGTTGATGCTTAACGCTGGCACCAAATAACAATTATTCAGGTCTAAATCTAATCCCGAAGGTAGATGTAGAGGTAGCGTGCCGACCGCGATCACATCGACTTTGGAACCATTTCCCACGCGCATCGTCACCTCGTCCTTAGCCAATCTTCGCTTAATCCGTAGTCCCTGTTTTGAGTTGCAAATATTAGCAACGGAACCAGTATCAAATACCCAGGTGCTACTGCGAGCATTAGTAAGGTACACATCAATAACATGTATATCACATATACCTTTGTTCACCTTGCCATCCTTCTTATCCGCCAAATACTTGGGGCAGTTCCACTTCCAGTGACCAGTCTGTTTGTAGTAGAAGCACTCAGTCTCAGGCTTAGGTCCAGACTTGGGTTTCTTCTCCAGAGTAGCAACTTGTTTGCTGTTCTTCTTGAAGTTCCCCTTCTTCTTCCCTTTGCCCTTTTTCTTGAAACTGGTGGTCTTGTTGACCATCAACACTTGATGCTCCTTCTTGATTTCTACCTCCGCAGCCTTTAGCATTGCGAAGAGCTCGGGAATTGTCTTATCCATCCCTTGCATGTTATAGTTCATCATGAAGCTCTTGTAGCTTGGTGGCAGTGATTGAAGAATTCTGTCAATGACGCTATCATCCGGAAGATTAACTCCCAGTTGAATCAAGTGATTGTTATACCCAGACATTCTGAGTATATGCTCACTGACAGAACTATTCTCCTCCATCTTACAGCTATAGAACTTATTGGAGACTTCATATCTCTCAATCCGGGCATTTACTTGAAATATTAACTTCAACTCCTGGAACATCTCATATGATCCATGACATTTAAAACGTCGTTGAAGTCCCGGTTCTAAGCCGTAAAGCATGGCACACTGAACTATCGAGTAGTCATCAGCTTTGCTCTGCCAGACGTTCATAACATCTGCTGTTGCTCCTGCAGCAGGTCTGGCACCTAGCGGTGCTTCCAGGACGTAATTCTTATGTGCAGCAATGAGGATAATCCTCAAGTTACGGACCCAGTCCGTGTAATTGCTACCATCATCTTTCAACTTTGCTTTCTCAAGGAACGCATTAAAATTCAACGGAACAACAGTACAGGCCATCTATCTACAATCAACATAGATAAGCAAAATAATATCAGGTACTAAGTTCATGATAAATTTAAGTTCAATTAATCATATTACTTAAGAACTCCCACTTAGATAGACATCCCTCTAATCCTCTAAGTGATCACGTGATCCAAATCAACTAAACCATGTCTGATCATCACGTGAGATGGAGTAGTTTCAATGGTGAACATCACTATGTTGATCATATCTACTATATGATTCACGCTCGACCTTTCGGTCTCAGTGTTCCGAGGCCATATCTGCATATGCTAGGCTCGTCAAGTTTAACCCGAGTATTCCGCGTGTGCAACTGTTTTGCACCCGTTGTATTTGAACGTAGAGCCTATCACACCCGATCATCACGTGGTGTCTCAGCATGAAGAACTTTCACAACGGTGCATACTCAGGGAGAACACTTATACCTTGATAATTTAGTGAGAGATCATCTTATAATGCTACCGTCAATCAAAGCAAGATAAGATGCATAAAAGATAAACATCACATGCAATCAATATAAGTGATATGATATGGCCATCATCATCTTGTGCTTGTGATCTCCATCTCTGAAGCATCGTCATGATCACCATCGTCACCAGCGCGACACCTTGATCTCCATCGTAGCATCGTTGTCGTCTCGCCAACTTATGCTTCTACGACTATCGCTACCGCTTAGTGATAAAGTAAAGCATTACAGGGCGATTGCATTGCATACAATAAAGTGACAACCATATGGCTCCTGCTAGTTGCCGATAACTCGGTTACAAAACATGATCATCTCATACAATAAAATATAGCATCATGCCTTGACCATATCACATCACAACATGCCCTGCAAAAACAAGTTAGACGTCCTCTACTTTGTTGTTGCATGTTTTTACGTGGCTGCTACGGGCTGAGCAAGAACCATTCTTACCTACGCATCAAAACCACAACGATAGTTTGTCAAGTTAGTGTTGTTTTAACCTTCTCAAGGACCGGGCGTAGCCACACTCGGTTCAACTAAAGTTGGAGAAACTGACACCCGCCAGCCACCTGTGTGCAAAGCACGTCGGTAGAACCAGTCTCGCGTAAGCGTACGCGTAATGTTGGTCCGGGCCGCTTCATCCAACAATACCGCCGAACCAAAGTATGACATGCTGGTAAGCAGTATGACTTATATCGCCCACAACTCACTTGTGTTCTACTCGTGCATATAACATCTACGCATAAACCTGGCTCTGATGCCACTGTTGGGGAACGTAGTAATTTCAAAAAAATTCCTACGCACACACAGGATCATGGTGATGCATAGCAACGAGAGGGGAGAGTGATGTCCACGTACCCTCATAGACCGAAAGCGGAAGCGTTAGCACAACACGGTTGATGTAGTCGTACGTCTTCACGATCCGACCGATCAAGTACCGACCGTACGGCACCTCCGAGTACAGCACACGTTCAGCTCGATGACGTCCCTCAAACTCCGATCCAGCCGAGCTTTGAGGGAGAGTTCTGTCAGCACAACGGCGTGGTGACGATGATGATGTTCTACCGACGCAAGGCTTCGCCTAAGCACTACTATGATATTATCGAGGTGGACTATGGTGGAGGGGGGCACCGCACACGGCTAAGAGATCCAAGGATCAATTGTGTGTCTAGAGGTGCCCCCTGCCCCCGTATATAAAGGAGCAAGGGGGAGAGGCGGCCGGCCAGGAGGAGGCGCGCCAGGGAGGAGTCCTACTCCCACCGGGAGTAGGACTCCCTCCTTTCCTAGTTGGAGTAGGGGAAGGAGGAGGGAGAGAGGAAGGAAAGGGGGGCGCCGCCCCCCTCCTTGTCCAATTCGGACTAGAGGGGGGGGGGGGCGGCCTGCCCTGGCCGCCCCTCCTCTTCTCCACTAATACCCATCTTGGCCCATTAAACCCCCCCGGGGGGGGGGGTTCCGGTAACCCCCGGTACTCCGGTAAAATGCCGATTTCACCCGGAACATTTCCGATATCCAAATATAGGCTTCCAATATATCAATCTTTATGTCTCGACCATTTCGACACTCCTCGTCATGTCTGTGATCACATCCGGGACTTGGAACTACCTTCGGTACATCAAAATACATAAACTCATAATATAACCGTCATCGAACTTTAAGCGTGCGGACCCTACGGGTTCGAGAACTATGTAGACATGACCGAGACACGTCTCCGGTCAATAACCAATAGCGGAACCTGGATGCTCATATTGGTTCCTACATATTCTACGAAGATCTTTATCGGTCAAACCGCATAACAACATACGTTGTTCCCTTTGTCATCGGTGTGTTACTTGCCCGAGATTCGATCGTCGATATCTTAATACCTAGTTCAATCTCGTTACCGGCAAGTCTCTTTACTCGTTCCATAATACATCATCCCGCAACTAACTCATTAGTTGCAATGCTTGCAAGGCTTATAGTGATGTGCATTACCGAGTGGGCCCAGAGACACCTCTCCGACAATCGGAGTGACAAATCCTAATCTCGAAATACGCCAACCCAACAAGTACCTTCGGAGACACCTGTAGAGCACCTTTATAATCACCCAGTTACTGTGACGCCCCCGATTTGACCGTACACTAATCATGCACGCAAATGTGTACGATCAAGATCAGGGACTTGCGGGAAGATATCACAACACAACTCTACAACATAAATAAGTCATACAAGCATCATAATACAAGCCAGGGGCCTCGAGGGCTCGAATACAAATGCTCGATCATAGACGAGTCAGCAGAAGCAACAATATCTGAGTACAGACATAAGTTAAACAAGTTTGCCTTAAGAAGGCTAGCACAAAAGTAGCAATGATCGAAAAGGCAAGGCCTCCTGCCTGGGACCTCCTAACTACTCCTCGAAGCCGAACTCCATGTAGAATCATCCTCGGGATCTCTAGCTCCTGGACACCAGCATCTGGTTGCGACAATCAGGTATAGAAAGGGGAAAGGAGGGTGAAAAGCAACCGTGAGTACTCATCCAAAGTACTCGCAAGCAAGGAGCTACACTACATATGCATGGGTATATGTGTAAAGGGCCATATCGGTGGACTGAACTGCAGAATGCCAGAATAAGAGGGGGATAGCTAATCCTGTCGAAGACTACGCTTCAGGCCACCTCCATCTTGCAGCATGTAGAAGAGACTAGATGGTAAGTTCACCAAGTAGCATCGTATAGCATAATCCTACCCGGCGATCCCCTCCTCGTCGCCCTGTTAGAGAGCGATCACCGGGTTATATCTTGCACTTGGAAGGGTGTGTTTTATTAAGTATCCAGTTCTAGTTGTCATAAGGTCAAGGTACAACTCCGGGTCGTCCTTTTACCGAGGGACACGGCTGTTCGAATAGATAAACTTCCCTGCAGGGGTGCACCACATAACCCAACACGCTCGATCCCATTTGGCCGGACACACTTTTCTGGGTCATGCCCGGCCTCGGAAGATCAACACGTCGCAGCCCCACCGAGGCTCAACAGAGAGGTCAGCACGCCGGTCTAAATCCTATGCGCGCAGGGGTCTGGGCCCATCGCCCATTGCACACCTGCACGTTGCATACGCGGTCGGAAGCAGACCTAGCCCCCTTAATACAAGTGCGAGCTTACGGTCCAATGCGGCGCGCGCCACTCAGTCGCTGACGTCAAAAAGAGCTTCGGCTGATACCACGGCGCCGAGTGCCCATAACTGTTCCCGCGTAGTTGGTTAGTGCGTATAGACCAAATGGCCAGACTCAGATCAAATACCAAGATCTCGTTAAGCGTGTTAAGTATCCGCGAACGCCGACCAGGGCCATGCCCACCTCTCTCCTAAGTGGTCTCAACCTGCCCTGTCGCTCCGCCACAAAGTAACAGTCGGGGGCTGTCAGGAACCCAGGCCCACCTCTACCGGGATGGAGCCACCTGTCCATTCAGCCCCCTCACCAGAATCACTTGCGGGTACTCAACGAGCCGACCCGACTTTAGTCACCACATGTGTCATGTATATAAAGTATATAGTATATACCCGTGATCACCACCCGAAGTGATCACGGCCCAGTAGTATAGCATGGCAGACGGACAAGAGTGTAGGGCCACTGATGGAGCACTAGCATCCTATACTAAGCAGTAGGATGGCAGGTAAGGGTAACAACTGTGGCAACAATGACAGGCTATGCATCAGAATAGGATTAACCGAAAGCAGTAACATGCTACACTACTCTAATGCAAGCAGTATAGAGAAGAATAGGCGATATCTGGTGATCAAGGGGGGGGCTTGCCTGGTTGCTTTGGCAAGGAAGGGTCGTCAACTCCGTAGTCGAACTGGGGTCGCCGGCAGTCTCGGGGTCTACCGAAAAGAAGTAACGGAGGGGGAACACAATAAATAACAAAGCAATCAAAGCATCACAAAGCGTAACATGGCAATACGCGGTGCTAGGTGTGCCCTAACGCGGTAGTAGGTGATACCGACGAAGGGGAGAAACATCCGGGAAAGTATCCCCGGCGTTTTGCGTTTTTGAACAGATGAACCGGAGGGGGAAAGTTGCGTGTTTGCTATGCTAGGGATGTGTGGTGAACGAACGGGCTGCGTATCCGGATTCGTCTCGTCGTTCTGAGCAACTTTCATGTAGAAAGTATTTTCATCCGAGATACGAATTAATTTATATGATTTTTCAAAGGTTTATCAATATTCTAGAAATTATTATTAATTCAAAAACAAACAGGAAATTGCTAGGTGTACCAAGCCTTGTGTACACAGAAGTGTACCAAAGGGTGACATCTGGGTCCAGGGGGGTCCCAGTTGACCAGTCAACGTTTGACTGGTCAACAGGGGTGGGGCCCTCCTGTCATTGACTGTTTTAGTCTACTCTAACAGTTTAGTTATCTAAACTAGGTGGTCACCCTAATTAAGCTTAATTAATTAAGTTAATTAACCGTTTAACTAATTAATTAATTAATTTTATTAGTATAAATTGTTTTTACATTTTTTTTAGTAAACAGGGGGGGCGTGGGGCCCCGTTGTCATAGGCCCCTGGGCTTTAACGAGCGCGCGGGTTCGGGCGAAGCCTCCTGGGGTGCGAGCGCAGCCCGCATGGGCGCACGCCCAGGGGCATGGCCGTGGCCATAGCAGGAGCGGCCGGTGCTGGTCGGCGGGCAGGGGCCGCGGGCGGGGCCGACGAGGACGACCGCCGATGCGGCCAAACAGCGGACGGACGGGCGCGGCGCTAGGCAGAGCAGCAGGTGGGCGCGGCGGCCGAAGACAAGGCCAGGGGCGGGATCACGATGGACGGTGCGGGGGGGGGGGGCGGCAGAAGCACCAGGAGGCGGCGACGGCAGCGGCATCGCGGGATGCACGGGAGCACGGCCGAAGGCCAACGGCGCGCGCGGCCACCTACGACGACAGAGACGAGGGGGAAGGAGTGGGAATCAGCGGGGGCTCACAGCAGAGCGTAGGGGACGGCAGTGGGCTCGGGGAGACGCGGTAGCGAGCGATGTGCGGCGGTGTAGAGGGCGCCGGTGTCGTGTGGCGGCGACTTGGGGCGACGGTGTCCAGGCGGTGGGGCGCGGCTCGATCCGGCGGCCTCGGGGTCGGTGACGGGGCGACGACGGCGAGGTGAGGCGGCGCCGAGGACGGGCGCCGGCGTCGAGGAGTGGGCGGCGCGGTCGCCGAGGAGAGGCGGCGCGGTCGGGACGAGGCCGATGGGGGCGATGGGATCGGGGCACTCGCCCGATCCAGATCACGCGATGGGGGGGAGGGAATGGGGATCGTGGGGAGAGGGGTTAGGGTTTCGGGGGGTTGGCCAAATAGGCCAACGGGCGTGCGGGAGTGGGCCGGCCTGGTGGTCTGGTGGCCTGCTGGGCCGTGGCCCAGTGGGCCAGGGGGTTTGTTTGTTTTTTTTCTTATTTTATTTTATTTCCTTTATTTTTATTTATTCTTTCCTATTTTATTTTAGTTACAATTTATTTTAGTTTTAGTAAAAATTATCACTAACACCTAAATTGGTACTTTTAAATAAACTACTGCCACATTAATTCTTACCCCAACTAGAATAGTTTAATATTTTATAAAATTCAAAAGGCATTTATTTTATTATTTAACCTACAGTTTTAATTATTTTGAACACTTAATCATTTTATTAAATTTAGGTTTCTTCACCACTATTACCCAGGATTTATTTAACACATTTACAACATTTTAGTTTTCACTTTTGAAAACTTTAACCGTTCGACTTGATCTTAAATTTGAATTTGGATCGGTTCTAAACTAGCAGGAGATTAGCAACAGTAATTGTGGTGACGTGGCATCATTACCAGAGGGTTACTGTAGCTTGATTACCCGGGCGTCACAATTCTCCTCCACTACAAGAAATCTCGTCCCGAGATTTAAGCAGTGGAGTAAGGGGGAAAAAGTGCTGGTAGCGAAAACCTAACGAGTCTTGTCGGTCTTGGCTGCCCTTTTGAAGAGGTTGATCCCTTTCGTTGATGTCTTCATTACTCTGCTTCAAGTCACCATGATCAAGTCGTCATCCTTTCTTCGGGATCTCCATCGTACTTACGACAGAGTAAGGGGGGTATTCTGGAAGAATGGACCTCTGCAAGGTTGACTATCTGGTCAATATCATCAGGGAAGGTGGTGGAAAGTAACTCTCGAACTAAATCTTAAGAAAAAGCCGAGAGCAAGTAAGAAAGTACCATGAGAAGTTTCAAACGGGTAGGCAATCGTTCGAAGCCTGAAACAAAGTGTGAAAGGGGTTCAAAGCAATTGGAATAAGTATTATGTCTGATGCCAGTATAGATCAGTAGGACGGTGGTCCGTGAATTACATACGAGTCAAGCTCGAGGAATAACTTCGACAACAGGGTGTATAGGAGAGTCAGGTTTCGATCCTGTGGAACTGTGGGTTATGGGCCCACCATGTGGGTTAAAAGTAGGAAGGGCGGTGACATCTTGCACGATCATGATAGCAAGGCATGTCAGAGGGTAGTCTGTCAGTTATATGTCAGCAACATCGTCGGTACCAAGGGCGAGGGATGAAGAGAACCATTTTCCTGCTCGTTGAAATGAGGCGGACCATTAGGCAAACTTCTCGTCCATCGGTGGTTACCGAAATGTCACCAACAATAGTAACAGGGTCTTACTGACAGAGTTGTACACCGAGGTGTTTGCACAAGCAGGGAATTAATACTGCTTAGATCATAATGATCACCAAAAACGTTAAACCAACCAATGGAAAGGAAAATATGATTATCAGATTAAACAGAACAATGGAAAGGAAAATGTGTTTAAACACATATTTCAGGGGTATATCCTTCCCAAGGACAATGGTTAGAAGAGAACCATTTAGGTTAGGGAAGAGGAAGTTCATGACATTACCCAAACAACGGTGTTTGAATAATTGATAATGAAAATTTAGCATTGTGCTTCAAATGTTTTTATTAAAGATCGGAGTACCACAGACATGCTTCGAGATAGCATTGACCTGGTCATTAGGTAAGATCAGGCTATGGATACACAAAGGATCCATCAGGAACAACTTATAGAGTAAGTCTTACAATTTCCTCATGGAAGAATAGCTAACCTTGCTAAAAAAGGGAAACTTATAACAATAGGTCCTCTGGCCAGGTGTGTTAGGCATGACATCACCTTACCGGGTCATAAATAGACCAATGTTATAACTCTTGGAAATATGTTCCAACCATCATATCTGACCGAGATTCAGATCTGATTGGTGTCAGGATAACTCAGACTCAGGATGCCTGAGAAGAAAGGTGCAACACAAATTGTCGGAACGACATCGAAGATTCTTGGGAGATGAACTATGGAAGCGAGTTCCGAACAAGGGTTCATCATTAAATCAAGGAGAGGTGAGGAGGTGACTGATTGACTCAGCGACAATCCATTGAGATTTCCAAAAGATGGATTTCCACAACTATTTGAACAAGGAGATAACACTAACTAGATCGAATGACTTAATGATGTATGCTCGAGGAAAACATACACAGTTAAACATTGGTTGAAATGTGCACCCGAAATATGGGCTAGGTAGCACGATCAATGTTCGAATGATGATTCATTAAGCCATAGACGTAGAATGAAACTATAGACCAATAACTTCAAAGCAATAGGGTTGCTAGAAGTTTAGAATTTACACATCACAGACCATTTGTCGGTATTTCGTTTAGAAACAACACGGGGACCAAGAAAGAATGGTGATGGCGAGAAGTATTACTGTACCAAGAATTCTTAAGAGGTGGAGTAATGCTCACGACATTCTTGACATCAAAGATGGTAATACTCCACGGTAGAACATAACATAAGTTGGATAGCAGGGAAATCAAGATACAACACAAAATATGAACAAGTTTGTGTTGGGGGGAGGCAAGAATGTTGTCGATGATAACACAATTCATCGAGGGGCAAGGATGGTATTTCTCATCCTGAATTTCCACACACAACTTGGAAGAAGTCAAACTGTTGACAATGATCACGACAAATTTGTCGAGAGGTTTTCAAGAAGATGTAATTGATCGACGATGACATCAAGTCAAAGGAATGATGAAAGCGAAAGGTTATTGGAACCACGGGTAGGACACAAACTCGAAATCAAGCTTGTCATTCAAGGTGGAACGATAAGACGAGGAAATTGGCGTAAGCTTAGCTCATCATCTAAGGTTGCGCTCCGGAACTAAGGACCCAGTAGCACAGTTAAAATCGGCACGATAATGACATAGCCGAGCAGGCTAGGGATGACGTGATCGAGTACGAACTCATAAGCAAAGGAGATTACTAATAGTTGTTTAATCGTGATGCGGACTCGACTCAGTTATCGATGTCCTTGAGTGTTTAATAACTCGGAGCCCGTGAAAAATTGGAATCAATGAGAGTGTAATACTTGATGGAGAAGTCATCAGAAGTTATGCAGTTCCGTGATAATCTCGAGATACCAGGGGGTAATACTCGACGACAGATCAGAATAGAGGTTGGATTGGGTATTGTTCTGCAGAAGACAAGTGCTTAAACTTGCACGAGAAATGGTATTTAAAAGAGAACATGGTTGGAACCACGATTGCAAAATGCCAGTTCCCAGATATAAGATGAACTTATACCAAGGGAATAATTAATTTAAGAAAAGCTTTAATGATAAGATCTACATCGTGTCCATGGGCATGAACACAAAGTCCAAGGTCGACTCCCACTTCTTCAATGCATAACCTTTCATTCACTTCTCGCGTTTGATGAAGTTGAAGTGTTGAAATTTTTTATCTAGCAAAATACCAGAAGAGTATGACTCATGAAAACTTTCGAGTTCACACATATTATGAAAGGCATAGGTTCAACCCATCGGGGCATCGTGGAAACATATACCACAAGCTTCAGGGGTAAATAACTCAAGCTCGATAGTAGAGCATGGGTGTCAAAACGAGAGGATACAATTTACTAAAGGCATTATGTATCAGGGAAAGAACTCACAAGGTGATTAAATATGAGGGCACTGTCGGATAATAATCTAAAAAAGGATTTGGTGGTCCACAAGGGATCAGATGTGAGCATCGGTACTCAACTAGAGGAAGAAATAATGCAAGGGGACCAGATTATAGAAACAACTGGCTAACTCAAAGCTCAAATGCAAAGGAATTATGATTTCCAAATCAAGGGATCAGAAGCAAACGCTCTGATTAAGGATGGATAAGTTTAATAGCCTTAGGGGTACAATCGATGGCAATTTGATTGGTCGATACCAGCTCATGTTTAAAATGACGTTTGAGCCAGAAGGAAGAATTCTAGGATCTGATTGAGGATTGTGAGCATTCGCAACAGATTGAATCAACGGACTCAAAATGATAATGACAAGATATGCCAATAAGATTACGAGACTTAAGATTAATCATAATGCAAGTAAGCAAGAATTTCAAGAGCAAAAGGCTCCTGAGGATTTTCGGAAGATCGAATGGTATTTTGAACACTTTTGTGAAATACTTGAATCAACTGGGGATGAGCGGATACTCGGTAAGTGCGAGAATTATCTGTAGGGGTATTCAGGTGACAAAGAACAGCAAGGTAGTAAGCTCAAAGGATTCTCGGAACAACAGAGAGAATTTCGGGGTATCTTGTAATAACAAGAATCAACTGGGAAACATTGTACGAATGGCGAGTATATGTGGTTATCCATAGGAGTTTATCGATGAAAGGGAATTGCAAAAGCGATGAACACAAGTTCTCGGGTTATCAGCGGAGAGTATCTTCAGGGTCTTCACGTGCAGCAGACGATCATCAGTAATAAGGGGCTCTCCGGGTGAAAGTGATAACAAGATCCTAATGTTAGATTTAGAAAAATTCATTTAACCCAAATATGAGAGAGATCAGAGTCCCAGAGTAAAGGTCGAGGAGTAAAAGATCCTAGTACCACCCAATGGCGACGTGGGCCCGTAAGACACACAGCCATGTTAGTAAAAGTTTTGCAACGTCTGGACTCGACTTCGGCCAAGGAGTGTGGAAGGGGGATTCCTACAGGCAGTCGGATCTGATACCAACTTGTGACGCCCCCAATTTGACCGTACACTAATCATGCACGCAAATGTGTACGATCAAGATCAGGGACTCACGGGAAGATATCACAACACAACTCTACAACATAAATAAGTCATACAAGCATCATAATACAAGCCAGGGGCCTCGAGGGCTCGAATACATATGCTCGATCATAGACGAGTCAGCGGAAGCAACAATATCTGAGTACAGACATAAGTTAAACAAGTTTGCCTTAAGAAGGCTAGCACAAAAGTAGCAACGATCGAAAAGGCAAGGCCTCCTGCCTGGGACCTCCTAACTACTCCTCGAAGCCGAACTCCATGTAGAATCATCCTCGGGATCTCTAGCTCCTGGACTCCAGCATCTGGTTGCGACAATCAGGTATAGAAAGGGGAAAAGAGGGAGAAAAGCAACCGTGAGTACTCATCCAAAGTACTCGCAAGCAAGGAGCTACACTACATATGCATGGGTATATGTGTAAAGGGCCATATCGGTGGACTGAACTGCAGAATGCCAGAATAAGAGGGGGATAGCTAATCCTGTCGAAGACTACGCTTCAGGCCACCTCCATCTTGCAGCATGTAGAAGAGAGTAGATGGTAAGTTCACCAAGTAGCATCGTATAACATAATCCTACCCGGCGATCCCCTCCTCGTCGCCCTGTTAGAGAGCGATCACCGGGTTATATCTGGCACTTGGAAGGGTGTGTTTTATTAAGTATCCAGTTCTAGTTGTCATAAGGTCAAGGTACAACTCCGGGTCGTCCTTTTACCGAGGGACACGACTATTCGAATAGATAAACTTCCCTGCAGGGGTGCACCACATAACCCAACACGCTCGATCCCATTTGGCCGGACACACTTTTTTGGGTCATGCCCGGCCTCGGAAGATCAACACGTCGCAGCCCCACCGAGGCTCAACAGAGAGGTCAGCACGCTGGTCTAAATCCTATGCGCGCAGGGGTCTGGGCCCATCGCCCATTGCACACCTGCACGTTGCATACGCGGGATGGAGCCACCTGTCCATTCAGCCCCCTCATCAGAATCACTTGCGGGTACTCAACGAGCCGACCCGACTTTAGTCACCACATGTGTCATGTATATAAAGTATATAGTATATACCCGTGATCACCTCCCGAAGTGATCACGGCCCAGTAGTATAGCATGGCAGACGGACAAGAGTGTAGGGCCACTGATGGAGCACTAGCATCCTATACTAAGCAGTAGGATGGCAGGTAAGGGTAACAACTGTAGCAACAATGACAGGCTATGCATCAAAATAGGATTAACCGAAAGCAGTAACATGCTACACTACTCTAATGCAAGCAGTATAGAGAAGAATAGGCGATATCTGGTGATCAAGGGGGGGGCTTGCCTGGTTGCTTTGGCAAGGAAGGGTCGTCAACTCCGTAGTCGAACTGGGGTCGCCGGCAGTCTCGGGGTCTACCGAAAAGAAGTAACGGAGGGAGAACACAATAAATAACAAAGCAATCAAAGCATCACAAAGCGTAACATGGCAATACGCGGTGCTAGGTGTGCCCTAACGCGGTAGTAGGTGATACCGACGAAGGGGAGAAACATCCGGGAAAGTATCCCCGGCGTTTTGCGTTTTTGAACAGATGAACCGGAGGGGGAAAGTTGCGTGTTTGCTATGCTAGGGATGTGTGGTGAACGAACGGGCTGCGTATCCGGATTCGTCTCGTCGTTCTGAGCAATTTTCATGTAGAAAGTATTTTCATCCGAGATACGGATTAATTTATATGATTTTTCAAAGGTTTATCAATATTCTAGAAATTATTATTAATTCGAAAACAAACAGGAAATTGCTAGGTGTACCAAGCCTTGTGTACACAGAAGTGTACCAAAGGGTGACATCTGGGTCCAGGGGGGTCCCAGTTGACCAGTCAACGTTTGACTGGTCAACAGGGGTGGGGCCCTCCTGTCATTGACTGTTTTAGTCTACTCTAACAGTTTAGTTATCTAAACTAGGTGGTCACCCTAATTAAGCTTAATTAATTAAGTTAATTAACCGTTTAACTAATTAATTAATTAATTAATTTTATTAGTATAAATTGTTTTTACATTTTTTTAGTAAACAGGGGGGCGTGGGGCCCCGTTGTCATAGGCCCCTGGGCTTTAACGAGCGCGCGGGTTCGGGCGAAGCCTCCTGGGTGCGAGCGCAGCCCGCATGGGCGCACGCCCAGGGGCATGGCCGTGGCCATAGCAGGAGCGGCCGGTGCTGGTCGGCGGGCAGGGGCCGCGGGCGGGGCCGACGAGGACGACCGCCGATGCGGCCAAACAGCGGACGGACGGGCGCGGCGCTAGGCAGAGCAGCAGGTGGGCGCGGCGGCCGGAGACAAGGCCAGGGGCGGGATCACGATGGACGGTGCGGGGGGGGGGGCGGCAGAAGCACCAGGAGGCGGCGACGGCAGCGGCACCGCGGGATGCACGGGAGCACGGCCGAAGGCCAACGGCGCGCGCGGCCACCTACGACGACAGAGACGAGGGGGAAGGAGTGGGAATCAGCGGGGGCTCACAGCAGAGCGTAGGGGACGGCAGTGGGCTCGGGGAGACGCGGTAGCGAGCGATGTGCGGCGGTGTAGAGGGCGCCGGCGTCGTGTGGCGGCGACTTGGGGCGACGGTGTCCAGGCGGTGGGGCGCGGCTCGATCCGGCGGCCTCGGGGTCGGTGACGGGGCGACGACGGCGAGGTGAGGCGGCGCCGAGGACGGGCGCCGGCGTCGAGGAGTGGGCGGCGCGGTCGCCGAGGAGAGGCGGCGCGGTCGGGACGAGGCCGATGGGGGCGATGGGATCGGGGCACTCGCCCGATCCAGATCACGCGATGGGGGGGAGGGAATGGGGATCGTGGGGAGAGGGGTTAGGGTTTCGGGGGGTTGGCCAAATAGGCCAACGGGCGTGCGGGAGTGGGCCGGCCTGGTGGTCTGGTGGCCTGCTGGGCCGTGGGCCAGGGGGTTTGTTTGTTTTTTTCTTACTTTATTTTATTTCCTTTATTTTTATTTATTCTTTCCTATTTTATTTTAGTTACAATTTATTTTAGTTTTAGTAAAAATTATCACTAACACCTAAATTGGTACTTTTAAATAAACTACTGCCACATTAATTCTTACCCCAACTAAAATAGTTTAATATTTTATAAAATTCAAAAGGCATTTATTTTATTATTTAACCTACAGTTTTAATTATTTTGAACACTTAATCATTTTATTAAATTTAGGTTTCTTCACCACTATTACCCAGGATTTATTTAACACATTTACAACATTTTAGTTTTCACTTTTGAAATCTTTAACCGTTCGACTTGATCTTAAATTTGAATTTGGATCGGTTCTAAACTAGCAGGAGATTGGCAGCAGTAATTGTGGTGACGTGGCATCATTACCAGAGGGTTACTATAGCTTGATTATCCGGGCGTCACAGTTACGTTGTGACGTTTGGTAGCACACAAAGTGTTCCTCCAGTAAACGGGAGTTGCATAATCTCATAGTCATAGGAACATGTATAAGTCATGAAGAAAGCAATAGCAGAATACTAAACGATCGTGTGCTAAGCTAACGGAATGGGTCAAGTCAATCACATCATTCTCCTAATGATGTGATCCCATTAACCAAATGACAACTCATGTCAATGGCTAGGAAACATAACCATCTTTGATCAACGAGCTAGTCAAGTAGAGGCATACTAGTGACACTCTGTTTGTCTATGTATTCACACAAGTATTATGTTTCCGGTTAATACAATTCTAGCATGAATAATAAACATTTATCATGATATAAGGAAATAAATAATAACTTTATTATTGCCTCTAGGGCATATTTCCTTCAGTTAGCACGCACATGGCGGCTGCGGCCGCGCTCTCGCCGGAGTGGGCCACCGAAGTTGCCCTCACGACGCGGGTCCACGTGCCCATCTTTCACCGGCGACGATTGAACAGTGAAATGATATTTGGGGAGCGAGCTAGTGCGCTTGAGACGCCAGCTGCGGACAGTAGCTGACGCACCTTCTCGCGTAAGCCATAGGCGTACTATACACCGACGGTGCTCCAAGATATTTTGTACTACATCTCACATGGTTGCTGATAATAAACTGTGTGCGATCTACTTGATTTTTCATCTTGATTTGAATTACATAATGGGGTCACAGCGGCAATGGACGGTGTTTGAATTGCTAGACCTTTTATCTGGAGTGAACATGCAACTATATATGTGTCGTGAAAGAATTGGAATTATTCAGGGTTCGTTTGAACATTTTATACATTAAATCGGTTTTCTAGCCATTTTAGGTGAACAATTCAAATCTGAACTACATGCACATGCTCCAGTGCATATAAATTGGTCGAAAATCAAATCTGTGTCCTTGGGTGCATGCTTAGGTCCCATGCAAGAAATGGGAATGAAGTTCAAACACCGGGGCACCGTTGATTGCCGGCAAAACATTGAGATGCCTGGTTTTTAAATTCTAGTAAGTCCAAAACTCGTCTGAAATTCATGAAACTTGGCATGCTATCATGGAGCGGCATCAACATGCCGTGGTACAAATTTTGTCCCATTTGGGGCAGGTTTGGGTATATGCTTCTCACAAACCGGAGCTTCTCACAACAAGCATGATGGTTTTCGGTAGGGAACGTCCCACCTTTGGGGACGAAACGATATCCGTTGCCTCTTATTGCTTTCAAATTTTTTTCTCGTGTCAACATAGAACAACAGGAGTGTTGTGTGATTTTTTGTGATTTTTCGGGGTTCGTTTGGACATTTTTATGCATTAACTGAGTTTTCATTGCATTTTATGTGCATAATTCAAATTTGAACTACATGCACATGCTCCAGTGCATATAAATTGGTTGAAAAATCAAATCTGTGTCCTTGGGTGCATGCTTAGGTCCCATGCAAGAAATGGGAATGAATTTCAAACACCTGGGAACCGTTGATTGCCTACAAAACATTGAGATGCCTGGTTTTTAAATTCTAGTAAATCCAAAACTCGTCTGAAATTCATGAAACTTGGCATGCTATCATGGAGCGGCATCAACATGCTGTGGTACAAATTTTGTCCCATTTGGGGCAGGTTTGGGTATATGCTTCTCACAAACCGGAACTTCTCACAACAAGCATGATGGTTTTCGGTAGGGAACGTCCCACCTTTGGGGACGAAACGATATCCATTGCCTCTTATTGCTTTTCAAATTTTTTCCTCGTGTCAACATAGAACAACAGGAGTGTTGTGTGGTTTTTTGTGATTTTTTGGGGTTCGTTTGGACATTTTATGCATTAACTGAGTTTTCAATGCATTTTATGTGCATAGTTCAATGTTGAAGTACATGCACATGCTCCATTGCATATAAATTGGTTGAAAAATCAAATCTGTGTCCTTGGGTGCATGCTTAGGTCCCATGCAAGAAATGGGAATGAATTTCAAACATCGGGGCACCGTTGATTGCCGGCAAAACATTGAGATGCCTAGTTTTTAAATTCTAGTAAATCCAAAACTCGTCTGAAATTAATGAAACTTGGCATGCTATCATGGAACGGCATCAACATGCCGTGGTACAAATTTTGTCCCATTTGGGGCTTGTTTGGGTATATGCTTCTCACAAACCGGAGCTTCTCACACCAAGCATGATGGTTTTCGGTAGGGAACGTCCTACCTTTGGGGACGAAACGATATCCATTGCCTCTTATTGCTTTCAAAAAAAATTCTCGTGTCAACATAGAACAACAGGAGTGTTGTGTGATTTTTTGTGATTTTTCGGGGTTCGTTTGGACATTTTATGCATTAACTGAGCTTTCAATGCATTTTATGTGCACAATTCAAATTTGAACTACCTGCACATGCTCCAGTGCATATAAGTTGGTTGAAAAATCAAATTTGTGTCCTTGGGTGCATGCTGAGGTCCCATGCAAGGAATGTGAATGAATTTCAAACACCGGGGCACCGTTGTTTGCCGGCAAAACATTGAGATGCCTGGTTTTTAAATTCTAGTAAATCCAAAACTCGTCTGAAATTCATGAAACTTGGCATGCTATCATGGAGCGGCATCAAAATGCCGTGGTACAAATTTTGTCCCATTTGGGGCAGGTTTGGGTATATGCTTCTCACAAACCGGAGCTTCTCACAACAAGCATGATGGTTTTCGGTAGGGAACGTCCCACCTTTGGGGACGAAACGATATCCATTGCCTCTTATTGCTTTCAATTTTTTTTCTCGTGTCAACATAGAACAACAGGAGTGTTGTGTGATTTTTCGGGGTTCGTTTGGACATTTTTATGCATTAACTGAGTTTTCATTGCATTTTATGTGCATAATTCAAATTTGAACTACATGCACATGCTCCAGTGCATATAAATTGGTTGAAAAATCAAATCTGTGCCCTTGGGTGCATGCTTGGGTCCCATGCAAGAAATGGGAATGAATTTCAAACACCAGGGTACCGTTGATTGCCGGCAAAACATTGAGATGCCTGGTTTTTAAATTCTAGTAAATCCAAAATTCTGTTAAGCATTCACGTGACGCCACGTGTCTTGGTTTTAATGGCTGTAGGAGGTGCTGTGTGGACAGCTGCTTGACCTTGACTGAATGGGAGGCGTGCGAGCGCCGTCCAGTGCGCAGGCTGACCGAGAGGCGTGCAATGTGTCCTTGAGTGCGCAGGCTCACCGGGAAGCGTGCGAGCTGTACGCTGCGCAGGCTCATTGGGAAGCGAGCCCTTTGACTTCCATGGCCGCCCACCTTGCTCGCATCCTCTCCATTAATGCCGCCCAAGCCGCAATTTAATTTGCTTTTTAAATATAAAACACTCATCGCAAACGTTTTAGTTAGAACACCCGTATGCAAACCGACAGCTTCCTCAGGAAGCCAAGAGAAAATGTGCCAAGCAGGATTTCTGCAGCTCTTGATCCCAAACGTTTTAGATAGAACACCCATATGCAAAGTGAGAGCAGCACAGGATTTGTGCATCCCTTCAACGCAAACGGTTGTTTTGGATGACCAGTGTGCAACCACGTACAAATAATTTGGTAAGATTTGTCAATCCTTGTAACACTGCGATTTGTCAAAATATGAAGCTAAAAATCACTAGCAGTATCTAATTTTTGCAACTAAAATTCAGTAATTAAGCATAGATTTCATTCATAGATGAAGAAGTCGTTCTTAATTTATACAAACAGTTCAACTCGACAGCTGAACCGACCAAACTTTTCCCCAATTGTTGCCAACCACGTACTGAAATAGCTAGTTCAACTATATATACTAGCTAATTTTAAGTACGTTGTACAGTTCCACCACATCTATAGTCAGATAAACTGAACAAAATAGCCCTAAATACTACTACTACTACTGCGGAGGGGCTTTGTACTACTTCCGGCTGCCTCTCCACTACCGAGCGCGCTCAGTAAGAGGCGGAGGAGGAGGAGCCTACCGACGAGCTGGGGAACCGCAATGCGGTGCCTGCCGCTAATGCAGCTTCAGCGACGCTCGCCTCGAACGCCCTTTGCCACTCCAGACGACCCCTCTCAAAGCGGTGGTTCTCCTCGTAGATCTCCTGATTCCTCGCCTCTGAGGCGGCGTGTGTCGCTGCCACAGCGGCGGTAAGGATCTTTGCGTGCTCGACGAGGCGCTCCTCCTCCCGCAGGAACTCGGTGTAGCGGGCAAGGTCGCTGTCGCAGGTGCGGGCATCCATCACGGTGGACTGGCGGCCACGGCGGCCGATGACGGGGTGGCGGCCACGACCACCACCTCCCGCCTTCGGGCCGCGGTGGCGGAGCGGGTGATGGCCACAGTGGCCGGCAGTGGGTTCGCGGCCACGACGGCCATCTCCCGCCTTCGGGCCGCGGCGGCGGAGCGGGCGATGGCCCTGGCTTTCGACAGTATTGTGGTGGCAACGGCGGCCGGCAACAGCTGCCGACGGGCACCAGCAGCGGAGCGTGTGGTGGGTGTTCCGCGCACACCCAACAGGAACGCCACGCGCACTACACTACGTCGGGGACTGCGCAGCCGCCGCGGTGTAGCCTCCCAGCTGGAGCTGTCCTCTGATGACGGCGGAGTGGCTGAGCGACGATGACGGACCGGTGCCATTCGCGAATGTGGGAGATGCAGACGAGATAAGCTACAGGGGTGGAGGGGGAAATTCGACGCTGGACTCGCCGGCCGTGAGGGTTTTTATAGCAGGCCGGTAATCATTGGGATTTTGGGGGATTTCACCGAGTCGGGCGGGAAGCTTGCGCGGGAACCTACGAGGTTGCGCGGGAACGGGCTCACCGATGATTCATTGGCACCACCGTTTGGCAACAAGAACGCACCCGCGTGCTGCGCAAGCTTGCGCTGTAAGCCGTCTGCGGCAGCGGGGTGACAAGACGTGCGAGAAGAGGACGGAAGGCCACGTACACATACGGTTAATAAAAAAACGTTTGCGATTTAATTACCTACTATACCACCGTCCTGGTTTATAAGTATGATTTAACTAATAAAATACGAATGCATGTCGCCAAAGATTATATAGTTGGATTTGTATTTGAACATAGTTTCCAATTATATAATTTTTAAAACATGCATTAACATTTTGTTGGTTAAATTTGAGGGCAAAGTATGACACGAAATATAAAGGAGACTATAGACTAGACGAAGGTGGTACCACACGGCCGCTCTCTACGCAGGGACGCAACTGTCAGACGGCTTGTAGGCGACCATTTGCTGCGTGTTCAACTGCTCCATGCGTGTGGTTGCTTGCGGTTCAGGCGGCCGCGACGCGCTCTGCTCGCGTCCTGCCGCGCGCGCTCTGCTCTCGCGTCCCTCCGGGTGCTCTGCCCTCGTCCCTCCATGCGCGCTGCTAGTGTTTTGGGCCGGCGCACGATCATGCACGTTCATGTGCAAGCGGTTGTGCCGGGCGCGGCACGACGATGCAGTTACCCGCTGCAAAAACTGCCATGCGAACGCGCCGAGAATCCACGCCGCCCGGCCCCCTTTTATTCATGCGGCCATTTACCTTCATCTCTCGTCTCACATGTCACAATAAGCACACCCACGAGGACACATACAGAGAGGACATCCAGCGGTTCCAATGGCGCTCCCCGTGGCTCCAATGTCGCTCCCAGCGGCCGACGACGACAACGGCGGGCAGTTCAACATGCATCACGTAGTGGACACCCACGTGAGGGGAAGGCCCTCTCGGTGGTGTACATGAATGATCTGGTCTCGGTGGAGAGCTCCATCCAAACTATGGAGCAGTTCCTTGCCGAGGACAAGTACCGAGTGGTCGGCTTCGACCCCGAGTACACCATCGGTCGTGCCGGGCATGATCAGAAGGTTGCCGTCGCCCAGTTGTGCGTGTGACATGACGTCCTCGTCTACCACTTCCACCTTGCCACAAGGCCTTGCGAGCGTTTCTCCAGGTTTATCAAGAGCTCTGACTACAGTTTCGCTACGGTGGACACCACCAACGATCTAAAAGCGCTCAAGGTTTCGGACTTGAAATGCCCGAATCTTGTCAACATCCAGCACCACTACAAGGTCTGGGGCACCGACAAAAGCAAACTGAACTCCCTGGTTGACCTCGCCTCAGCCATCATCGACCCCTACTATGCGAAGATGAAGCAAGAGAGCAATAAGGACAAGAACGCCTGGCACAGTGTGTGGCATAAGTGACTGGATGAACAACATGTCAAGTACGCAGCCATGGACACGTACACAAGCTACGAGATGTACAGGCAGATCGTTGACATGAAGAACTGTCTTCTTCCTTACCCGGACGAGGGATCGAGCCACGTAGTAGTGGCGGGAGCGTCACAAGAAGTAGATGACTAGACGATCGTTTCTCCTACTTTAGAATGCATGCAATTGTTTATTGAGGTGTGTGCGAATGATCTGTATAGTCACTTATGTAATTGGATGTTTATTTCAGTTATATATATATACATGTTATTCTACTGTAGGCAGAGCAATTCACACGGCTTATTAGCAGCAATCGTCTGTGTTATTATTGGTCTTCGCACACATTTCAGATTACGGACCTGTTTGGCGCGTATCACACACATCTTGTTCAGTGGAACCG
This sequence comes from Triticum aestivum, assembly GCF_018294505.1. Classification (NCBI taxonomy): domain Eukaryota; kingdom Viridiplantae; phylum Streptophyta; class Magnoliopsida; order Poales; family Poaceae; genus Triticum; species Triticum aestivum. Next base: position 398,095,629 of record NC_057796.1, on the reverse strand, counting down.
TTTCCATTTTGTTGCCTAATCACACACAGTTCATCCCAGTGAACCGTATGCTGTATATCACACACGCCTTCATCTGGCTGCCCATTTCTTTTGTGCCTCCTCATCACAAATAGTTCATTAGCTGAACCGTATGCCCTACATCGCACACGCAACTAAATTCTGAACCGTGTTTGATGCATCTGTCATCGCAAACGTTTTGCATCTTTTTTGACGGTTTTTTAACACCACCGTTTGCGATTATGGCATCGCACACAGTTTGGTCGAAGGGTCTCTGATCGTAGTGTCGCGTTTGGCCCATCCTGCAGTAGTGTGTGGCTATGCCCCACACATTCAGATGCTCATCAACTCCAAGGTGGGCACAGGCACATATGTGCTAGACAGAGAGCACCTTCCCGTGAGGCCAGACTTTGAGGACATTGCAGTTGTCATGGATGCTTCACATCCTACATCTGTAGAGGCCCAGGAGAAGAGAGAAAAGGCAAAAGCAGCAAAGACTTCCCAGATTCCAGATGTCTCAGCTGTGAATCTCAAGACTAAGCAGGATCAACTCAGCTATCTGCTTGAAGCAACAGTGAGAATTGAGAAAGGACTAGCCACCCTGACTCAAAATCAAGAAAGTCTTGAGAGGATCATTGAAACAAAATTTTATGATCTAGACTTTAAGGTCACAGAGATTCAGACATCAGTTGAGCAACTCCAAGAAGAAGCAGAGGACAGGAGAGGAAGAGCTACCACAGAGGCATTTCAGAGAGTGCCTAGAGCAAACAGGTCAGTAGCTGTGCTAGTCAGTGACACTAGAGCTACCACGTTAGCACATGCTGCCACTGCCCCAGTTGTCAATCCAGTTGCAACCCCTCCAGCTCCTCAGACATCATCGGAAGTTTTTGCAGATGATGTCCTCTCCACGCCATCTTCACACATCGGAGCTCCCGGAGATTGTGATAGAGTGCCGCTGTAGCGGCCAGACCTCAAACAGTCTAGTCTCTGTGCATCAGTGTCATCCCTGTATCGGTAATGCTGACACGCACAGTACTTTGAAGGATTTATAACAGAGTAGCAATCACACACTTATTACATCGAATAGTTCAACAGAACTCAATACAATAAATATGGCTTAAGGCCATCTAAAATACGATAACAGCGGAAGGCTTGGAAGATAAAGTGAGTCCATCAACTCCAACGGCATCACTGAGTATAAGACCATGACCTAAGGCTCCTTACTCGTCCTCTGAAAAGTCTGCAACATGATACGTTGCAGCCCAAAAACGGGTCAGCACATGGAATATGCTGGCAAAGTAACACATAGAGAGTAATGAACAGAATAATGCTATCACTACATGCATATTCTCGCACTACATGGTGTTTGAGAAACGGATGACCGAGACACAGTCTTTCAGAAACACTACTCTTTACTCCGGGTGGACAGTTACACCTACTTTCCCCTACATCTGCTAGCCCCACCTCTTCAAGAGGTCATGTAACCTACTCAACTATGCTAGAGCCCATAATAGCTTGTGGCTGCACACGGAAGTTTCTAGCATGAATAATCTCATGATCCCTTTGAGTCTGGGTGGTGGTCCATCGGATGATCACACGGGTACTCCGGGATATCCAAAAATACAGGCAACACTGGTTTCTCCAGGTGCCTCAATCCACCCAGATGTAAATTAAAGTAGCCACCTTAAGTTGAACCATAAATTAATAATCTCACATCTGTCATCAAGAATTCACTCAAACCCAATCCACGTCTACGAGCATAGCATAGCAATATAAGCAAACGTAGAAGTAACTCCCAAAGGTTTGATAGTAAACAGGACAATAGGTACTACCTCATCTACTTCCCAAAACCCACATATTAATCAGATCCTAATCATGCAACTGTTTGAGGATTGATCTAATGCAATAAAACTGGGTGATGAAAAGTATGATCAAAGTGTTACTTGCCTTGCTGATGAACCGTGAAACCTAGAGACTCGTAGTAGCACGCTTCGCACTCCGGGTACTCTATCGCAAACAAACAATACATACATAAGCAAACAAGCAAGGGTGCATGAAATAAAACTCAAAATAAGAGATCTAACCAGAAAGTTCAACTTAAGAACTCCGGTTTGCAAAAAGAATCAATTCAAACGAAGCAACGAAGGTCAAACGACGAAAGAAAGAAGCTTCGTTTACTAATCCAGATCTAAGTCAAATTTTACAGTAGTAAAAACTGGTTTGAGTTGGTTAAACGGAAAGAGAATTTCGAGACGAAACACTAGGCGCTTGAATCGTCTGATTCCGATAAACGAGCGAAAAGTTATACTAAAACGAAAAACAGATCGGAAATCGCGATCAGGAATAATCGCGGAAAATCCGAGAAAAAGAAAAACTGACGAATAGGCTAACGATCGAACGTTCGCTGTCTGTAAAAAAACAAAAAAACAAAAACCGTTCGTTTAAACGAACGAACAAACGGGCGTTCGCTATTTAACTAAACCTGAAAAAAACCGATCTAATATAAAAAAACACATCTCGGGTTCGAAATGAAACCGAACGGTTTTTCGAGAAAAACCGACGGCTACCTCGGTTCGCGTGACGGCGGCGGCGGCGAGCAGCTCCGGTGGGTGGCGGCATCGGGCGAGAGGCGGCGGGGCTCTGGCGGGCGGCGGCAGACGGTGGCGGGACTCCGGCGGGTGGCGGGTCGGACGGCGGGGCGACGCGGGCGGCGGCGGCGGCGGCGCGGGGAGGTGGCGGCGCGGGCGTCGGCGGCGGCTAGGGTTTCGGGGCGGCGGCGACTTGGGCTGAGGCGGGGCTCGAGCCGCGGCTTTAAAGACCGGCCGGGCTGAGGTGTCCGGGTCGGACACGGCCCGTAAGGCGGTTGACTTTTTTTTAAATAATAATTCGGACGTGCAGAAAAAGTAAGAAAAGAAATACTAAACAGACTCCAACAATCCCGAATTAAATTTGCCCCGTCTTCTAAAAATAAGCCGGACAAGATGAACATTTATTTGGGCCTAAAATGCAATTTTGAAAGACGCATATTTTTCCTAATTCGAATAAAATCAAATAAAATCCAAATAAAATCAAATATTTGTTTTTTAATATTTTCCTCCAATATTTCATTATTTGTGGAGAATTCATTTTATCCCCTCTCATATATTTTGATATGAAATACTTTCGGAGAGAAAAATAATTAAAACAAATTATCCTATTTTCAAAATTTGAGAAAACCCAAATATGAAAATAACGAAATCCCCAACTCTCTCCGTGGGTCCTTGAGTTGCGTGAAATTTCTAGGATCGCAAATCAAAATGCAATAAAATATGATATGCATGATGATCTAATGTATAACATTCCAAATTGAAAATTTGGGATGTTACAAACCTACCCCCCTTAAGATGAATCTCGCCCTCGAGATTCGGGTTGGCTAGAAAATAGGTGAGAGTGGTCCTTCCGTAGATGTTCCTCTCGCTCCCAGGTGGCTTCATCCTCGGTATGGTGACTCCACTGAACTTTGCAAAACTTGATAACCTTGCTGCGGGTGACTCGGCTGGCATACTCAAGAATCTTAACTGGTTTCTCCTCATAGGTCAAGTCACTATCCAGCTGAATCGCTTCCAATGGCACTGTATCTCTCAGTGGTATCTCAGCCATCTCTGCGTGGCACTTCTTCAGCTAAGAAACATGGAACACATCGTGAACTCCCGACAATCCTTCGGGAAATTCCAATTTGTAAGCAACTTCCCCCATACGCTCCAAAACTTTGTATGATCCTACAAAACGTGGCGCTAACTTTCCCTTAACTCCAAAGCGCTTTACTCCTCGAAGTGGTGATGCTCGAAGATAAACTCTTTCTCTGACTTCGTAAACTGTCTCCTTGCGTTTAGAATCCGCCTAACTCTTATGCCTGGACTGGGCTACCTTGAGCCTATCGCGAATCAACTTCACTTTCTTTTCAGACTCTTTCATCAAATCTGGTCCAAACAACTGGCGGTCTCCAACTTCGTCCCACAACAACGGTGTCCTACACCTCCTTCCGTACAGAGCTTCGAAAGGGGCCATCTTCAAACTGGATTGATAACTGTTGTTGTAAGAGAACTCTGCATATGGCAAATTGTCGTCCCAACTAGATCCATAATCTAGCGCACAAGCTCTCAGCATGTCCTCCAAAATCTGATTGACTCTCTCGGTCTGTCTGTCTGTCTGTGGATGAAAGGTTGTACTGAACTCTAGCCTGGTACCCAAAGTCTCGTGCAACTGATTCCAAAACTTTGAAGTAAACTGGGTTCCTCTATCTGATACAATGGTCCTCGGAACTCCATGCAGACATACGATCCTGGTCATGTATATCTTTGCCAACTTAGCACTTGTATAAGTGGTCTTTACTAGGATGAAATGAGCTACCTTCGTCAAACGATCGACTACAACCCATATCGAGTCATAGCCTGAACGAGTCCTGGGCAATCCTGTGATAAAATCCATGCCTAGCTTATCCCACTTCCATTCGGGTATCAGCAATGGTTGTAGCAATCCTGCTGGCTTCTGATGCTCTGCCTTTACTCTCTGACATACATCACAAACTGCTACATACTCCACAATATCCTTCTTCATTCTGGTCCACCAGAAAGTATCCTTCAAATCCAAATACATCTTGGTATTTCCTGGGTGAATCGAATATGGTGAATCATGGGCCTCTTGTAGATTCAACTTCCTGATCTCTGGATCATTGGGCACATAAACGCGGTCCTCAAACCATAAGGTATCATGTTCATCCTCACAAAATCCCTTGGCTTTTCCTTTACTCATCCTTTCCTTTATCTCAGCAATTTCCTTGTCTGTTTTCTGAGCTTCTCTGATCTTATCCATCAAAGTAGACTGAATCTCCAATGCTGCTACAAAACCTCTTGGAACTATTTCCAAACATAGTTCACGAAGATCCTCTGCTAACTTCTTGGGTAACTCTCCGGTCATGAGCGTGTTGACATGGCTCTTGCGGCTCAACGCATCGGCTACTATGTTAGCCTTCCCTGGGTGATAATGCAATCTCATATCATAATCCTTAATGAGCTCCAACCATCTCCTTTGCCTGAGATTCAACTCCTTCTGCGTGAAAATGTACTTCAAACTCTTGTGATCCGTGTACACCTCACAATGGTTTCCGATGAGAAAATGTCTCCATGTCTTCAACGCATGCACTACGGCTGCTAACTCCAAATCATGTGTAGCATAATTCAACTCATGGGGTTTAAGCTGTCGTGAGGCATATGAAACAACTCTTCCCTCCTGCATTAGCACTGCTCCAAGTCCTCGACGAGAAGCGTCGCAATATACTTCATAATCCTTGCGTTGATCTGGCAGAATCAACACTGGCGCTGTAACCAAACGTTTCTTCAATTCCTGGAAACTAGCCTCACATTCCTTAGTCCAAATGAATTTGGTGTTGTTGAGGATATAGCCCTTAGAATCACCCGCCCAGGAGGGGCCGGGTTACTCATAAAGATCATCACGTGAAGCCCAGTACCAAGCTTGAAGATGGCGGATCAATAATAGGCTTAAGACCCGGAGGCGGCTTAAGGCCCGTAGTGATAAACCGCCATTATGGCAAGACTTGTAATGTAAGGCAAGAGTAGTTAAGAGTCCGAGCCGGATGCTGTTATAAGCCGGCCGGGACTCTGAGAGCCGCTGGGCATCAACCTCTCTATATAGAGGGACGACCCGGCGGCGGTTCAGGACGTGAGACAACAGATCGATAGCCAGGCATAGCGATTAAGCTCCCTGGTTATCGAAACCCTAAGTAATACCACCTCAACTGGACGTAGGCTTTTACCTTCACCGCAAGGGGCCAAACCAGTATAATCCTCGTGTTCCTTGTCCCGCTTAACCCCTTTAAGCTTCCTAACTACGATGGCTCCACGACTAAGTCCTTGCATGAGGACATCTGCCGTGACAATTCCACGATAGTTGGCGCCCACCGTGGGGCTAGCGCACGGTGGATTTGAGTTCTTGAAGGGCAGCTTCGAAGGGCTCAAGGGATACGCTGTGGGCCGGATGACCAAGAGTCGTCGCGGAAAGCTCTACATCGACGATGCGAACTAGGGCCCCGACGCCGACTCAATCGAGTACGGGTACCGGGTCCCCTTCGGCGGAATCCATGTCTTCATTGGCAAGATTGGTGAGCCGGGCCCTGAGCCGGACCACTGCGCCGATCTCATCGAGACGGCTCAGCGTGCACGACCCGCCCGGGCTCTGCCTGCCTTGAAGCATGTTTTTGTGGGATGCGTCCATGGAGGACCCTCTGAAGGATCTGGATCTGGCGACGAGACGGCCGCTCGCTCTGACGGCGAGTCATCCACAGAGGAGACCAATTCGTTATACCAACTTCAAGATGGCAGGCTCAGGGGTTGTTCCGATGGCGACAGTATTCCAGACCCCTTTGAGCCGCCGAGCCGGGTTGGAATCTTCATGGCTGGCGCACAACCTGTTCAAAACCCCACCGCCGGGGCAGGAAGCCCTGTGCCCTCGCCGGCTCAGGTGCTGATGGATCTCACAGACAAGATGACGATCCTGTTAACCGCTACGGTCGCCCCGGCGGATCAAGCTCAGCATGACGCGGATGTGGCACAGTTAAAGCTCGATCTAGCAAAAGCCAAGGAGGATCTGGCGGCGGAAGGGATCAGGATGGCTGCAGAGAGGGCGACTCTTGACGCCCAGACTCAGCTGATTCAAGCGCAGTCTTTCCGGCTCACGATGGATCAAAACGCGTCCAATGAGATCATGAGAAGGAGGCATCAAAAGGCTCAATCTCGACTCCCTCCGGTTTACGATCCTCGGAACCTCTTCGACACGCCTGGTGCAGGGCCCAGTAACCCGCCAGAGATCACGGGGCCCGGAGCTGGAATGCCAATTCAGCCCCAACTGATGGGGCCTCCCCGGGTGAACACTACCCCGCCTCAGTACGTGCCAATACCACCGGGTCATTATGCCAACCCGTTGGAAAACATGATCTCCGCGGCGGCACGACTGGCGGCTCTCCAATCGATGGCGACTCTCCAATGGCGGTCGAAACCCACCGGGTCAGAGAGCTCCTTCAGACGGCTCTGGCACAACAGGAGGCATATTCTTATAGCCGGGACATGATTCATTCAACCCCTCGTCCAGGCCGGAGCCCGAGTTATAGCAGGCACATGGTCTCAGCGACCGGCTCAAGTAATGTCCGACGCCGTGACTTGCCTCCTGGCCACGGCCCAATTCATAATGGAGCCTTTAACGCGGTAGACCAAGACAGAGCACGGCAAGAGGCGGAGCAGGCGGCTTAGTTGACGGCTTACCGGCCACTGCCGGCTTATCTGACGGCTTCCATCGACGCGGGTATACCTACAAGGACCGGAGGTGTTCCTTGTCTGGTGCCGGCTCTCCGTAATGAACGTCTGCCCAAGGATTTCGAGGGGCCTAGGAAGGTACCTAATTACACGGCTGATTTACAACTCGGAGCATGGATCGAGAGTTACGAGATGGCTATGGAGTTGCTGGAGGTCAGCGAAGCGGCAATGGCCAAGTACTTCACCATGATGTTAGATGGGACTGCCCGCACTTGGTTGAAAGGACTGCCACCGAACTCTATCGGGTCTTGGGCTGAACTAAAAGCCCGGTTCATCCAAAACTTCAAAGATACCTGTAGGCAGTCTATGTCAATTGTGGATTTGACTAACTGTAAGCAGCAGGAGGGTGAGTCTACAACCCATTGGGTTCGCCGGGTCAAAGAGATAATACATTCATCTGATAAGATGGATGCCGGCTCTGCAGTCTTAATGTTAGAGCAGAATTGTCGTTTTATGCCCCTGAAGATGAAGCTCGGGCGGCTCAAGCGCGATTGCAATGATATGGGTACGCTGATGGCGGCTCTGGTCAAGTACGCCGACTCTGATAGTACCAAGGATCCCGCGTTGGATGATGAAAGGACAGGGAAGGGAAAACGAAATGGCAATGGCAAGGGCCCCCAGCATAACCCGGCAAACCAGGGAGGTAACAAGCGTAAGGCTGATGGCAGTATGGAGTTTGTGGCCAACGCCAGTTCCCAGGGTAACAACCACCGGCGTATGGGGAGACCACCTCCCCGTACCGGCGGGTCAGGCCCGACGCTTGAGCAGTTGTTGAATGAGCCTTGTCCAAGGCATGGCTCTAGGGAAAAGCCGGCCACTCATCTATGGAAGGACTGCGCAATCATGAAGGCCTTTAAAAATTCCAATGCTTTCCATGGCAACAGTGGCCCGGGCGGCGGCTCAGGCGCCAGCGGCTTTCATGGCCCGGGCGGCGGTTCAAATTCCAATTCTCAGAATGTTCAAGGGGGCTTTAATCAGCAGTCTGGCCAGGGTCATCAGCAGCAGCAGGGGGGATACCAGACCAATCCAAAGCAGCTCAATGGCGGGCAGTATCATGTGTTTACTACCAGTCTGTGCAAGCGAGAGCAGAAGCTCCATAAAAGGGCTGTGCATGCTGTTGAGCCGGCAGTTCCACGCTATTTAAGATGGTCTGAGCAGCCTATTGTGTGGAGTAGGGAAGATCATCCTCCCCGGGTTGATAATCCAGGTCACCTGGCCTTGGTGGTGGCTCCTCGGGTTGGGGGATATAAATTCACTAAAGTACTCATGGACGGAGGCAGCAGCATCAACATCCTCTATTATGAGACCTTCCGTCGTATGGGTTTGACTAATAAAAACCTTAGCCAGTCCAATACTGTTTTCCATGGCGTAGTGCCCGGCAAGTCGGCATATCCAGTCGGTAAGATCGAGCTGGAAGTGGCCTTTGGAGATGAGTACAACTATAGGGCGGAAAAATTAACCTTTGAGGTGGTTAAGATAAGAAGTCCGTATCATGCTTTATTTGGGCGGCCGGCTTACGCCAAGTTCATGGCACGGCCGTGTTACATGTATTTGCAGCTCAAGATGCCGGGTCACAATGGGACCATTACGGTTCATGGCAGCCAAAAGATAGCCTTGGAGTGTGAGGAAGGTGACGCAGCTTACGCTGAATCTGTTTGTGCAATAGAGGAGTTGAAGTTTTACAAGGACAATGTTGACCCGGCAGATATGACGTCTTTGAAAAAGCCAACCACGGAGCATGAGCCGGCAATGAAATTTAAGTCAGCTGATGAGACTAAACTTGTTGACTTTGTTCCAGGTGACTCATCTCAGCAGTTCAGCATCAGTGCCAATCTGGATCCGAAATAGGAAGGCGCGCTCATCGAGTTCATCCGTGAGAACAAGGACATTTTTGCATGGAAACCCTCTGACATGCCAGGTGTACCTAGAGAACTCGCTGAGCACACTCTCAATATTGATCCAAAATTTAGGCCGGTCAGGCAATTTCTTCGGCGGTTTCATGAGGAGAGGCGGAAAGCCATTGGTGAGGAGGTAGCCCGGCTCTTGGCGGCTGGGTTTATTGTTGAAGTTTTTCATCCAGAATGGTTAGCTAACCCGGTGCTCGTGCTCAAGAAGAACGGCACCTGGCTGATGTGTGTGGACTACACGGATTTAAACAAAGCTTGTCTGGCTGATCCTTTTGCTCTCCCCCGTATTGATCAAATTATTGATGCTACGGCAGGTTGTGAGCGCTTAAGTTTTTTGGATGCTTATTCTGAGTACCATCAGATTAAAATGGCAGTTAAGGACCAGGAGAAGACGGCGTTCATCACTCCCTTTGGAGCCTTCTGTTATGTGTCTATGCCTTTTGGGTTCAAGAGTGCACAGGCGACTTACCAGCGTTGCGTGCAGAATTGTCTTCATAACCAGATTGGGCGCAACGTTCATGCTTATGTGGATGATATCGTGGTTAAATCCAGGGAGAAGGAGACCTTGGTAGATGATCTTAGAGAAACCTTTGATAATCTCCGGGTTTACAAGATGATGCTTAACCCGGCCAAATGTGTTTTTGGTGTTCCCGCAGGCAAGCTCTTGGGTTTTCTGGTTTCTCACAGAGGCATTCAAGCTAACCCGGAAAAGATCAAAGCAATCACCTCTCTGGCTAAGCCGGCGTGCATAAACGACGTCCAGCGCCTGGCGGGTCGCATCACTGCTTTGAGCCGGTTTATAAGACGCTTGGGTGAAAAGGCCATGCCACTGTACCAGATGATGAAGAAAACAGATGGCTTTATCTGGAATGATGCTGCTAATGCTGCTTTTGAGGATTTGAAGAAACAGTTGGCTGAGCCCCCAGTCCTTGCTGCTCCCGTTGAGAAGGAGCCCTTATTGCTGTATGTAGCCGCTAACACACGAGCCGTCAGTGTGGCTGTGGTGGTGGAGCGTAAGGAAGAGGGTAAGGAGTATCCGGTTCAGCGGCCGGTTTACTATGTCAGCGAAGTACTCATTGAGTCCAAACAACGGTATCCACATTGGCAGAAGCTTGTTTACGGGGTATTCATAGCAAGCCGGAAGCTTAAGCATTATTTCCAGGGTCACCCTATCACTGTGGTTAGTTCTGCTCCCCTAGGAGATATCATCCAAAACAGAGAAGCCACAGGAAGAGTGGTTAAGTGGGCTATAGAACTTGGGCCTCGTGGTCTGAAATACGTGCCACGCACTGCTATTAAATCTCAAGCATTTGTGGATTTTGATCAACGATTGGACAGAGTTGCAGGTGCCTGAAGAGAAACCGGATAATACATACTGGACTATTCACTTCGACGGGTCTAGGCAATTAGAGGGCTCAGGGGCTGGAGTTGCATTAACTTCCCCTCGAGGTGACAAGTTTTGCTATGTGCTACGGTTGATGTTTCCCTGTACTAACAATGCGGCTGAGTACGAGGCCTTGCTCCATGGTCTTCGGATGGCTAAAGAGATGAGCTTGAGCCGGGTAAGGTGCTTTGGCAACTCAGATTTAGTGGCTCAGCAAGTGTCAAGCAAGTGGGATTCCAAGGACCCTCTCATGGCGGCTTATCGCCGCGAAGTTGATGCCATTGCTGGACATTTTCAGGGTTACCAAGTAGAGCACATCGATCGCAGGAAGAACGAGGGGGCTGATGCATTAAGCCGGCTGGGTTCTCAGCTAAAGCCGGTGCCGCCTAATACTTTCTTGGACATTTTGCATAACCCTTCTGTTAAGTTGCCTACAGAGGAAGACTTGGCTGTCCCTGACCCGGAGGCACAGTTGGTGGCGGCTCTCCACATTAGCCCAGACTGGACAGTACCATACTTGGCTTACATGACCCGGGGAGAATTGCCTGAGGATGAAACTTTGGCCAGACAAATAAACCGGCGGTCTAAGTCAATGATAATTATCAATGGTGAGCTACATCGTCGCAGTGTCACTGGAACTTTCCAGCGTTGTGTTTCCCCTGAGGAAGGTCAAGAAATTTTACGTGAAATTCACGAGGCGGATTGTGGCCATCATGCCGGCTCAAAGTCCCTTGTGGCCAAGGCTTTTCGTCATGGTTTTTATTGGCTGACGGCTCATGCTGATGCAGAGGATTTGGTCAGTAAATGTGACGGTTGCCAGAGGTTCTCGCGACGGGCTCATGTGCCGGCTCAAGAATTGAGGATGATTCCAATCACTTGGCCGTTTGCGGTCTGGGGGCTTGATATGGTTGGGCCTTTTAAAAGATCCAAGGATACGAAGACCCACCTCTTGGTGGCGGTCGACAAGTTTACAAAGTGGGTTGAAGCAGAGCCAGTTAGTAAGTGTGATGCAGCCACAGCGGTTCAGTTCATGAAGAGGGTGATATTTCGCTTTGGTTTTCCACATAGCATTATAACTGACAATGGTACCAATCTGTCTAAAGGCGCCATGGAGGAGTTTTGTCAACGAGAGCATATTCGGCTTGATGTTTCATCAGTGGCTCACCCTGAATCCAATGGTCAAGCTGAGAGAGCCAATCAGGAAATCTTGAAAGGCATCAAGCCCCGGCTTTTGGTCCCTTTGCAACGGACGCCGGGTTGTTGGGTGGAGGAGTTACCCTTCGTGTTGTGGAGCATCAATACTACTCCTAACAGGTCTACGGGTTACACGCCTTTCTTCATGGTTTATGGAGCGGAGGCGGTCCTCCCTAGCGACATCCGTCATGACTCGCCTCGAGTGGCGGCTTATGTTGAGGCGGATAATGAGCGGGCACGCCAGGATGCTCTTGACTTGTTGGATGAACAGCGTGATGTGGCAGCGGCTCGCTCGGCGATTTACCAACAAGACCTGCGCCGTTATCACAGCCATCGGGTTAAGTCCAGAGTCTTCCAGGAAGGTGATCTGGTGCTCCGGCTCATCCAAGATCAAACAGATGCACACAAGTTATCCCCGCCTTGGGAAGGGCCCTTTGTGGTCAGCAAGAACTTGCACAACGGGTCATACTACCTTATCGATGTTCGGGAGCACAAAGATTCACGTAAGTCGGAGGAAGAGACCCGTCGGCCGTGGAACATAGCTCAGCTTCGGCCTTATTACACTTGAGCCACCGGCTCTCATAATGTACATATTTCTATAGCCATGTATATATTATGATAAATAATAAAGCAGGACCTCTGTCCTTTTTCCTCCAAAGGAAAATGTGTTATTGTTATTACAACATTACATGGTCACTTGGAGGTTGATCCGGCTTATGATCGTATTCGAATCTAGCCGTTAACAATATGATCACTTGGGGGCTTCCTGTTCAAACATAGGTCGTATTCGAACCAAAGAGAACATAGCTGTCGATACCCACTTGATTGGCAAATTGCCGAGCTCATTGGGGAGTTTTTCTTGATCATATTTGAATCATAGCTCAACCCCCTTTGGGAACCGACATGGATCGTATTCGAATCAGCGTCGTTAAACAACTCTCAAGGTCATTTGGGGCTTCCTGTTCAAACATAGGTCGTATTCGAACCAAAGAGAACATAGCTGTCGGTACCCTCTTGATCGGCAACGCCAAAGCCACTGGGGCTATATGATCGCATTCGAATCTTAGCTTAACCCCTTTGGGACGGTTCTCTGGTCGTATTCGAACCAGAAGCCCCTAAGTTTTGATCTTTTGGTTTGCAACAAGTTCTTTTGATCATATCAACAGTATGCAAGGGCGGTTCTTACTCCGCCGGCTTAACTTTGATTAACAATGTTGATAGCACACAATAAGCATTATCGATGCTGGTGAACCGGAGTTGAGTTCTCAACCTCATTATTTGGGTTACATAAACCGGAAGTATACTTGAAGGCTTGCAAGTATGCTATTATGGTTACCTCGAGGATATAATTGAGAGCCGGTCTTTGATGACTTGGGTTCATTTTCCGGGTTATATATAAAATATATGACTCTCAGTGCGGTAAGCCGCCTAGAGACTTGTGATTTGTTTTCTATGCAGGACAATTAAAGACAGCCCTTTAACTTAAGGAAAGTAGATGATCGAACATAACCCGGAGGAATATAAAGGAGCAGCTTCAACGGAGTTAAGCACTCTACACGTGCACGATGGCACGACAAAATTAAGTGTTTGTCCTACTCTATTACAGGACTCCCCGAGTCCAAAAGGTGAGGCATTGTTTTAAGGTGTAACCATGAGCCGCCTAAGAAATCAAGGTGCTTGTTGGGTTGAAGTTCCCGGCTCATCCCTCTCCGCTCCTCCGGCTGTTCCCATGACCTGGAAGGTTGATGATTTCCAGTCAATGCCGCTCAAGGCTTCAAATTGGGCCTCATCATCAATTAACCCGGCCGGATCAACTTCTGGGGCGAAGGTATGCTTACGAGTCGGAGGGATCAGGCTGACTGCTTCATAGCGTGGAGTTGGAATCCTTTGATTCTCCGCGTCATAGCCCGGCTGATACTTGGTAAGGTCTGTGTCATTCCCAATCAAGGTGGCCACCGGGCGCACGCTCTTCACACAGGCGGCGAAGTCTTTCTGGTCAAAGGGGGTACCGTCTTCCTTCAGGCTGGGGTATCCAAGAGCGATGTCGGCCGGGTCTAGCTCCGGTAGAAACGCCTTGGCCCGGCTCAGAGCAGCTATGGCTCCGGCTCTTGCAGAAGCCCGTCTCGGCTCTTGGAAGCGTTGAGGAAGTACGGCAAGCCGCCTGAGTACGTCTGCCAGGTGAGTGGGAACCTCATTGGACAGAGCCACAACGGCAAAGGCACGTTGTGACCCGGTGTAGAGTTGCTCCACCAAGGTGTACACAGCCTTCAGCTTGGTCAGCACGTTTTGATTAAGATTGGAGCTTCTGGGACCTGCATAATAACGTCAGGTGAGCTGATGGCAATGGTGGGACTTATGAGACATGAAGAATGTAAACTTGTTAAAAGCTTCCAGAATAACTTACCGAAGATTGCGGAGACCATCTGTGACACATGGCATTTTAAGCCGGAGAGTTCGGCGGTTCTCTCAGTAAGAGCAGCCTCCGCTTGTTCGGCCCGGCTGAGCAAGGCAGTCTTCTCCTCGGCCCAAGTCTTTCTTTCTGTTTCAAATTTCTTCTTCAGTTTTTCTTGTGCAGCAACACTGAACTCAAATTTGGCATTGGCCTTTCGGGTCTCAGTTTCCTGAGTCTTCAGGCGGTTCTTCAGCTCAGAGATTTCCTATTCAAATTTCTTGCAAGCAGCATGTACAAATTCCGGGTTACAGTTTGAGTGATTATCATGCAACATTAAAGTCCCAAGCACTTTGCAAGCAAAGACACTTGGCACTTGGGGGCTAATGTATGCTGAAAGATTCTATTTATAGTGCCGGTTCATGAAGGTAAGCCGGAATTAAGTCTACAACATATTCTATCATACGTAATAGACTTGGGGGCTAGCATGGTAAGGATGACTATGGAGTAAGCAAGAGAGTTGTACCTCAGATTTTTGCTGTATCTGTTTCACCATATCAATTTCCAGGTCCCGGCTGTTGTGCACTTGACCAATATAACCAGAAACAATGTCTCCAATGCTCAAGTTAGCATACTCAGTGATATCCAGTCTGGCCCTGCGGCGCTCCAGCAGTTCTTCTTTAGCAGAGCATCTGGCCAGCACAGTGGGTCTTCCCGGCTCAACATACTCGGTCCGGGTAATCACCACATTCGGGTCATCGGCCGGTTGAGCTGAGCTGGGGATCTCCGGGTTGTCAGAACCCTCCATGGCTTGTTGTTCAGTTGGAGCGGTGGTTTCTGGAGCTGGTGCAGACGGCGGCTCAGAAGCAGAGGCGTTGGGTTCAGTCAAGACCGATTCTTCGACCGGGTGATTTTTCTTTGCCCTTTTGCTGAGCTTTGCTTGTGCGCTGAAAGTCAAAAGGTTAGTGCAAAAACATGAATAAGATAAGCACAAAATAAGCTGATCATCATTACTCGGGTGCAGTCTTGAAAGCCGGCAAGTTAGATTGCATGGAGTCGCCGGAGGAAGGTGAAGTTTCCTGATAGTTTGAATGAGAAGAGTTGAGTGGTTGACGAGTGATGCCCGCCAAAGGATGAAAAGGATATAAGATGGAGATAACCTCGGTCCGACGCTTCCCTGATGTTTCAGGTAAGCCGGAGGAGAGATATGCATCCTTGTTGGCCCGGGTTTGCCTCCGGCTCTGACGAATCTGTTGCTTCAAAAGAAATTGAGGATCTTGATAAGCTAAAGGATGGGAAAATCTTACTTTCCGGGTTACTCTTCGGACTTTCAGCCTTGGCAAGGGCTCCGAGTCGGAGGAAAGTATAGTTACCTCTTCAATCACCGGGTTACTCGCTGCGGTGTCCTCCTGCTGATAATCAGTGTCAATAAGATGGTTAAGAACAAACAAAAAAACAAGAGAAGAGCATAAGAATGAAGGGTTACCTCTGACTCGGAGGTGTCATCCAGCTGAAGCAGGTCTGAGGCGCTAGGCTTACTCCCCTTCTTGCGGGGAGCGGCTCTCCTGGCGGCTTTCTTAGCTTTCCTGGCTTTCTTAGCAGCCTCATGGTCATACCTGACCTTCCAGAACTTATCATTAGCCTGAAAAATACAACAAAAGTTTCTTGAGGTTAAGATGAAAATTGTTTAAATGGAAAGTAAGGTGCTCAGATCAGTAGCTTACCGCCGGAGCCGGGTTAGCTTTGCAGAAGGGACTTAAGCCTGTCCTCCCGCAGTCTACTAAGCTCTCGTTCACAAGGGACTTGGTCATGTCGTCAACGACGTCCTCAGGTAAGTCGTTGGGGCTGTGCCGCAGAGGATCATCCTTTCGGCCCGTGTAATCACACATTAAGCAGGGGCGGCGGCTTAGAGGAATCACCCGCCAAGCAATCTAGACCCGGACCAGATCAACGCCGTTAAGGCCGTTTCCCAGAAGAGCTTTAATCTTGTTGATGGTGGGGATAAGCGGTTGACGCTCAGCTTGAGATAATTTGTCTGGCAGGGGGTGATTTGACTCCAGACGCAGGGCGCGAAAGCCGGGCAGAGGGTTCTCATCAGCCGGAGAAGTATCCTGGCAGTAGAATCATGTCTGGTTCCAGTCCTTTGGGTGTCTTGGCGGTTCAGCATAAGGAAAGAGGCAATCTCTCCGTTGTTGGATAGAAATTCCGCCAAGTTCCAAGCTAGGCCCGTTGGCACACTTGTTCTGGCGGTTCAGATAAAACAGCTCCCTAAAGAGCAGTAGGCTGGGCTCTTCTCCAAGGTACACCTCACAGAACACTTGGAAGTTACAAATGTTCGACACGGAATTGGGTCCAATGTCTTGAGGTCGCAGATCGAAAAAGTGCAGAACATCTCTAAAGAATTTTGAGCCGGGAGGTGCAAAACCCCGGCTCATGTGATCAGCAAATATCACAACCTCTCCATCTCTTGGTTGAGGTCTTTCTTCCGACGGGTCAGGGGCACGATAGGACATGACCTCCTTCTTAGGCAGGTAACCCGTCTTCACGAAATCATCTAAGGTATCATCAGTAACGTTGGACCTCACCCAGTTGCGCGTAATGGGTGCATTGGGAGCCTTGGGCGGCATTGTGAAAGACGAAAGCCTATGACAAAAGGAAATGTCCGGTTCAAATATAAGCCGGAGGAAGATTCCAGTTCAGTATTCAAGATGGCGGCTTATGAAGGGGCCTAATGATATATGGCTAATTGTGTCGGGTTATCTAAGCCGCTGGGGATATCACAAGTAATTCAAGTTGTTTAAAAACTCCATCATGAATGAGCCGGAAATTTCACAGAGCATGGCCTCTTTTAAACCGGAGATATGAGCCGCCATAGCTAACAGATGCAATTTTTGACTAAGTGTGGCACAAACAGGTTTCACAGATCGCAGTAATTATGTTGGATCAAACGGTCGTCTAGAAAGGAAAATTTTTCTAGACCTAAAAACTGGTACAGAGAAGTTCATAAGTTCTAATGGTGTCTTTTTGCAAGCAAGAGGGATCTGCTAGTACTGGAAATGGGTGCGAAACTACTACCGCATGAGTTCTATCCTACTTTCTGGATCAAAAGAGGTCGCGGTGGAAGAACTGTGAAGAACTCGGGATGAACTATGAAGAACAGGGGAAGAACGACAGAACCCTAATGCAGATCTACTGTATGGAATGGCAAGGACTTACTGGCACTGTTGAGATGCGGAGGTGGCCACCGTTTCTCTGGACCAGTTCAGGGTGATGCAGCGGCTGAGGTCGAGGAAGACGAGGGGCGCGGCGGCGGCGGCTGGAGCTCGGGCTCTGGAGCGTCAGAGGAGGAAGACGATGGAGGAGAAGAATGACGAAGGCTTATGGGCCGGGCCTATTTATAAGGGGCGGCTGATAAATGGGCGCGAGAAACGAGGAGGCCGAAGACGTGATTATCTTGCCACAGAAACGCCTCGATTTTCGAGATGGTCATTAAAAGATAAGATCCGTTGGGATATGACAGAATAAAAATGAATTTAATGGAAGGTGACGTCATGGAGGGTTACCAGGAATCCAGAAGATGACGTCACGGCGGGTTATAACCTTTGCACAAGCAGAAGCCGGAAGATTTTCTCTCGAAGGGATTGAAGATTGACATGAACCGGTTCAAATCAATCTGGGGCCTAATGTTGAGGATATAGCCCTTAGAATCACCCGCCCAGGAGGGGCCGGGTTACTCATAAAGATCATCACGAGAAGCCCAGTACCAAGCTTGAGGATGGCGGATCAATAATGGGCTTAAGACCCGGAGGCGGCTTAAGGCCCGTAGTGATAAACCGCCATTATGGCAAGACTTGTAATGTAAGGCAAGAGTAGTTAAGAGTCCGAGCCGGATGCTGTTATAAGCCGGCCGGGACTCTAAGAGCCACTGGGCATCAACCTCTCTATATAGAGGGACGACCCGGCGGCGGTTCAGGACGGGAGACAACAGATCGATAGCCAGGCATAGCGATTAAGCTCCCTGGTCATCGAAACCCTAAGTAATACCACCTCAACTGGACGTAGGCTTTTAACTTCACCGCAATGGGCCGAACCAGTATAATCCTCGTGTTCCTTGTCCCGCTTAACCCCTTTAAGCTTCCTAACTACGATGGCTCCACGACTAAGTCCTTGCACGAGGACATCTGCCGTGACAATTCCACGACAGGTGTCCTTCTTCAACAACTCCGTCATAGGCTTTGCAATCTTCGAGAAATTCTCGATGAATCTCCGGTAATATCCTACGAGTCCAAGAAAACTACGGATTTCTCCAACTGTCGTGGGAGCTTCCCAATTTGTCACAGTGTTAACCTTGGTGGGATCTACTGCTATTCCTTCTCCGGATATAACATGTCCAAGGAATCCAACTTCCTTTAACCAAAACTCGCACTTGCTGAACTTGGCATATAACTGATGTTCTCTGAGCTTTCCAAGTACCAAATGCAAATGCTCCTTATGCTCTTCTTCATTCTTCGAATAGACCAGAATATCATCAATGAACACTACGACGAACTTATCCAAAAACTCCATAAACACTTTGTTCATCATGTTCATGAAATAGGCAGGTGCGTTAGTCAGGCCAAATGACATAACGGTGTACTCATATAGCCCATACCTTGTGGTAAAAGCTGTCTTGGGTATATCCTGCTCTCGAATCTTCAATTGGTGGTATCCTGGTCGCAAATCAATCTTGGAAAATACTTTAGCTCCTTGTAGTCGGTCAAACAGATCATTGATCATCGGCAGTGGGTACTTGTTCTTGATTGTTACTTCATTCAATCCACGATAATCAACAACCATCCTCAACGATCCATCTTTCTTCTCCACTAGAAGTACGGGTGATCCCCAAGGTGACGAACTTGGGCGAATATATCCTTTATCTAGTAACTCCTTAATCTGCTTCTTAATTTCTTCCAAATCCTTAGCGGGCATCCTGTACGGTCTCTTAGATATTGGCCCAGTGCCTGGCAAAAGCTCAATCAAAAACTCGATGTCTCTATCCGGTGGCATGCCTAGCAACTCCTCTGGAAATACGTCCGGGAATTCCTTCACCACTGGTACTTCCTCCTGTACAACTCCTTATAAGGAATTCACTTGAGTCCTCTTCGGCACATGTCGGGATACATACTTAATCCTTCTTCCTTCTGGGGTAGTAAGCAAAATCGTCTTACTGGTGCAATCGATGTTTCCTCCATACATCGATAGCCAATCCATTCCCAAAATCACATCCAAACCTTGTGACTCCAAAACTATTAGGTCTGAGGGGAAAACATGCCTACCTATGGCCAATGGCAACTGAAAACATCCTTGGCTTGCCATATACTCTGCTCCTGGCAAGGTTACTAACATAGGTGTTCTAAGAACTTTGGTGGGAAACTTAAACTTATCCACAAATCCCCTTGATATGTATGAATGTGATGCACCAGTATCAAAAAGAACGATTGCAGTAAATGACTTAACCAAGAACTTACCTATTACTGCATCTGGCTGTGCTTCAACCTCCTCCACATTAACATGGTTCACCTGTCCCCTGTTGAAAGGGTTCGGCTTCTTCCCCGAGCTTCCATTGCCATTTCCATTCTTTGCTTCTGGACAATCAGTGGCATAATGTCCAGTCTTCTGGCACTTGAAACAGGTAACGTGGCTTAGATCCCTCTTGGCTGGCGTTGGTACGGTTCTGTCCGTTGCTTCCTCCGTTCCCATTCCATTCTTGGGGCCACTATGATTGTGCGAACTTCCTCCATTGTGATTGTGACCGCCATGGTTATGCTGAAGGTGTCTTCCCGAGTTCGGGGTAAAACGAGGCTTCTGGTGAGCTCCTGTATTGTACTTTCCTTGTCCATACTTCCTCTTACGACTCTCAATCTGCTGCTGCTTCCCTTCAATCATGAGAGCTCTATCTACCAACTCCTGGTGGTTGTTAAAAGTTGCCACCATCAACTGCATGCTCAACTCATCATTCAGTCCTTCCAGAAACTTCTCCTGCTTAGCTG
This sequence comes from Triticum aestivum, assembly GCF_018294505.1. NCBI lineage: Eukaryota > Viridiplantae > Streptophyta > Magnoliopsida > Poales > Poaceae > Triticum > Triticum aestivum. The sequence continues at coordinate 398,075,365 of NC_057796.1, read as the reverse complement.
CATCCTGTCACACCCAATATGCGATACTATCCTAAAGAGACTCGAAGGTCCCACCAAGGATAGAACCGCATATTGACACACTTTTGCAAGGTGGATATCATTACATCAACATTACATAAAATATGGGGATACATACAAGGCATACACATGCCGCAAGAATACATCAATTCATCATACATAAGATCAACATCCGACTACGGATGAAACACAAACAGAAACTCCAACGACATCCACCCTGCTAGCCCAGGCTGCCGACCTGGAACCTATCCCCTGATCGAAGAAGAAGCAGAAGAAGAACTCCAAAACAAGTAAACATCGCTCTCGCGTCATGATCACCGCATAACCTATACCTGCAACTGGTGTTGTAGTAATCTGTGAGCCACGAGGACTCAGCAATCCCATTACCATGGGTATCAAGACTAGCAAAGCTTAATGGGAAAGGTGTCGGGACCCCGATTCCAAGTCACATCAATCTAGCCGGTAACACCTCATATCACTTTGTGGCCTCACGCACGGTATTCCCACGGGTGTCGCCTTACCATGGCCCGGGACTATTTGCGCCTTTTGGCTCACGTATATGATAGTGTCGCTAGCATCCATATGACAGAGAACCCGGGGCGACATCACTAGTCGTGAACCCAAAGTGGCACTAACTTACGGGGACAGGCATACATGAATCAACATCGAGCATGTCGGTCAGCAGAGTGCGAATTCGGGCTGTAGCTCTGGGCTACCAGGACTCCGGGAACCCGGGCTGTAGCAGGCTAGGCAGGACTCCGGATGTCACCGCGTGACATTTCCCTGAAGGGACAGACACAGGAACGAAGTGAATCACATGCCGGCCAGTCAAGTGTTCTGGAGCAGTAGTGCTGGGCTAGCAGGACTCCGGTGAACCGGGCTGTAGCGGACTACTATGGCTCATGGAAGCACAAGACTACATTTCCCCATAAGAGAGGCTACCAAGGATAAACAACTAGGTTGTCGGATCCCACACATACCAAGCATTTCAATCATACACACAATATGCTCGATATGTGCAAATACAACATGGCATCACAACAAGACTCTACGACTCAGAGTATTTATTCATTAGGCTCCGAAGAGCCAGATATTACAAACATGGGTCTCATGACCCAAACATACAGAGCATACAAGCAACAAGCACATGCGGAAGCTTAACATGTCTGAGTACAGACATCTATAAATGAAAAAGGCTGAGAAGCCTGACTATCTACCAGATCCTGCCGAGGGCACAAGATCGTAGCTGAGGTATCAAGCTAAACGTCGAAGTCCACACGGAACTACTAGCGAGACTGACGTCTCTCTGCAAAACATAAAATAAGCAAATGTGAGTACAAATGTACCCAGCAAGACTTACATCAGAACTATCTGCATATGCGTCGGTGTCAACAAAGGGGGTGGCGGAGTTTAACTGCAGCAAGCCAGCTTTGACTCGGTGGCTATCCTGAACTACGACTGCAAGTAACTCCTTTGAGGTGGCGCACACGAGTCCACATATTCACCATATCAATACACCACTATGGATTCGCTCCCGTCTCCCTACGAGAACGCCATCCATAGCACTCACGCTTATCTTGCGTATTTTAGAGTATCCACTTTCACTTGTCTATGAACTGTACAGGCAACCCAGAAGTCCTTTACCGCGGACACGGCTATTCGAATAGATCATATTAACCCTGCAGGGGTGTACTTCGTCATACACGCTCTCGCCACTTACCACCATGTACACGTCGTGTACCTCGGCAACCTTCAAGCGGAAGCCTGGCGAGGGAGTCGGCCACGACCTGACTAACCACACAAGTCTCTCGTCCAGGTTTATCGCCTATTCGGGTTCCATCCGCAAGGAGATCCGGCCGGGGTGTCACTCACGGCCCCAAACGATGTGTGCAGGGTTCCCGAGCCCACCATCCGGGTGCCACTCGGTACACCAGGCCACATGTGCCTAGTCTGTCCCAAGCCCACCTGTACTGGGTGCCACTTGGTAGACTACTAACACTACCTACAAACACCAGAAACTAGTTGCAACTCCTGGACAGAGATCAAGTTGATTAATAAGTCGAGAGGGGTCGAGTTACCGGAACCCAATGTGTGGTAGTAACTGTTCATGGATCACAAACACAGAACTCAGTTCCTGAGGACAGTTTCAATGAGACAACCCACCATGTACTCCTACATGGCCTCTCACCGCTACCTTTACCAAATCGTGTTCACACACTTAGCTCTCAACAGTAGGACATGTTCACAACTTCCCAATTCATCCCCAATGAATCAGACCTGACACAACTCTAAGCAATAGCAGGCATGACAAACAAGCATGAATGAGTAGGCACATCAGGGCTCAAACAACTCCTACTCATGCTAGTGGGTTTCATCTATTTACTGTGGCAAGGACAGGTCATGCAGAGGATAAGGGGTTCAGCTACCGCAGCATGAAACAGTTGCATCGTTGTTGTCCTAGTGCAGTAAAATAGAGCAGAGCGAGAGAGTGGGTTTGTATCGGAATGAACAAGGGGGTTTTGCTTGCCTGGCACTTCTGAAGATGATATAACTCTTCATCGGTGTCATCGGACTCATCGTCGAAACCACGTCTACCGAGGGGAACAACACCGGCAAACAGAGAAGAAACATGATCAATGCAATGCACAATATGATGCATGATCATGACATGTCAATATGCTGTGCTTTGGGCTAATGCAACTAGCAACAGGTTAAATGAAGTTGGTTTGAATCCAAGATTCAAATTCAAACTCCATATGTGAAAATTCAAATGCCATTTACATGATTTGTCCTAAACAGTAGCTATAAGTTGCTCTAGCATGCATGAAAAAGGTACAGATGGATAGATTGGATTTTCTGATCATTTTTCATATATAATTTATCTTATTTGGAGTTACAGATAATTTTCTATGAATTTTAGAAGTTTGTGGTATTTTCTGAAATTTCCTGTATAAGAATAATTCCAGTAATTAAATTACTGCGTCAGCACTGCGTCAGGGTGACGTCAGCGGTCAACAGGGGCTGGTCCGGTTCAAACCTGACCAGTGGGGTCCGCATGTCAGTGACACAGGGCTAATCCCGGTCAAACCCATCATTGACTGGGGTTTGACCAGTGGTTGGGCCCACTGTCAGTGCCTATTAGGGGGTGCTTAGCTGGTAGCGGTTAGCACTAATGACGTCCACGTCGGCACGCCGGAGTTTGACCGGCGACGACCATGCAACGCGGCGGAGGCGCGCCGGAATCGCGCTGCGGTTGTCGGCTGAGCATGCAGCTTGGTCCTACGGCGAGCTGGAAGTGTGCCGCATCTAGTGGTGCAGGCGGTTGGGTGTGGGGAGGCCAGAAACGCCGCCGGCGAGCTTGACAGCGGCGGCCGGAGTTCGGACACGCACGGGTTTGATGTTCCGGTGCGCGGCAGGACCAGCTGGTGGTCGGGATCGTCTCCTAGGAGCAACCCGAGCAGGATGACGCGCCCAGGCGCAGGCTACGGCATTGGTAGCCATGACGGCGATGAAGCACGGCGCCGGTGAGCTTCAGAGCTCATGGGGATGACGTCTACGGCGAGGGATAGACCACGGGGTCAGGGGGAAAGGGTGGTAGAGCTCACCGCGGTTCCGACGAGCAAGCTAGCTATGTCGGGGAAGCACGGACGGCGGCGAATCGACGATGAAGTTGCCGGCGGCCGAATATTGAAGATGAGCTCGGGGACGGCGCTGCGGGGCTTCCGGCGGGGCGTGGCTCGGTGGAGATGAAGAGGGGGTCGAGGCGGAGCCTCTGGGCCGGTCAGAGGAGCGAGGGGGAGGCGATGGCTTCAGCTACGGCGAACGGCAGCGTCGGCTGCGCTCGGTGAGGTGGGGATCAACGAGGGAGAGAGCAGGGGGAGAGTGAAAGGGTTCGAGCGGTTCGGGACAACGCTGGGGCGTTCACCCACGCGTCCAGAGGCTCGACGGCAAGCAGGAGGAGGCGTGGCGCCTCGCGTGCGCGTGCGCTGTCCCGCCTCTGCCTACTGGCAGAGGTTAGGGATGACTGGCACCAGGCCAGTGGGCTGGGCTGTCCACTGGGCCGGCCAGGTAAGCCCAGGTAAATCTCTCTCTCTCTTCTCTGTTTTCTATTTTTCTGCAATTGTTTTTGCTTTATTAAAAATGCCAGAGCATTTCCAAAAATTCTGAAAATATTTGTGGGCACTGTTGAAATTATTCCCAACAGCCCTCAACTAGTTTCAGAATTATTAGAGCATTTAAAATATTTATAGGATTTAAATGCCCCAATTCAAATACAATATGAGTTAATTCAAAAATCCAGAAATGATCTAAGGATGTATTCATCATTTTTGGCAGAGGTTTCCACCTTAACCAGAAATCATGAACTTTTCTTAGGGACATTTTGGGTTTATTGAAAAGATTTTAATCCATCCTAGTTGAGTTGATTTGATGCTAGGGTTTGAACATCCCCATTTCAAGTTTCTTTCAAATATTAAACATGAGGCACACATGACTAGCTAGCCTAGAGCAAACCAGAACTAGGGATGTGACAACTCTCCCCCACTAAACAAAAATCTCGTCCCGAGATTCAAGCGTAGGGTAAGATGAAAGGGGAACGCAAAGTAACATAATCTTCACGATCCAATTGTTCTTCTCGAAGATGTTGATTCATTGCATCATCTTGATCTTGACATCTTTTCTTTCGAGAGCTTCATCCAACTATGTTGACGGAAGAGAGGGAAACTCTACAGGATTGATCTTCTCGAAGATCGAGCTATACAAGATCAACTCGCGGAATGAGATGTTGAAACATCTCGAGTTGAGACGCAAAACACATCGAGAGGGATGGAAGAACAAACGATGAGATTTGATTTGGTGGGCAACAATCCCACGCTTAGGTAGGATGGTGCATGGTTTCAAAGTAGCGAGGAGATAGTTGCCACGATTCCATAACGGGGCACCTTAGGGAAGGTGGCTCATAGAAATATCCCTTAAGTGGCAAAAAGAATTACTTTTGATTCAGAGATCATTGAAACTCTTCATACCAGCCTAAGGCAATTTACAAATGATCGTTTGAAAGAATTCAAAAGAATGGCACACTCAATTTGGAAAGGAAACTACGGTTATAGAACAACTCGGCAAATGGAAGGCACATTCCAATTGATACCAGGTATATAACCTAGTGACTGAGCGTGCTTTCAAGAACTTGAGCATTTCCATATTCATCAAGGTTTTACCAACATCCGTGCCGAGGATCCTGGCAACACAACTTACTACCATGATGAATGGTGATGGATGATGCGGATGCAAAAGAGGATAACACCTTCTCGGATTTCACCTTAGCAAGGCCAAGGAATCAGATATCCGGATGATTGACCGAGAGACATTTATCACTCCGCTTCTAATGTTCTCCTTGATGTGCTAGCATAACCCGTTCATATGGTTTGGTATCTAGAACATCAAGTAGAAGGTCGTACTTCGGAAGTGCAAGAATCCATAAGGAATAACTACGGAAGTAAATCCTACGGAATCCTTATGGGGAGGTGACCAACTTTATCAATCAGGATACTACAATAATAGGTCTTCCGGCTGGGTGTGTTGGCCACGACATCCACTTACCGAGTTACAGAGGCCAATATTATAGTTCTTGGGAGGCGTTCCAACCATCATATCTGCCTGAGATTCAGATCTGGCTGGTAACAGGATATTTCAGACAGCATGTCCGGAAAGGAAAGTTTGCAACACAAACCGACGAGATGATGTTGCGAGATTCTCGGGGGATGGACTACGGTAGTAAGCTCCAAAACATGAGCTGGTTCTGCTACAAACATGTGAACACGTTGACCCAGACAAGCATGCCCACATGGTAGTCTTACAATGAAACACTACCGAGTTCTGGTTGGGAACCATCAACGAGGATATCGAAGTTCTTTCATAAGTTCAGAATAGCTCTTATGAAGGAACTCCTTCTCCTTGAACAAGTCAGTTAGTGGCTTGGTGTGCTAGGGATACATATAGAATGGAGGTAGCGAGCCTATCAAACCATAGCATACTTCGCACATACATGACTGACTTGGGATGGTACCAGAGGAAACAAAACCAATCTTTCTCGAACTCACGGCGGCAACTTGCACCAAATGCACATGAATTCGAGGAAGTCACTACCTACATCTAAACATATTCTTCATGAGCCAGCACGAAGAAAATGCTTACACAAGTTTCCAAAACCAACTTAGATGTTCAACATGAATCATGGAGGAGACGAGATGCTGCTGATGGGCTCAATAGCAACTCATCGGAATTTCCATATCACTGGACTTCCACCATCATGTGAACACGGTGATAGCATTGGTCAGATCCAAAAGATATAATGGTGTATGCTCGAGGAATCAACCATGAGTAAGACAACATTACGAACACCATTGGTTCTGATTTGATTTGATGATAGCCCATACTCAAATCAAAGATTGGTAAAATAATAGATCCAACAACTGATCACGAGGATCAATCGATGGAGATATCATCCTTCTTCAACACACACACACAAAAATATATCCCTTAGGGATGAACTAGGTCAGATAAGCTTTTATGTTCCAACTCTCCAAGTTGTTGTTTGGCCTAACCAACTAGCTCAGGGGTATCCAACACGGATTCTTGGAGAAGGGGTGGTTTACAAGAAACCCACTTGATCATGAACTCAACATAGCGGTCAGGTGACAACCTGGTAACACTTCCGAGAAGATATTCGGAAAATCACGAACCACCGATATGTCACTAAGCTCGAGAACAATCTTGCTTTTCAGGGCAAGACGATATGACCAAGAGAGTGATGGATTGACACAATCCTATCTCATTAATCGAGGAGTGCACCAGGGAAAATGGACTAGGTCGCACGATAAATCTTAGGATGACGATTCAATAACCGTCATACTAAGGATGAGAGTATTGTCCAAAAACTACCAAGCAACGGATTTGCTAGGAGTATTGATTTCACACATCACAATTCACTTGTCGGCATTCCGGTTGTGACAACACAGGACCGAGGAATGAATAATGATGGCGAGAAGTATCACTGCGTCAAGAATTCATAAGAGGTGGTGCAATTCTCATGACACTCTTGACATAAAGATGGTAACGCTCCAAGGTAGGGCAGAGCAAAAGCTGGATTGGCATTTTGGTCTGCGGAATACAATTACTTTGACCCAATCCCAGAGATGGACGAGGTACTGGAGTTTGTTTCTCCTGGTCATTCCAGAATAGAATGGCTTGACGGACCACAAGAATAATAGGCATCGATAACATGGATGCACAACTAGTCCTGACTATAAATTGATAGACGGGGGTCGGAATACAACTAAAGAGGGGCAATCCAAAGGAACATATAATTTTCTGGGTTGCGGATGCATAGATTTAGTATGTCAAACAAGTTCAACATATTTCTTCCAGATAATCCATGTAGAAAGGTAGGACTGGCAGATTCACAATGCAGAATGGAGAACTCATCAAGAGCACTCTGGTTGTGATCTTTTGGTTAAAAGAACTTCTACCATGATGGTTTCATGGTATTGGAAGAATGAAATACCACAGACCTCGAGGACTACTGCAAAGGTTACTAATATCCTAAAGGAACGAGCAAACACTATCAACAGGAGGTAAGTGGAGTGAATCTTGGGCTCAAGAACCCAGAAATAGAATGCCTACTAACTAAATGGCATCACGGGATGCTTTCGAGAATAATGGCCAGAATCATCACACTGGGGATGCAAGCATTGCTAGATTACTAAGTGGTCCTCTAAGACACCTAGGTTCATAATAATAGCTCCAACATATATGTCGAGGCAACAGAGTACCTCAACTCACCGATTAGTGTGATTAATCTGGCCCAAATGGACATCAGGGACATGGAGGAATGATTGCAAGTGCATCAGACTATCTAGAAACCTGGGATGACTCGGACAGCATAACGGCTGTAAATGCTCAAAAAGGGTTTGAGACATCCTGCAAAATGGTGGCATAGCAACTTAACATCACAATAGCAAGGTTCCGAGACCAACTGCTAACACAGGAAAATACTAGGAACTGAACTGAGACTTGAATCCATCAATCCTAAGATTCTACGGATTAGTAACACGTGATCCTGATAGAAGATGAGAAGCCTAGTTCTTAATCCCCGTAGAATGAGAAGAGAATGACTCAGATTAGAGGGCATAAGGTAAAGGAGTAAAAAGAGCATTACGTTCCCTTCCACAATCAATTCCCTTACATAACTAAAGCATTTCTAGACTCAACTTCGACCAGTTTGGCTTGGTAATCCTACAGGCAGTCAGGCTCAGATACCAAAGTTGTCGGGACCCCAATTCCAAGTCACATCGATCTAGCCGGTAACACCTCATATCACTTTGTGGCCTCACGCACGGTATTCCCACGGGTGTCGCCTTACCATGGCCCGGGACCGTTTGCGCCTTTTGGCTCACGTATATGATAGTGTCGCTAGCATCCATATGACAGAGAACCCGGGCCGACATGACTAGTCGTGAACCCAAAGTGGCACTAACTTACGGGGACAGGCATACATGAATCAACATCGAGCATGTCGGTCAGCAGCGTGCGAATCCGGGCTGTAGCTCTGGGCTAACAGGACTCCGGGAACCCGGGCTGTAGCAGGCTAGGCAGGACTCCGGATGTCACCGCGTGACATTTCCCCGAAGGGACAGACACAGGAACGAAGTGAATCACATGCCGGCCAGTCAAGTGTTCCGGAGCAGTAGTGCTGGGCTAGCAGGACTCCGGTGAACCGGGCTGTAGCGGACTACTATGGCTCATGGAAGCACAAGACTACATTTCCCCATAAGAGAGGCTACCAAGGATAAACAACTAGGTTGTCGGATCCCACACATACCAAGCATTTCAATCATACACACAATATGCTCGATATGTGCAAATACAACATGGCATCACAACAAGACTCTACGACTCAGAGTATTTATTCATTAGGCTCCGAAGAGCCAGATATTACAAACATGGGTCTCATGACCCAAACATTCAGAGCATACAAGCAACAAGCACATGCGGAAGCTTAACATGTCTGAGTACAGACATCTATAAATGAAAAAGGCTGAGAAGCCTGACTATCTACCAGATCCTGCCGACGGCACAAGATCGTAGCTGAGGTATCAAGCTAAACGTCGAAGTCCACACGGAACTACTAGCGAGACTGACGTCTCTCTGCAAAACATAAAATAAGCAAACGTGAGTACAAATGTACCCAGCAAGACTTACATCAGAACTATCTACATATGCATCGGTGTCAACAAAAGGGGGTCGCGGAGTTTAACTGCAGCAAGCCAGCTTTGACTCGGTGGCTATCCTGAACTACGACTGCAAGTAACTCCTTTGAGGTGGCGCACACGAGTCCACATATTCACCATATCAATACACCACTATGGATCCGCTCCCGTCTCCCTACGAGAACGCCATCCATAGCACTCACGCTTATCTTGCGTATTTTAGAGTATCCACTTTCACTTGTCTATGAACTGTACAGGCAACCCAGAAGTCCTTTACCGCGGACACGGCTATTCGAATAGATCACATTAACCCTGCAGGGGTGTACTTCGTCACACACGCTCTCGCCACTTACCACCATGTACACGTCGTGTACCTCGGCAACCTTCAAGCGGAAGCCTGGCGAGGGAGTCGGCCACGACCTGACTAACCACACAAGTCTCTCGTCCAGGTTTATCGCCTATTCGGGTTCCATCCGCAAGGAGATCCGGCCGGGGTGTCGCTCACGACCCCAAACGATGTGTGCAGGGTTCCCGAGCCCACCATCCGGGTGCCACTCGGTACACCAGGCCACGTGTGCCTAGTCTGTCCCAAGCCCACCTGTACCGGGTGCCACTTGGTAGACTACTAACACTACCTACAAACACCAGAAACTAGTTGCAACTCCTGGACAGAGATCAAGTTGATTAATAAGTCGAGAGGGGCGAGTTACCGGATCCCAATGTGTGGTAGTAACTGTTCATGGATCACAAACACAGAACTTAGTTCCTGAGGACGGTTTCAATGAGACAACCCACCATGTACTCCTACATGGCCTCTCACCGCTACCTTTACCAAATCGTGTTCACACACTTAGCTCTCAACAGTAGGACATGTTCACAACTTCCCAATTCATCCCCAATGAATCAGACCTGACACAACTCTAAGCAATAGCAGGCATGACAAACAAGCATGAATGAGTAGGCACATCAGGGCTCAAACAACTCCTACTCATGCTAGTGGGTTTCATCTATTTACTGTGGCAAGGACAGGTCATGCAGAGGATAAGGGGTTCAGCTACCGCATCATGAAACAGTTGCATCGTTGTTGTCCTAGTGCAGTAAAATAGAGCAGAGCGAGAGAGTGGGTTTGTATCGGAATGAACAAGGGGGTTTTGCTTGCCTGGCACTTCTGAAGATGATATAACTCTTCATCGGTGTCATCGGACTCATCGTCGAAACCACGTCTACCGAGGGGGAACAACACCGGCAAACAGAGAAGAAACATGATCAATGCAATGCACAATATGATGCATGATCATGACATGTCAATATGCTGTGATTTGGGCTAATGCAACTAGCAACAGGTTAAATGAAGTTGGTTTGAATCCAAGATTCAAATTCAAACTCCATATGTGAAAATTCAAATGCCATTTACATGATTTGTCCTAAACAGTAGCTATAAGTTGCTCTAGCATGCATGAAAAAGGTACAGATGGATAGATTGGATTTTTCTGATCATTTTTCATATATAATTTATCTTATTTGGAGTTACAGATAATTTTCTATGAATTTTAGAAGTTTGTGGTATTTTCTGAAATTTCCTGTATAAGAATAATTCCAGTAATTAAATTACTGCGTCAGCACTGCGTCAGGCTGACGTCAGCGGTCAACAGGGGCTGGTCCGGTTCAAACCTGACCAGTGGGGTCCGTATGTCAGTGACACAGGGCTAATCCCGGTCAAACCCATCATTGACTGGGGTTTGACCAGTGGTTGGGCCCACTGTCAGTGCCTATTAGGGGGTGCTTAGCTGGTAGCGGTTAGCACTAATGACGTCCACATCGGCACGCTGGAGTATGACCGGCGACGACCATCCAACGCGGCGGAGGCGCGCCGGAATCGCGCTGCGGTTGTCGGCTGAGCATGCAGCTTGGTCCTACGGCGAGCTGGAAGTGTGCCGCATCTAGTGGTGCAGGCGGTTGGGTGCGGGGAGGCCGGAAACGCCGCCGGCGAGCTTGACAGCGGCGGCCGGAGGTCGGACACGCACGGGTTTTATGTTCCGGTGCGCGGCAGGACCAGCTGGTGGTCGGGGTCGTCTCCTAGGAGCAACCCGAGCAGGATGACACGCCCAGGCGCAGGCTACGGCATCGGTAGCCATGACGGCGATGAAGCACGGCGCCGGCGAGCTTCGGAGCTCATGGGGACGACGTCTACGGCGAGGGATAGACCACGCGGTTAGGGGGAAACGGTGGTAGAGCTCACCGCGGTTCCGACGAGCAAGCTAGCTAGGTCGGGGAAGCACGGACGGCGGCGAATCGACGATGAAGTTGCCGGCGGTCAAATATTGAAGATGAGCTCGGGGACGGCGCTGCGGGGCTTCCGGCGGGGCGTGGATCGGTGGAGATGAAGAGGGGGTCGAGGCGGAGCCTCTGGGCCGGTCAGAGGAGCGAGGGGGAGGCGATGGCTTCAGGTACGGCGAACAGCAGCGTCGGCTGCGCTCGGTGAGGTGGGGATCAACGAGGGAGAGAGCAGGGGGAGAGTGAAAGGGTTCGAGCGGTTCGGGACAACGCTGGGGCATTCACCCACGCGTCCAGAGGCTCGGCGGCAAGCAGGAGGAGTCGTGGTGCCTCGCGCGCGCGTGCGCTGTCCCGCCTCTGCCTACTGGCAGAGGTTAGGGATGACTGGCACCAGGCCAGTGGGCTGGGCTGTCCACTGGGCCGGCCAGGTAAGCCCAGGTAAATCTCTCTCTCTTCTCTGTTTTCTATTTTTCTGCAATTGTTTTGGCTTTATTAAAAATGCCAGAGCATTTCCAAAAATTCTGAAAAAATTTGTGGGCACTGTTGAAATTATTCCCAACAGCCCTCAACTAGTTTCAGAATTATTAGAGCATTTAAAATATTTATAGGATTTAAATGCCCCAATTCAAATACAATATGAGTTAATTCAAAAATCCAGAAATGATCTAAGGATGTATTCATCATTTTTGGCAGAGGTTTCCACCTTAACCAGAAATCATGAACTTTTCTTAGGGACATTTTGGGTTTATTGAAAAGATTTTAATCCATCCTAGTTGAGTTGATTTAATGCTAGGGTTTGAACATCCCCATTTCAAGTTTCTTTCAAATATTAAACATGAGGCACACATGACTAGCTAGCCTAGAGCAAACCAGAACTAGGGATGTGACAAAAGGACAGGATAAGATGGTGAGGTTGCAGCAGCGGCTAAGCAAGTATGGTGGCTAACATACGCAAATAAGAGCGAGAAGAGAAGCAACGGAACGGTCGCCAACTACTAATGATCAAGAAGTGATCCTAAACTCCTACTTACGTCAAACATAACCCAGAAACCGTGTTCACTTCCCGGACTCCGCCGAGAAGAGACCATCACGGCTACACACGCGGTTGATGCGTTTTAATTAAGTCAAGTGTCAAGTTCTCTACAACCGGATATTAACAAATTCCCATCTGCCACATAACCGCGGGCACGGCTCTCGAAAGTTTATACCCTGCAGGGGTGTCCCAACTTAGCCCATTATAAGCTCTCACGGTCAACGAAGGATATTCCTTCTCTCGGGAAGACCCGATTAGTCTCGGAATCCCAGTTACAAGACATTTCGACAATGGTAAAACAAAACCAGCAAAGCCGCCCGAATGTGCCGACAAATCCTGATAGGATCTGCACATATCTCGTTCTCAGGGCACACCGGATTGTCCAAGCTTCTGGTAGGCGAGCCCAGAGTTGCCCCTGGTGGCCACCGGCGACTGACAGGTTGGACCAACACTCTAAGAAGCACTGGCCCGGGGGGGTAAATAAAGATGACCCTCGAGAGCGCTACTCCCAAGGGAAAAAGGCTAGGTGAGGCAAATGTAAAACCAAGGTTGGGCCTTGCTGGAAGAGTTTTATTCAAAGCGAACTGTCAAGGGGGTCCCATAAATCACCCAACCGCGCAAGGGACGCAAAATCAAGGAACATAACACCGGTATGACGGAAACTAGGGCGGCAAGAGTGGAACAAAACACCAGGCATAAGGCCGAGCCTTCCACCCTTTACCAAATATATAGATGCATTAATTAAATAAGAGATATTGTGATATCCCAACATAAACATAATCCAACATGGAGCAATCTTCATCTTCACCTGCAACTAGCAACACTATAAGAGGGGCTGAGCAAAGCGGTGACATAGCCAAACAACGGTTTGCTAGGAAGGATGACAAAGGTTAGAGGTTCATGGCAATTTAGGAGGCTTGAAGAGCAAGTGATAGGTAGCGCAGCATAGCGATAGAACGAAGCAAATAGCATAGAAATGATAGTAATGAGATCCAAGGTGACGGTCATCTTGCCTGAAATCCCGCTAGGAAGAAGAACGAGTCCATGAAGAAGATGAAGCCATGAAGACGAACGAATCCTCACGATCGCAACGACACGGGAACTATCGAGAAGAAGCACACAACAAGGTAAACACACCACACAAGAACAAGGCATGATGCACCACCAAGTATGATGCTTAGCAAGGCTACATGAAGCTACTCATGACAAGAGATGAAGCATACAAGAACAACACATCAAAGCAAGTTTAAATGAGGCCGGAAACAACATATAACAATTCCGGTAAGTCCTCATATGCAAATTTCGAAATTGGTCCAGATCTGAATAAACCTTATGTTCAAGTTGTTAAACAGCAAGTTAAAGAGCACCATGACGATCTACACAAAATTCTAGTCAAGTTACATATAAAGTTCATTAGATTCGGAGCTACGGCCTAGAAGATATGAGCAAAACAAGTTAAACATGGCATTGATGCAAAATGCATTCAAACATCAAGCAAACACCTCAAAACAAGGATGCAACAAGGTAGTATGAAACTACATGCAAAACTAAGCAAGTTTCATATAGAGCATCCTCAAAACGGAGCAATGGTGCAACACATACACTCCAAACAAGATATAGCCACAATCTGTCCAAAACAGCAACTAGGCATCTAGCAAGCATCAAAACAATATGCTACAGTACCTCAACATGAAAAAAAGGCATGGAAATAATGTACAGGTAAAGCATGACAAAACGTGAACACTGAGATATCTCCAGAAATCACTAGAACATGCTCAAAAGGACATGGCAAGTTTGCAAATAATAACAGATTCACAGACTTAGCAGAAATCACTGGACATGGCAGAAATAACCTCAGATTGCAAAGTTCAGAGCTAACAAACAACATGCTAAAGGAACTTATCATGGAAACCAAAGGCATGAAATGAATCTACTAATTGCATAGAACAAAAGTCCCTTACTGATCACGAGCCAAAAATGCACAGAAGATATGATGGTACCCAGGTAAACATAGCAAGTAATATGACAGATTCAGACTTAGTGAAAATAACAGGACATGGCAGAAACAACAATAAGTAGGCATGTTGGTGAGCTTGATCCACTCACCACAGGGAAATACATGGCATGACAAGGTAACAAACAGCAAGATGGCATACATATGAAGCTAAGCATGGCAATAGCATAGTCATAGGGTACATGGATCACTATCAAAACACATGGCAAAAACTGGACTTAATGTTAACAGGCTGACAGAAACATTATTTAGCAACTTTAGAGCATGATTGCAACAAGCTACAGCAGGCTATAAATGCAAAAAAGGGCATGGATGGATTCATCATAACATGTATAACAAAACATCCTTAGTGAACATCTCCAGATTAAGCATAGAATGACTTGTAGCAGCAAGTTTACATGGCATCACAACATAACAGACTCAGACTTAGCAGAAATGACTAAGTCACAGAAATCAGCAACATCATGGAGGCTACTTTGCATGCTTGTGCTAGTCACCACATAGATCACAAAAAATACAAGGCAAGCACTACTGTAAAGATGGCATGATGTAGATCAAAACACATGTAGAGCTCATACTCATAAGATGCACACATAAAATACAACGAAAAAGACAAAACACCAAGTTCTGTTAACAAACAGCAGATAACATCATATAGCACTCTTGGGGGCTACATTATTCAAATTGATATTATATCGAATATGCAAGTCCCATGTTACTTCCAGCATATACCATGGCACTTGGGGGCTAATGCAAAGTCATTTTTGCTCAACTTATTGAAGACCCGCCTCATCACATTCTAAATGAGCCCGCCCTTAGGGGCTACCAATTGCTCCTGTCGAAAATTCAAGGTACACAAGCCTTAATCCGTTATATTGAAAGATCCACTACTCAGTTGGTAGGGTACAAAGCTGTTAACCTTGTGGACGTGGGTTCAAGCCCCATGGTGGAGATTACATCATATGCTGTTATTATCAATGAATCATATACAAGGTCCCAGCTCGGTAATATCTTACTGACCCGGCCCTTGGGGGCTACATGTTGCTGGTCAAGTTTACATGATCATATTTACAAAGTCCCTACTCATTATTGCATAATGACCCGGCCCTTGGGGGCTACACTGGTTGAAGTTTTCATGAGTATAAGGCAATTACAAGTCCCAGGTTGCTGCAAGCATGACAACCCGGCACTTGGGGGCTACAGGTGATATGCATATAAGAGAGAAAAAAATTTAAATTCTCGGTTTGGAGCAGACCAGATTAACCCGGTGTCTGCAACAATCATGACCCGGCATCATTTATTTATAACCCGGCAATTTAGGCAATCATAAATCGAGCCAATGTCAGCAAATGGATTATGAAGCTGGCCTATTGACTCGGATTTTCCAAGAGAAAATGTCAAGGACTTAAGGATGATCAGGTGCCTGCTTACAAGAATATTTAACCCGGAGCACAACCTGTCAAATTTGTTCTTGCGTTTGTTTTACAGGATCAGTTTAACATGGATAAATCCAAAATTAAACTGGGGGCTAATGTCGGGGATATACCCCGCGGTATGACCCGGCCGGACTTGGCGCTTCACCGATGACCTGCCGGAGGACTGACGACTCACGAGCCTAACGATTCATGGATGGCCCCGATGGCGGGTCAGATAGAAGACAAGGCCCAAGGCCCAGAAGGCCGGCTCACGTTTATGATGGGCCGGCTTAAGGAGAAAGTGATGACGAATATTTCCTTTACGAGGGAGCAAGACCCGGACTTGTATTCAACTTGTAAGAAAAGATAGACTAGTCCTAGTCCTACTAGGACTCCGCATGTAACCCGCCCCTCTAACTTATATAAGGAGGGGCAGGGCACCCCAAAGAGGGACAAGGGACAAGAAACAATCTTTAGGGCTAGACACAAAGAGCCGGCCGAGCCGGCGATTCACTCATGATCATAACGAGACCTAGCCTCAAACAGCATGTAAGGTTATTACCGGATGATGTTTCCCGGGGCCCGAAGCTGTCTAAATCCCTGTCTTGTGTTGTGTCTCTTGATTCCGCCCAACCCCTCTCAAGCTACCGCATAGATGCGTTGGCCTCGCGACTAAGTCCTGACACTAAGCACATCTGCCGTGACAATTCCACGACAGGCGGTCTACCGGTGCTATACCAAGGCCACTCGGCAAATCTCGACCCATTCCGAGAACGTTTTTCTCCCGCTCACGAAACAAAGACTGAGAGGGGCGACGGGCGCGTGCGAGAGTGAAAAGGATCGGAACGGCCAACGGAGAGAACCGGGAGGACCCGAACGGATGCAAGTTTTGAAAAACATGCAGATGAAAAGCAGATGATGACATGGCAAAATGCAACACGCAAGCAAATGACATGGCAACGACGGTGGATAACTGGCAGACACCTGGCGCATCGAATCCGGGGCGTTACACATCCGTAGCAACGTCATCTGGGGCATAACGTAATAACTTACTAAAATCCTCCATGTACTGGCCAACGGTACGTCCTCCTTGGCGTAAGTTGCGAAACTCACGCTTCTTCATGGCCATAGCTCCTGCTGAAACATGGGCAGTACGGAAAGCTTGCTGAAAATGGTCCCATGTGACAGTGTCAATGGGGTGAGTGGCTGTGTAAATCTCCCACCATGATGCTGCGGGTCCATCAAGCTGATGTGCGGCAAAACGCACTCTCTCCGCATCTGTGCATCCTGTAGTGGTCAGCTCCCTTCCAACCTTGCGGAGCCAATCATCTGCCACAATCGGCTCGGTGCTACTGGAAAACACCGGCGGATTCAGCCTAAGAAATCGGGCTAAGTGATCAACAGGTGGTGGTGGTGGTGGGTTGTTGTTGTTGTTGCCTTGGTTTTGAACTAGCACTTGCATCAGGGCATTCTGCTGCTGAATCAACTGAGTGATCTCCGGTGGGAAAACAAATCTGGTGTCGCGTCTCGGAGGCATCTGATGGTTTAGAAAAGATGAGAAAATTGAATAGAATGAGGTCTAGAGGGAAAACACTACCCATATGCACATGAGACAAACACAATCATATCACTCCAATCAATTCAAACAAAGCATACAATCGATCTAACTATCGTTACAAAGTGCTTGGACTATAATATATACATGGTGGAATACTACTACTAATTTGGTGGTCTACTAGAAAAATTGCTCAGACGAAGACTCCATGATATCTGCTCCGGCTTCATCCTCCAAATCATCCTCACTGGGGTCCGAGTCGGTGTCGTCAATGATGATGTAATTCTCCGGGCAAGTAGAATCGTCATCATCTCCTCCTGGTACTGGGTCTCCCATGAAAACTCCTAGCTTCTTTGTCAGGTCGTCATTCTTCTCCACTAGTGCGACGATTTCCTCCATATAATCCTCGCGTGTAGCCTTGAGTTCTTCCTCCAGTTCCATGATCCTAGTCTTTGCCTTCTTCAGTTCTATCATGTCTGTGCACATCTGGTTCTCCTGGCGACGAATGTGCTGGTTTAACTCCTGGATGAAAGCTGCAATAGATCTATCCTTCCTGGTACTGATCATCTCCCATTGCTCGTCTCGGCGCCCACAAATCTGATAGATAGTATCCTTGAGATCATTGTGGTACACTTCTCCAATGCGTCCCATGGTGATGTGGGCTACCATGCTCTTTCCTAGACTCCAGGTTGGTGCATCAAAGGAAAACTCTATGGGCTCAGTGATTGGCGTGAACGTCCTTCCTGGAACTTGAACTTGAATCATCCAGCGCTCCTCTTCTGGTAGTGTGGCGTTGTAGGTTCCGGTGAAGCTTGGTATTCCGATGTTCAGGTACTTAGTAACTTCCTTCAAGTGTCGTCCAAAAGGTGTATCCTCATCTGGTTGCGCGAACTTGTTCCTTGCATCCGCCATCCTAAAAGAGTGGAAGAAAGGAGAGGAGTCAGAAATGAGAAGAGAGTAGTGATCTAGGGCTTTAGCTTAGTGGTCGTGTCCTACAGTCAGCGTGTGCTCTGATACCATCTCTGTAGCGGCCAGACCTCAAACAGTCTAGTCTCTGTGCATCAGTGTCATCCCTGGATCGGTAATGCTGACACGCACAGTACTTTGAAGGATTTATAACAGAGTAGAAATCACACACTTATTACATCGAATAGTTCAAGAGAACTCAATACAATAAATATGGCTTAAGGCCATCTAAAATACTATAACAGCGGAAGGCTTGGAAGATAAAGTGAGTCCATCAACTCCAACGGCATCACTGAGTATAAGACCACGACCTAAGGCTCCTTACTCGTCGTCTGAAAAGTCTGCAACATGATCCGTTGCAGCCCGAAAACGGGTCAGCACATGGAATATGCTGGCAAAGTAACACATAGAGAGTAATGAACAGAATAATGCTATCACTACATGCATATTTGGCTGGTGGAAAGCTCTATGGTTACAGTTTTGCGAAAAGCCAATTTTTCCCTACCACAAAGGAATAAATTTTATTTAACTATCATGGTGGTTGTTAAACATTGAGAAGGTACCTCCAACTCAATCCCAATTAAGAACGTGATTAACCCAATCAAATTAAATTAAGTAACATGATGATGAGATTCACATGATAATCCAAGAACTAGATACTCAAGATGTCCATAACCGGGGACACGGCTAATCATGATTAGTTTGTACACTCTGCAGAGGTTTGTGCACTTTTCCCCACAAGACTCGATCGCCTCCGCTTGATTTCTCGCACTACATGGTGTTTGAAAAACGGATGACCGAGACACGGTCTTTCAGAAACACTACTCTTTACTCCGGGTGGACAGTTACACCTACTTTCCCCTACATCTGCTAGCCCACCTCTTCAAGAGGTCATGTAACCTACTCAACTATGCTAGAGCCCATAATAGCTTGTGGCTGCACACGGAAGTTTCTAGCATGAATAATCTCATGATCCCTTTGAGTCTGGGTGGCGGTCCATAGGATGATCACACGGGTACTCCGGGATATCCAAAAATACAGGCAACACTGGTTTCTCCAGGTGCCTCAATCCACCCAGATGTAAATTAAAGTAGCCACCTTAAGTTGAACCATAAATTAATAATCTCACATCTGTCATGAAGAATTCACTCAAACCCAATCCACGTCTACGAGCATAGCATAGCAATATAAGCAAACGTAGAAGTAACTCCCAAAGGTTTGATAGTAAACAGGACAATAGGTACTACCTCATCTACTTCCCAAAACCCACATATTAATCAGATCCTAATCATGCAACTGTTTGAGGATTGATCTAATGCAATAAAACTGGGTGATGAAAAGTATGATCAAAGTGTTACTTGCCTTGCTGATGATCCGTGAAACCTAGAGACTCGTAGTAGCACGCTTCGCACTCCGGGTACTCTATCGCAAACAAACAATACATACATAAGCAAACAAGCAAGGGTGCACGAAATAAAACTCAAAATAAGAGATCTAACCAGAAAGTTCAACTTAAGAACTCCGGTTTGCAAAAAGAATCAATTCAAACGAACCAACGAAGGTCAAACGGCGAAAGAAACAAGCTTTGTTTACTAATCTGGATCTAAGTCAAATTTTACAGTAGCAAAAACTTGTTTGAGTTGGTTAAACGGAAAGAGAATTTCGAGACGAAACTCTAGGCGCTTGAATCGCCTGATTCCGATAAACGAGCGAAAAGTTATACTAAAACGAAAAACAGATCGGAAATCGCGATCAAGAATAATCGCGGAAAATCCGAGAAAAAGAAAAACTGACGAACAGGCTAACAATCGAACGTTCGCTGTCTGTAAAAAAACAAAAAAAAACAAATACCGTTCGTTAAAACGAACGAACGAACGGGCGTTCGCTATTTAACTAAACCGAAAAAAAACGATCTAATATAAAAAAACGCATCTCGGGTTCGAAATGAAACCGAACGGTTTTTCGAGAAAAGCCGACGGCTACCTCGGTTCGCGTGACGGCGGCGGCGGCGAGCAGCTCCGGTGGGTGGCAGCGTCGGGCGAGAGGCGGCGGGGCTCCGGCGGGCGGCGGCGGACGGT